>NC_049197.1:0-300000 GCF_009769625.2 Cygnus olor
AGGGATTTGGGGTGGCACAAGAGGATTTGGGGTGAAATAAGGGCATTTGGGGTGACTGAAGAGGATCTGGGGTGCCACAAGGGGATTTGGGGTGGCACGAGGTGTCCTGGGGGGGCCACAAAGGGTCCTGGGGGGGCCATGAAGGGCCCCTAGCCCCCCAGCAGCTGCTGTAACCCCCCAAGGGCTGGGCACTCGCACGCAGCCACCGGTGCTTGGAGGCAGCACGGGGTAGGGGGCGTCAGGGAGGGTTTTGGGGTGGGGGTCCTGTGCTCAGCCAAGGGCCTGGCGCCCCCCAGGCCCCCCCCCCAGCCGCCCCCATGGAGCAGGACGAGCCCTGCGTGGTGGAGCTCCATGACTCGGACGAGGCAGGCATGGTGCGGAGGGTCTACATCGGTGAGGAGGGGGGCGCACAGCCCCGGGGGGCAGAAAAGAGCCCCGGGGGAGTGGAAAAGAGTCCTGGGGGGGGAGGTTCCCAGCCCCCTCCCCAGCCTCTCTGTGGCCTACAGCTGATGATGGCATCGTGAGCGACTGCGAGGATGAGGTGCTGCCGCACGAGATCATCCAGACCGTCATCCCCCACAGCCCCCTGGCCTCCAAGGGCAAGAGGCGGGGGGCGGTGGGGGGCCGGGGGGCTGGCGCCGGCTCAGCGGCAGGGGGCTACGGCGAGGAGGAGCAGGAGGGCAGCGGGGGGCGGCTGCGGGGGGGGCGGCAGCGCCCCTTTATCTGCAACGAGTGCGGGAAGAGCTTCAGCCACTGGTCCAAGCTGCTGCGGCACCAGCGGACTCACACCGGGGAGCGGCCGAGCACATGCGGGGAGTGTGGGAAGAGCTTCAGCCAGAACTCGCACCTGGTGCAGCACCGCCGCACGCACACCGGGGAGAAGCCGTACCGCTGCGGGGACTGCGGGAAGAGCTTCAGCTGGAGCTCCAACCTGATCCAGCACCAGCGCATCCACACCGGGGAGAAGCCCTACACCTGCGGGCAGTGCGGGAAGAGCTTCACGCAGAGCAAGAACCTCATCAAGCACCAGCGCACCCACTCAGGCGCCCGGCCCCACCGCTGCGGGCAGTGCGGCCGCGGCTTTGCCCAGAGCACCAACCTGCTGAAGCACCAGCGGGTGCACGCTGCCCGCAGCCAGCCCCCGGCCTGCCCCGAGTGCGGGCAGAGCTGCCGCGACGGCGCTGAGCTGGAGCGGCACCGGGCACAGGCACACGGCCACGAGCCCTACATCTGTGTGGAGTGCGGGGAGAGCTTCGCCAAGAGCGCCACGCTCAACCGCCACAAGCGCGTGCACAAGCCGCTCTTCGTGCGCTGAGCCAGGGTGCGGGCGGGCGGGCAGATGGACGGACTGCGCTGCCCATGCCGCGGGGCTCAGGCCCACGACGCCCTCGGCGAAGGGCTGGAGCCCACAGTTGTACATAGCGCAGGGCCAGGAGGAGGCGAGGGCAGAAGCCGCCACCGGGGTGAGGGGCCGGGGCACGGCTGTAGAATAAAGTACTTCTGTTGGGGGAAGGCGGCTGAGTTTTGTTGGGCTGGGGGGGCTACGCCACGTCCTCACCCCTGTGTAAGAGAGGTGGAGGGGCCGGGGCAGTTTCTCGGTTGCTTTTGGGGGCGCTCCCCCCAGCCCCGTGGTTCGAGAAGCATCAGGCAGCGCTGGGGGTGTTCCCACATCTCAATTTATTCCACACGCTGGCAGCGAGGGGCTGCCTACAAAAAGGGGAAGGGTTGGGGCATTGGCGAGGCAAGGAGCATGGGGAGGGGACACACTGCAGTCCGTGCCCCCGGCCCAGCAATGATGCAGAGGAAGGCAGCCCCCCGAGGCCGAAGGCTACGCCTTGGTGGTGGCACCCTGCGCTGCCCCCAGGGCCGTGAGCTGCTGGATCTTCTGGCTCATCATCTCCACCACGGCTGCGGGAAGAGGAGGCACCGGGGCGGTGAGAGGGCTGCCAGGGGGGCCCCAGGTGCTGAGCCATGGCGGCGCTGGCCCTTACCCTGCTTCATGGCGTGCTTCTCCTGCAGCGCTGGCTGGATCTTCTCCATCTGCTTGGTCAGGAAGTCGATCTTCCGCTTGAAAAAGTCTCGGGCATCATCTGCCGTCTGAGCGGATAAAGGGCAACAGCGGCCTCGGGGCGCTGAGATCCTGCACGCCGCAGCCGGAGGCAGCCCCGTTCATCACCTGCCGCCAAAAGGCGGCTGCTCCGGGGCCAAGCCCGTGCTCCGCGCACACCAGCGCAACCCCCAGGGGCGTGCAAAGGTGCTGAGCACCCCGCTGGGAGCCCCGTTGCCCTTCCGGGGCTCAGAAATCAGCCTGCTTGCGCCATGGGGAAGCAGCAGCCCCAACGGCCCCAACCCAATGGCCGTTGGTGCAAACAGGCACGGGAGTAGTTCCCCAATTGCCAAACCGCTCTGTGGCACTCCCGGCGCTCACCCCTCACCTTCTCCACGTAGTAGCCGGTTCCAACATCGATCAGGACACGCTCGACGTCCGAGAGCTTCCCAGGGACGTACATCTGGCGGGGGCGGTCAGGGAAAGCAGGGGACCAGGATGGTTACGCACCTCCCAGAGCAAAGCCCCGAGCCGGGGCAGAGCCGGGGCGCTGGCAGCACCGCGCCATGCCACCAGCACAGGTTTGTGCTGGACCAACAGCACTGAGGGATGGAACCGACGGCCCTAAAGACCCCCGGGGTGTTAATGGTGTGGGGTCAGCAAAGGATACGGAGCTGGTGAGCGGCACCAGCAGGTCCTTCCCTGTGGGAGAGCAAGCAGAGACATGTGAGCACCAGGGCAAGGGGAGCCCCGAAGGACAGAGGTTGCTGCCTCTGTGCCCCAGGTGATTTTGAGCGAGATACAGAGTCGGTGAAGCCAGGAGGGAGGAAATCGGCCCCTGGGGGTCCCACTCGCCTTCGTTGCTTTTGTTGAGGACATTGAGGCAGTCCTTGGCTTCCACATACTTGGTCTGCACCACCTTGAGCTGGGCGATGGAGGACGAGAGGAACTCCACCTCCTGGGAGAGAGCGCGCGGCCCGGCCGCGGGGGGACGGCTGGAGGGGACCCGAGGGCCGGAGGGGGCCCTCGTGGGGCTGGGTCCGCAGGGTCCCTTCCGGAGCTGGTTTTTGGGAACGGCCCCAAACCAGCCACGGGAGATCAGAGGGCGAGCCCTGGAGCCCAAGAGCGATGGGCACAGGGGGAGCAGGAGGGGAACGGCCTCGTCCCGGGGAGGGCACCAAGGTGGGGGCTGTCCCCAGCCGTGCCCCCCGCGGAAACGGGACTGGGGGACGTCGGGCGTGCAGCACCCTGCTGCGCAGCTCCTGTGGGCGAGCCGGCCCCACGCATCCTCCCTGGGCCCCACAGCCCAGCCTGGCCCCACACACCTCCTCCCAGGCTCACACACTCCCCGTAAGCCCCACAGCCCCCCTTGTGCCCCACAGATTCCTCCAGGCCCCCACAGCCCCCCTGGGGCCGCAAAAGTCCCCCCCCAAACCTCCAGGCCCAGCCTCGCCCCACACACCTACCCCCAGGCCCCCACATTCCTCCCGGGCCCCACAACCCCTCCTGGCCCCCCCCAGCCCCCTTTGTGCCCCTCAAGCCCCCCCCGGCCCCACCTGGTCGAGCTGCCCCTTGAGCACCTCCAGCTGCGGCAGGCTCAGCTCCGCCACGTTCACGGCCTGCGCCATCTTGGGCCCGGCCGCGCCTCCCCGCCCCGCAGCGCCCCCCGGCGGCCGGAGGACCCCCGGGACCCCCCCCCGCGCCCCCCAAGTTTCGGGGACCCGCAAAGGCAGCAGGGGCCGGGGGCGGGTAGCAGAGGGGGGGCTGTGCCAGGTCCCAGAGAGAGGGGGAGTCCAGGGGGCAGCACCCCATTGCCCCCCCAAAGGAAAAAAGTTGCCGCCCCCCCAGGAGGGGGCACCTAAAGGTGCAGCCCCCCAGGAGCGAAGGCTGAATCCTCACTGCAGAGGGGGCTCCTCCGAGCCATGGGGGGCACACCAAGCAGCCCCCCCCCAACTGTTTGAGGGAGGCCTGGGGTCTCCCTCACAAACCAAGGGTGAAAGGGGGGGCTCTGAGACACCCCTGGCGGCAGGGGACCCCTCAGAAAAGTAAGGGTCCAGTTGTGGGACAGGGGACAAAGGGGACTGGAGAAGAGGAGGCTCAGGGGAGGCCTCACTGGTCCCTACACCCTGGAAGGAAGCTGTGGGGAGCTGGGGTCGGCCTTCTTCTTAAGGACCAGAGGGAATGGCCTCAAGCTGTGCTAGGGGAGGCTCAGGTCAGAAATTAGGAGATGTTTCTTTGCAGAAAGAGTGGTCAGGCGTTGGGAGGGGTTGCCCAGGGAGGCGGTGGAGTCACCGTCCCTGGGGGTGTTCAGGAAGCGCATGGAGGAGGTGCTACGGGATAGGATTTAGGATGGAGTAGCTTAATGGGGAGTAGTGGTGCGAGGAGGATGGCTGGACTCGAGAAGCCCATCGGTCCTTTCCCACCTCGTGCTTCTGTGAGTCCGTGATACAAGCGTACACCACCCACGTTCAAGGGGAACAGCTTTATTACCTCAGAACATAAAACCCGGCGGAATTAAAATAAATTAAAAGAGTAGGAAAGCCCCCAGCTGCCTCCCCAGGGCAAGGGGTACGCCAGGGGGTGACAAGGGCTGTCACTGCAGACACACGGGCAGGCCGTACGCGACGGGGGCGGCCCCGATGAGGTGCTTGAGGCGGGGGGCTTGGCGTGCCTGGGCCACGTAGTGCAGGAGGGGGGCACCGGTGCCTGCCTGCAGCCAGCCCTGCAGCAGCGCCTCGGCATAGCGGTCGATGTCACGGTCGGTCACGTCCCACAGGTTCCCCAGGACGAGGGGGCTGGGAGAAAAAAGGGTGTTAAGGCCAGCAGGGCTGGGTGCCATGCCCCGCCCCCCCCCCCGGTCGCCTCTCCAGCACCAGATCAGTCAGATGTAAGTGATCGGGGTTGAGAGGAGGACAAGGAGAAGGCTTACTGCTTACCAGCACAGGAAAAAGCCAGGGGAGGGGGGCAATAAAAAGCAGCGAGGGGGGAGCGGGGCAAAAGAGAGGCAAGAAGGGAATGGGGAAGAAAACAGGCAAGAAGGGAATGGGGCAAAGACTCCATCTGCCCCCCAAAAGCCACCCCCCCCCTTCTCCTCGCCTCACCAGCCGGCCAGGATGTACTTGAGGATGATACCAGAGCCCTCGAGGCGGCCGCGCACAGCCAGCGCGGCACTGCTGCAGCCGAAGAGCAGGGCCACGGCGCTGCAGTCCAGCCGGGCGATGGCCGTCCCGTCCAGCAGGCGGGCGCCCGCCCCGTGCCCCGCATAGCTGCCAGGAACAAGAGCAGGGTGAGCAGGGTGAGCACGAGGGCATGGCCCAGCACTGTCACGGGCGCTCACATGTAGAGGTCGTGCTCCAGCAGCGCTGCCTGCATCTGCTCCTGGCTGGGGATGGCTCCTGTGACTCCGCTCCAGCCCTGCTCGCTGCAGGAGAGGAGGTGAGAAGTCATAGAAAGGGGGGAGCGGGCATGGACTCCCCCCCCTCTTCCCCGCTCTGTGCGTCCCGATTGCTCCTCACCTCTCAAACCAGCTCCGGAAGCGCTCTTCGGTGCTCGGGAGGTTGTTCTGGGGGTTGAGGATGTAGAAGGTCCTGGTGGGGTTGATGCCACGGCACAGCACGGAGCCTGCCTGCTGTGGGGGGGGGAGAAGGAAGGGAAAAAAAAAAAAAAATCACAAGTCAGCCCCAGCCCAGCACCAGCCTCGAGGGGTCCCAAGCCCCACGCAGAGCCAGGGTCCCCCCCTTCCACTCACCCTCTGTGCCAGGCTGTAGCTGAGGAGGAAGTGCAGGGACGGGAGGCGGGTGACGGGCAGGGTGCGCAGGCACGCCATGCTCTCCCAGGGCAGCTTCTGCAGGTGCTGCAGGGGGAAGAGGAGGAGGAGGAAGGAGAGGAAGGCGTGAGTGACGCAGCGAACGTCCGAGCTGAGGGAGAAGCGGCAGGGGCAGGCTCTCACTTTATCCAGCACGAGGACAAGGGAGCCGCCAGGCGCCTGGGGGCAGCTCCTCCGCTTCTCCAGAGCCTCTTGCAGGAGGAGCTGCGCTTTGCAGGGCTGCGCCGGGCACAGCCCCGCGGCCAGGGCTCGCACATCAGCAGGGGCGAGGAGGGGAGCGGCGTTCAGCACGACCTGCGGCAAGGGGCAGGCGTGAGCGGAGGCAGAGCTCCCCCCATGCCCTGCCCCAGCCCGGGGAGCTCATCACCTTGAGCAGCGCCAGGTCCAAGCCCCGCCAGCCGCAGGGATGGAGCTGGGCAAAGAGGTGGGCGGCTTCCTCAGCCAGGGCAGGCTCCTGGCTGGTGGGGAGCAGCGCTCCCTTCCAGCAGCCCAGCACCTCCGTCTCCAGGGTCTCGATGAGGCTCTGCGAGAGATGACAGAATCACAGGGGGGGGTCCAAGTGTCACCCCCAGGTGTGTGGGGCACTGGGTGCCTCTCGCCTACCTTCATCCTGCGGTCCAGCTCGGAGCGGCACAGCCACCAGTCTCGCTTGTTGGTGCAGCTGCTGGTTTCCTTCTGCTCCTTCTGGATGGTGTCGAAGTCGCTCAGCACCGAGCTCAGCGGGGCCTGGGGGAGGAAGGGAGCCGTGATTCCAGCCCCGGGCTCGTCCCGGCTGCTCCACTCCTAGCCCTTCCCTCACCTTGGTGAGCGCAGTCGGGATGCGGACAGTGATGGGAGTGCTGCCCCTCTCCAACCGTGTCAGCAGCAGCGTGTCCTCCACGGAGGAGAGCTGGATGCTCACAAGGGTCAACACGCAGACGGTCACCCCTGAAAAAGTCACTCCCAGACCTTCAGGAGAGGCCAAGACATCAGGCAGCACCCTCCGGGGCTCTGTTTGGATCAGCCCTCACCTGCAGGGATCTGCTGCAGCTTCTCTCTGAAGCCGTTGAGCTCCTGGGGCCCCAGACCCGTGGGGCTGAAGCCAAATAGGTTCTGGAGCTTGGTGAGGTGGTGAACGCGCGAGGGAGCGTCCTCCTGCAGGGAGAGCCCTCGGAGCTGCTCAGCCGTGTCTGCCGCCGACTTCTTCAGTTTGCTACAACGGGAGAGGCGGTTGGGGGGGGGGGCGAACGTTGCTCCAAACCAACCCCTCCAGGGCTCTGGGTTTGGCTGAGCCCCTTCGCCTTCTCAGCAAGGCTCCAGCAGGGAGGCGCGGGACCTACTGAAGCTTCCTGTGGACGATGCTGAGCAGCTGATGGCGCATGGTGACGGAGACCGACTCGGACAGCAGATAGGCGGTGGAGATGGGGTCCTGGTCACCCGTGGCCAGAGCCAGGAGCTGACAGAGCTGGCTGTAGAGCGTGCCAGGCGGGCAGTGACTGATGCAGTTGAAGGCAGCTTTCAGGAACCCGCAGGCAGTGTCCAGCAAGGAAACATCTGGAAGGGGCGAAGCAACACCGCCAGGATCAGGCAGCGAACCCGCGGCCACCTTGGCTCTCCCTCTGCTGCTTTCCCCTCCACTTGTAGGGTTTTTGCCCTTTAAGGACATGCTTTGGCAGAGGTGCCCCCAGCTTTGCTGTTTGCCTCTTCCCACCCTGCAGTTCCCCGCTCCCGAGACGTGTCCCCGCACTCCCTCACCTCCCACAGCCAGCAGGGCAGCGGAGAGGGCATCGAGGCACAGGGGGTTCCCGCTGCCCGGCCACCACCCTGCTGGGACATGCTCAGTGGCCTCACGCCGCAGCACCTCGTGCTCCCCGTCCGCAGCCTCCTGCCTGCACCCGGGCGGCCGGATGCTGCCTGTGGGGAGAGACGGAGCTGTTTGGTCCCCGGGGCTGGGGACAGCGGTGACAACATGACAGCTCGGGGCGCTTCAAGGCTCCCAGTGAGTCCCCGTTCCACAGCTCACCTGCGGCTCCCTCTTCTTCCTTGGAGGCTCGCAAGAGCTCGAAGCTGATGTCAAGCTCCTCATCTGCCTTCTCCTCCTCGATGGCTCTCAGAAGCTCCCGCTCCTCCTTGGCTCTCCTGCCTGGAGCCCTGCGGGTCACCCGCTGCCTCTTCTCCTCTGTGCCCGCAGCCCTGCGCCCTCTCTGGGGCTGGGCGCTGCTGCTGCTGTCCTCTGAGGAGCTCAGCTGGGAGCCCTCCATCCCCGAGAGTTTGGGAAGCAGAGCTCTCCGGCAGACGGATGCTGACTGCAGCGTCCTGCGGCTGGGACCCAGGGTTCTGCCGGTTGCTGGGGTCAGCCCCAATTTAGGATCCTCGGTGTCGCTGTCGTCACTGAACGTCACCTGCAGCAGCGGGACAGGGATGTGGCAGGGCTGCAGCTGCCTCTCGGGGCCACAGCTGCCTCTTGGGGCCGCCTCGCCTCCCTCCCCGCTTACCGGCAGGCGAGACTTCGCCTTCCTGTGGGCTTTGGGCGCTTTCAGGAGCTGGGACTTGCTGAGCGGCGGCGAGGAGTCGCTGAACACAGTGAAGGGAGCCCTGGGGTGCAGGGCAGCCGCAGCCCCCCAGCCCCATGCCTTGGCAGGGGCACAGACCTGGTGCGGGGTGCGGGGCACTGCCGCTGGCCGGATCACGATGGGGGGCACCTCGGCACCAGAGTCGCCCGAAGCAAAGATGTTGTTGGCACCCGCCGCGGCCGGGGGCTTCGCTCTCTGGTTCTTCGCTCTGGCTTTGGGCATGGGGGCTGCTGCGGCCCTCCGGGCACGGGCCCTGGCGGGGGGACAGGCTTTGTGGCACGGGGTGCAAGGCGCCACTGCCAGCTCAGCCTCGGAGTCGCTGAGCACGAAGGCTTGGTTGGCATCCACCACAGCTGGGAGCTTTGCTCTCCGGGTCTTCGTCGCTTTGGACTTGGGCAGCGAGGACGCTGCCGGCGCCGCCTTGCTCCTGCCCCTCTTGGGCTGAGCCTTCTCCGTCTTGAGCACGGCTGCCGGCACGTTGGGCTCGGCAGGACTCGGGGGGAGCGGCTGCCAAGCCCAAGGGGTGGCGAAGATAGCGGCCACGGATCCGCTGTGCTTGGTGGCCAGGCAGCAAACGGCAGCCACGGCTTTGGCAAGCAGGAGGCTGGCCCTGGAGACCTCGAGGCTGGGCAGGTGGGGTCTGCAGGACGCCACGAAGGACAAACCGGCCTCCAGCTGCTCCGGCAGCTCCTCCTCGGGCCGGGGGCTGGCCAGGCTGTGAAGGGCCAGCGCGGCGTAGCCAGTGGCCACCAGGTCATCCAGCAGCTCCAGCGCAGGCACATCCCCGCCTCTGCCCAGCTTGTCCTGCAGCAGGGTGGCGAAGCGAGCGGCCACGGCGCCACAGCGCCGCAGGGTGGCCAGGATCAGGCCCAGCCCCTCGGCCGCACTGCCCGCTGCCAGCTCGCCCTGGGCACAGGCGAGCAGCCAGCGGAGGCAAAGGGTCGAGAGGGCCAGGTCGGAGCAAAGGGAGCAGGGGCAGGCAGCGGGGTGGGCGAGGAAGGCCAGCCTCCTCCTTGGCTTGGGTTTCAGCTGCGGCGAGGAGCTGAGCGCGGCTGCCTTCTCCAGCCCGCTCACCATGGCCACGAACTCCAGCGCGGGGCCCTTCAGGAAGCCCTCGTCCTCCCCGGGGGGCTCAGAGCTGAGGTCCTGCTGCCTCCTGCCCTCCGGTCTGCCCTTCCTAGGCAGGATCCTCACGGGGCCTTGCTGTTTCTCGGCGGTGTCGAACTCTGCAGGCAGAGCAGTTTGGGAAGGAACGCGGGCAGCCAGCACCACAGCTTCTGCTTCCCGGGAGGGTCCCGGCTGCGGCTCCACCAGCACGGCCGGGGGCTCACCCTGCTCCCAGTCCTGCTCCCAGCCTGGAGCCGGGACTCACCAGTGCTGGACTCCAGCAGGAACAGCGCCTGCTGCAGGTCCGCGTGGCTCAGCTCCAGGTCGCTCTGCTGCAGCTCCAGCTGCGCCTTCAGCACCAGAAAGGAAACGCACCTGGGAAGGGGGGAAGACAGCCCTCAGAGACCACCCGCTGCCACAGCTCCAGCACCGTGCACCAGGGAACGAGCTCATGGGTGACCTGGCAAGGACACCGCCACCAGGTGCCCCCTGGGGCCACCGGGCACCCCCTTGCCCTGGGACCTCCAGGCAACCCCACCAGGCACCCCCAGGCACCACCACCCCCCGCCCCGGGGCCACCAGGCACCCCCAGGCAGCACCCTGAGGTCTCCAGACACCTTCCCTGGGGCCACCAGGCACCCCGACAGCCCCCCTGGGGCCACCAGGACACTTCCCACCCCGAGGCCACCAGGACACCACCTCCCCCAGGGCCACCGGGCAGCCCCCCGGGGCCAGGACCAGTGCCATGGCCGCCCCCCCCCCCCCCACGGTCACTCACCACCGGCTTGCCTGCAGCCTCGTGGCCAGCCTGACGGCCTCCAGGCAGAAGGCTTTGGCCCTGCACACCACCTCGGCGCGGCCGAGCAGGGCCACCAGGCACTCCGTGCAGCCCAGCACCTCAGCCAGCACCTGCCACTTCTGCAGCACGTTGTCCCCTGCGCCGCAGGACAGGGCTGGTGACCAGCGCTGCTCCCCCCTGGGGGGGATGCGCCCACATCCTCCCACCCGCGGCACCGGTGCCTCACCGCAATCCATGAACTGCGCCTCCGCCGCCGGCTTCTGGGCGCCCAGCACGTCGCTGCCCACCAGGAGGAGGATGATGCTGCGGAAAAGCTTGTAGGCTTCGGCCAGAGCTGTCTCAGGAGTCTTCCACCCTGCACCAGGACGGCCGTGGGTGTCGGGGCTGACCCCCCGGCACCCACCTCCAGCCCCAAAACGGGGCTGTTTCGGGGGACAGCCGCGTTTCCGCAGGGCTTTGCCCTCACACAAGGAGGGTTTCCAGCACCCCAGCGGCTCACCCTGCGCGGAGACACACTGCCTGAGCTCTGGCGAGAGGCGGGCAGGCGGCAGGCTGAGGTAGACGGCGGTGAGCTGCAGGACGTGGGCTCGGAGCATGTACCACACCTTGGCCACCTTCTGCAGAGCCGGGTTCTGGAGCACCTCCAGCAGGAGGGCAAGGCCCTCCTCAATCTGCAGGAGGCAGCAGAGAGGGGAAAAGAGGCACCAGTCACCGCGTGGAGCATCTCCAGGGCTAAAGTGGGTGCAGGCCGCCAGTGAGAGGTTGCAGACAGAGCTGCTAAGGTCTCCTCTTGCCCCCTAACGCCGCACACGAGGCAGAAAAGGGTTTCTGGGGAAACCCACCTGGTTGCTGGCGCAGCACAGCTGGCTGCGGAGCATCAGGCAGGTTTGCTGCAGCAACAGGTAGGAATCGCTGCCGCTGTCGGCTTTCTGCAAGCAGGACTCCGTCTCCTCCAGGAAGAGCTGGAAGCCAACAAGCCTGTGAGGGCTGGGGCTACGGGGACAAGCTGAGCTGCCCTCCCTCCCTGCTGCTCCCCTATGGGCCTTGCCTCGGCGTAGCTGTGGCACTCGAGCTGGAGGAGCAGTTTGGTGACCTGGCAGAGGGCGCCGGCCATGCCCAGGCTGTCCCCAAGCGCGCCGCACAGGGCTCGGACCAGCAGGTAGCTCTCCATGGCTTGCAGAGGCTGGGGGTGAGAAAACCCACGGGTGTGTCGAGGGATGATGCTGGGGGCAGGCCGCTGCCCCCCTTGGCAGCCCCAGCAGTGCTACCTTGGCCATCAGCCTGTAGAGAGACGCTGCGATGAGCAGGGAGGCCACGGTCTGCTCAGGGCTGCGCACAGCTGGGACACCCTCGGAGACTAGGAGCTGCTTCCACAAGGCCAAGGCTTCGTCCAGGCTCTTGGACTGGGCTGAGGGCATGGCACGGGGCTGAGCCACTTGGCAGCGGCACCAGGACACGGCCAGGCGTGCCAGCAGGCATCTCCCGGCCGGCGCTTCCCTCCCCACACCTCCCCCATTGCCCTCCCCCCTTCCTTGGGAAGGGTGTCCTGGTTTCAGTTAGGACAGAGTTAATTTTCCTCCCAGTAGCTGGCGGGGTGCTATGTTTTGAGTTAGGATGAGAAGAGCGCTGATAACACCCTGGTGTTTTAATTGCTGCAGAGCAGTGCTTACGCCAAGCCAAGGACTTTTCAGCTTCTCGCTCTGTCCTGCCAGCGGGCAGGCTGGGGGTGCAGCAGGAGCTGGGGGGGACGGACCCAGGACAGCTGACCCAAACTGGCCAGGGGGGTATTCCGTACCATCTGGGGTCATGCTGAACGATTATAGGGGCAGCTAGACAGGGTGGGGGGCCGGCTGTTCAGGGATAGGCTGGGCATCGGTCAGCGGGTGGTGAGCAATTACATTGTGCATCACTTGTTTGTACACATTATTTTCAGTATTATCATCACTATTATTATTTTCCTTTCTTTCTGTGCTAATACAATGTCTTTATCTCAACTCACAAGCTTTCATTTCTTTCTAATTCTCTCCTCTCTCTCTGGGATGGTGGAGGGAGGGTGAGCAAACGGCTGTGTGGTGTTTAGCTGCCGACCGGGTTAAACCACAACAGAGGGGAACCCTGCTCCCACCCCAAAACCGGGTGCTCCGGAGGAGCCTTTTCTGCAGCGCTAACAGCCCGAACCCGCCGCGCTCACCCGACTCTGTCGCCAGGTTGAAGGAAATGCCGTCATACAGGACCTTCTCCTGCAGCCCCGCCTCGTAGTTGAGGTCATTGGGCTCGAAGTCATCCAGGTTCTTCTGCCCCTGAGCCTTGGCTCTCTGCTCCCTCGCTATGCCCTGCGGCAGGGTAAAGGCAGCAGTGACATTCGGGGGGCACTGCGGGACCCCCAGGATGCCCCCCAGCAGCTGCGGGGTCACATCTCCCCACGCACCTCCTCCAGCTTGGACTCCAGTGTGCAGATGTAGAGCCAGAGCAGAGCCTGTGCCCGGTCATCGAGGAGCTGATCCTGGTTCTGGGCGCTCCTGGGCACCACCTCCAACAGCCGCAAGGCTTCGCGCACCGAGTCCAGTGCGGAGCTGTCAGAGAAAGGGGTTAAAACACAGCCTTCCGCCCCAAAACGCACCTTAAGAGGAGGAGCGGACATCACCAGCACCCAAACCAGCCAGGGCGATGTGACCCGGAACCCTTAAAGCTTGCTGAGGGCCCTCGAGAGCCCCCCAGGGGCCTGCAGGGACGGACGACAGGCTCGCATGCATGGCAGCGCACTCACCAGTCCGTCTGCCGGGCGTAGTTGTGGTAGCACAAGACCTGCGCCAGCTCCACTAAGCCGACGGCGCGCTCGTGCAGGCGGCCGCTCTCCTCCGAGCAGATCTCCAGCAGGTCGCAGAGGACATTGTAGCGCTCCTGCCCCGTGTCGGCACGGACGGCCTTGTACGCCTTCAGCTCTGCGAAGAGCACGGCCACCAAGGTCCCCGCGTCCGGGTAGCGCCCCTCCAAGCCTTCCTTCAGGGTCCTGGTGGAGCGGGGGGGCCGTGTGGGGGCTCTGCACAGAGCCCGGCTCGGCAATACGGCTTCGTGAGAGCCCCCTGAGGCACCCCCAGTCGCGGGGCAGCGCCAGGCTTCCCTCACCTCAGCCGCAGCTCCTCAGTTCCATGCTTCACGGCGTCGGTTTTCACTCGGACCCAGAGGGAGACGGGCTCGGCCAGCAGCTCCACGAGGCGGCCCCGCAGCGCCGCCAGCCACTGCACAGCGGAGGCCAGGGCGCTCTCCAGCCGGCCCTGCTTTCGGTAGCTTTCCACCTGCAGCCTGAAGCATCTGTGCAGCTGCAGAGAGAGCGCGGAGGAGCGGCTTCGGTGCCCTGCCTGCCTGCCGAGCCCCACGCTGCAGCCTCTTCCCCTCCCGGGGGAAGCCAGCCGCTCCTTCGCTCCCCCAGGCCACAGCTCAAAGCCTTCGGCCCCCTTTGGGCTGAGAAGGTCAGGACACCGCTCACCCTTTCGTGGGGGACCTCCGAGTATTTGTAAGCATCCGTCATCTCCAGCGTCTGGCAGAAGAGCTCAGAGACGGAGCTGGCCTCCTTGTGAAGGTTCTGGTTGTAGAAGATGTAGGCCAGCTTAAATGTGCATGATGCTGTTGCAGGGAAGAGAGAAACATTAAAGATGCGCTGCAAATTCAACATCCCCCATCCTCCTCATCCCAGCCAGGCACTGCAGGTGGCCGAGGAGCCCTCCCCCGATTGGTGCCCCCCAAAACGCTCCCAGGGGCGCAAAGAGGGGCCGGCGGTGAGCTGCGTGAGCATGCTCGCCCCAGGCAGCCAGGTGTGGGGACACTGACCGGTGACATCGAGGTACTTCGCTCGCTCGGCGTCGGGGAGCCCCTCCAGCGCCTCCAGCATCCGCGCCACGGTGCCCCGGCAGCCTGATGTCAGCCGCTCCAGCCCCGGCCACCCGGCCGCCTGCAGGGGACACGGTGGCTGTTGGGGACTGCAGAAGCACCCCTGGGGTGGCTCGAGCAGCCCCTGGAGCCCCCCCAGGGACTGGCCCCGCTGCTTCTGGTACCTGGGAGCACTGGAAGGCGTCGTACGCCACGCTGGTGAAGAGCTGGAGACTGTGGTACAGCAGCTGCTTCAGTGCTAGCCTCTGCCTCGCGCCGTCGGGGGGAACCTGCAGAAGGCAGGAGGTGACTGCGCGGCCACCAGTGAGGTTACAGCCCCCGCCCCGGCCACTCCGATTAGCGGGAGAGCCCTCATTAGGCGCTAGCCCTGCTCCCGAAGCCTCACCCTCTGCAGCAGCTGGCCGAGGACATGGCAGTGCCCCTCCACAAAGGCGTAGAGGCCGAGCACGTCCTCGCGGCCCAGGGGCTGCCGTGGGCTCCTCTTGGTGTGCTCGCCCAGGGCCAACACCACAAGCTGGCAGCCCTCGGCCAGCAGCCGCAGGAGACGCTCCGAGGCCTCGGCTGCGCCGCCCAGCGCCGCTGCCGCCCGCGAGAGATGGGGCCCTGCCGGCCTCGAGCCCTCGGCCAGCGCCCGGCTCAGCCTCACCGCAGCCTCCAGGAGGCCCAGGGGCTCGCCCAGCGGCACCCCGGAGCCGCCCAAGAAGCGGCGGGCATCCTCCGCCGCCTCCTCCGCCTCGCCGTAGCAGCCGCTCCTGCAGAGCTGCCGGCACTGCTCCAACGCCAGCTCGAAGAAGCAGAAGGCCTGCGGCAGGCTGGGGGGCCGTGGCGCGTCCCGGCGCAGGGTGAGGAGGCAGCCCCCGAGCTGCTGGCCCAGCAAGGCCGAGGGTGGCACGCGGGGAGCTTCGGAGAGCGCGGCGGCGGCCGCCTGGCGCGCCGTCTGCGAGGTGAAGAAGGGCGGCTCCAGCGGCAGCAGGGCGCCCTCCTCCTCATCCTCCAGCAGCAGGAGGAAGCGCAGGGCCCGCAGGCGGCCCCCCAGGCCGTCCGCCCTGTTCCACAGCACGACAAAGCCGCTGCGGGCGACAGCAGCGAAGTCAGCGCGGGACGAGCGGCCGGGCTGGGGGGCGCGCAGGCGGGCGAGGAGGAGCTCGGCCGCTCGCTCGCGGGCAGCACCGCAGCCCCCGGCGGCCGCGTTGCGCAGCAGGTGGTAGAGGATCTTCTCCAGGTAGAGGGGGGATGGTGGGGGGGCGGCCGAGGCCACGTAGCCCCCGCAGGCCGCCTCAGCCAGCCCCAGCAGGCTGGTGGCATGCTCGGGGCAGCCCCCTGGCTCCCCCCCCAGCTCACCCAGGCGCTGCACGCAGGCTCGCAGGATTCGGTCGCACACTGTGCTCTGCGCGGCGTCTGGCGGCCCCGGGGGGCGGGAGAGGCTTTGCTGGAGGGAGGGGAGATGGAAAGAGAGTTTTGGCCCCCCAGCAGCGGGTCCCAGTCCTCGTGCAGTGCTGGCCCCCCCCCCCCCAACTCACCGACAGCTCCGCCAGCAGCGCCTCAGTGCCCTCCCTGCTGGCGGTGCGCGCCACAAAATCAGCGCCCCGGAGGTGCTTCATGGCAGCCCTGGGGGGCAGCGGGGGGGGGGGGGGTGAGGTGGGCTGGGAGGGTAACGGGGTGCTGGTGGGCCTGGTGCTCACAGCCCCACCCCCCCGGGTTTACATCCCTGCCACAGCCCCTGCTGCTTGGGGGCAGCTCCCAGAACTGCTCCGCAGCCCCCTCAGTGCTCAGAGCGCGCCCCAAACCCCCTCCCCAGCTCCCCCCTCAGGCCTCAGGGCCCCCAACCCCCCCGGGTCTGCTCACATACCCCCCACCAGGCCTCAACCCCTACACCCCTCTAGAGCCCCGAAGACCCCCCCGGTTCCTAGAGGCCCCCCCCAGCCCCACCTCAGAGCCCCCTCCCAAGCCAGAAGGGCTGTCCCCGGGCCCACCTCTCGGCCTCCCCCAGGACCTGCAGGGCCCCACCAGGCCCTGGCGCCCGCCCCTCAGCCCCCCCCTTAGGCCCTGCAGGACCCCCCCCAGCCCCTCACACCCCCCCGCCGGCCCTGCAGTGGCCCCCCTCCTGCCCCTCAGCCCCCCAAGGGGCCTACAGAGACCCCCCCTGCCTCTCAGCTGCGCCTCAGCCGCCCCCCAGGTCCTGCAGGCCACCCCCCGGCCCCTCAGGACACCCCCGAGGCCCCCCACCCCCACCTTACAGCCCCCGGCCCCGAGGCCCGGCCCCGAGGCCCTGCAGGGCCCCCCCAGGCCCCTCAGCCCGAGCCCCCCGCACCCCCTCACCCGCGCTGCCGCTTCCCGTAGGCACGGGCGCGGTCCCCGCCGCGCGCCCCGTTCAAATAGCCGCGCCGCAGCCAATCAGGACGGGCCGCCCCGCGCGGGGCACGCCGGGACTTGTAGTCCTCGCACGGCTCCGCGCATGCGCACGGCGGGGGGCGGTGCGTGTAATGGGAGGAGGGAATATGGGGACCCCGTGTAAGGGGGGGGGCAAGTTGGGACCCCCTGTAACGTGGGGTGGGGGTTTGTAAGGACTCTGTGTAAGCGGGGCGGGGGGCGTGTAGGGACCCTGTGTAACTGGGGGGACAAGTTGGGACCCCATGCAAAGGGGGGGCGGGTAAGGACGCCCTGCAATGGGGGGGTCCTGAGCACAGGGAGGGAACGCGATGCAAAAAAAATAAATGGGGGTGTGGGAATAAACCTGTTGTTTTTGCAGAGTTACATTGTTTAGAGGGAAGGAAGGTGGCATGGAGATGTGCTTGCAGCGGTACAGGAGCTTAGCAGAGCTTGTAAAATGCAGACAACCAGAATCCTTAGAGCAACTAGGCAAAAAACACGGTGTCAAGTCAAGTCAGGTAAGCGAAAAAACATTACCGCTCCAAAGAGTAAAAAGCCAAATGAAATTTGAAAAGTAACAGGCCCGCAACTGAAGGCCATGCATTGTCTGTGAAGCACCAGATAGGTTGTGAACCTGGAGTATCCCATGTCCTGGTTTCAGGTAGGACAGAGTTAATTTTCCTCCCAGTAGCTGGCGGGGTGCTATGTTTTGAGTTAGGATGAGAAGAGCGCTGATAACACCCTGGTGTTTTAATTGCTGCAGAGCAGTGCTTACGCCAAGCCAAGGACTTTTCAGCTTCTCGCTCTGTCCTGCCAGCGGGCAGGCTGGGGGTGCAGCAGGAGCTGGGGGGGACGGACCCAGGACAGCTGACCCAAACTGGCCAGGGGGGTATTCCGTACCATCTGGGGTCATGCTGAACGATTATAGGGGCAGCTAGACAGGGTGGGGGGCCGGCTGTTCAGGGATAGGCTGGGCATCGGTCAGCGGGTGGTGAGCAATTGCATTGTGCATCACTTGTTTGTACACATTATTATTAATTTTATGTCCTAATAAACTGTCTCTATCTCAACCCACAGGCTTCACTTTCCCGTTTCTCTCCCCCATCCCAGAGAGGGAGGGGGGAAGGTGAGCGAACGGCCGTGTGGTGCTGAGCTGCCGACCGGGTTAACCCACAGCACCCAGTCCATGGGGAAACAGGGGAGGGCTGGCTCATCGCGAAAGAAAGTCGATAAACCTACGCCGTGCTGGGTGACTGGTAGGGGCGCTCCTGCCTGGGGGACGCCCGCCATCGCAGTCGCGACTAACAGCGCTGCCTCACTGAGATCCTGGCCTGAGCCCGTTATTGGCTACAGAGTGTTTCTCACACGGGGGAAGCACTTGTGGAAACGCTTTATTTTCTTTAGAAAAAGGGAAGATGAGGGGTGCGGGGCTGCACAGGGGGCACTCACCCTGCGGCGCTCCGTCCCCGTGTGCTTCCAGCGCCGTCCCCGGCAGGACGCGAGGGTGGGGGGTGCCGTGGGGGTCACCAGCCGGGCGGGCTTCCCCCCTGGGCCACCACACCACGCGCCGGGGCCCCAGCGGCACCCCCGGGGCCCCCTCCTGCGTCACAGCTCGGGGGCGTCAGGCTGGCCCTGCGGGGCCGGCAGCCGGAGCTCAGCATCGTGGCGGACAACAGAGAAGAGGCCGACGACGGCGAGCAGCGCCAGCAGCATGAGGCCGCAGCAGGCGGAGAAGATGCTGCGGGTGCCGGACCCGCGGTCGGCGCCGTGCAGCAGCAGCAGCCCCAGGCAGGCCAGCAGGTTGAGCGGGACTCGGCACCAGTTCGTCACCCCCGGCCGGTCCTTCTCCGGGATCGCCTTGCGCCGCAGGAAGCCCATGGCGGGGAAGTAGAGCCCGCAGGAGAGCTCGAGGAGCAGGAAGGCCACGAAGGACTCGGCCGGGCTCTCCTGGCCGGGGTTGGTGGAGAAGGTGAGCATGAAGAGGGAGAAGAAGCCCACGAGGACGGAGAGCGAGAGCACGTGGACGGGCTGCAGGCGGTACCTCGGGGAGACGGCCAGGCGATACAGCGAGGCGCCCACCATGCTGGCCGCCATGAAGCTGGAGAAGACGATGCCCAGCGGCGGCCCGTGGGGGTCCAGCACGGGCGTCCAGAGGAAGACGAAGATGTAGATGACGCTCTCGAAGAGCGCCTGGACGGTGCCCAGCAGCAGCACGCGCCGGTCCGCCAGCAGGCGCCGCAGGCCGTCCGCGCAGGTCTTGGCGAGCGCCCGCTTCTTGCCATAGTTCTCATCCCAGTCCTTCAAGGCCACGGCGCCCGCCAGCACCAGCAGCGGGATGGACGCCACGAAGGGCGCCACCGGGCCCAGCCCCAGCCACTCGGCGGCGGCGTTGGCCACCACCCCGGCCCCCACGGCCACCACGTGGTTCCAGAAGGCCGCCCGCGAGAAGGTGGCGGGCACCCACTCTGCCGGGAAGTCGTGCTCCACATGCTCGTGGACGTACCAGGCCTCGAAGGCGCAGAAGAGCAGCGCCGTGGACAGCCCGCCCAGCACCCTCCCCGCCGCCAGCACCAGGTAGTCACGGGACAGCTTGGTGAGGCAGCAGGCCGAGTAGGTCAGCGAGAAGAGCACGCACGACGCCCGGCGGCCCAGCGCGTCCACCAGCGAGGCGGCCACGGGCCCGAAGAGGACGCTGGAGGCGAAGCCGCAGACGTAGAGCGCGGCGATCTGCGCCTCCACGAAGCCGTAGTGCTGGTACAGCTTGTACAGGTACGGCCCCTGCAGCCAGTCGGCGGCCAGTGCGGGCAGGTAGCCACGCAGGAAGCCCCGCTGGAAGCGGGCGAAGGCCGGGTTGGCGCCGGGGGGGGCGGCGGCAGGGGGCCGCGAGCGGCGGGCGGCCAGCTCCAGCCCCAGCGCCGCTGCCAGCAGCAGGGCGAGGGCGGCGTAGGCGGCGAGCAGCATGGCGCGCCCGGCCCCGCGGGCATCCCGGGGGCGGCTGCGGGGGGGGGGAAAGGGGGTAAGGTGGGTGATCGGTAACCCCCCTGAGACAATGCCGAGGCAATGGGCTGGGAGCGCCAGCAGGGGGCTGGGGGGCAGCGGGAGGAGGCCCCGGCCTGGGCACACGGCGACCCCCCCGCCCTGCACACCCCTGGGTGGCTGTGGGACTGAGCTGTGCACCCCCCGCTGGACCCCCCCGCCCTATAGACACCCCCCCCATACAGCCCCCCCCGCCCTATGGACACTCCCCCAAGCTCCCCTCCCTATGCGCACCCCTGCTGATCCCCCCGCCCCAAACGCCCTCCCCACACCATTCACCCCCTCCATGCCTCCCCCGACCCCCCCCATACACACCCTCCCACTGACACCCCCCCGGCCCACAGACCCCCCCGGGCCTGTCCCATTGCCCAGAGGCCCCCCAGAGGCCCCCCAGGGCCCCTAGACCCCCCCCGAACCCTCCTAAAGTCCCCCAGGCCCCCCCAAAGCCCCTAAAAATCCCCCAGGGCCCCCCACATTCACCAGGAGCCCCCCAAGCCCCCCCCAGCTCCACCCAGGTCCCCCCAAATCCCCCAGGCCCCTCCTCCACCCACCAGGCCCCCCCCAGGCCGCCCCGAACCCCCCAGCCCCCCCAAGCCCCCCCACCTGCCCCTCAGCGGGGGGGGACCGGCCGCGCACCCCGACGCCTCCACGCACCCACTTCCGCTTCCGCTTGGCGCCGGCCGCCTCCGCGGACGCCGCCATCTTGGCGCGCGTCACATGAGGAGGGCCCTGCGCCCGCCCCGCCCGGATGGGGGGGTGGAGGGCCGCGCGCATGCGCGTGCTCAAGGAGGGGGGCGAGCCTCTCGCTGCGCGCGCCACGTGTTCGCCAGGTCACGTGGGCTGAGGTCACGTGGCAGCGCTCGGGGACTTTCGGAGGCGCTCGGGGGCGCTCGGCCCTGCTCGGCTCCGTTTGGGCCTGTTCGGCTCCGTTCGGCTCCACTCGGGCGCGCTCGGCTCCGTTCGGCCCTGCTCGGCCCCGCTCGGTCCCACTCGGGCCTGCTCGGCCCCGCTCGGCTCCGTTCCGCCCTGGTCGGCCCCGCTCGGTCCCACTCGGGCCTGTTCGGCTCCACTCGGGGGCGCTCGGCCCCGCGCGCCTTTTCTGGGCCTCGTGTAACTGCCCCGTGCTGGTGTAACTGCCCCGGGCCTCGTGCAACTGCCCTATACCTTGTGCAAATGCCCCGTCTGGGGACAAACACCTTGTGCAATTGCCCCAAGCCCTGTGCAATCGCCCCCAGCTCTCCTCACCCCCCCATCCCCGTGCAAACGCCCCCTCCCGCTTTGCACGACTCCCCCCTGGCTTTCACCCCCCCCGCCCTGCCCGTGCCTCAGTTTCCCCCGCACTCACCGGGGTCCCGGGGGGGTCCCCGCGCCCCCCTCACTCGATGCTGAGCCGCGGGCGGCAGGGCGGGGGGGGGCACCCGAGAGGGCACCGAGGGGGGCACCGGGGGCAGGCTGGGGGGGGGGGGCAGCAGGGCACGGCGGGGGGGCGGCACGGGGGGGGGCAGCAGGGAGGGGGGCGGCAGGGGGGGGGGCAACAAGGGGGGCGGCAGCAGGGGGGGTGACACCAGGGGGGGTGACGAGGGAGGCAGCAAGGCGAGGGGCAGCCCGGGGGGGAGCAGCAGGGGGGGTGGCAGCAGGGGGGGACGGGACACGGGGGGGAGCAACAGGGGGGGTGACAAGGGGGGTGGCAGGGGGCTGAGCAGGGGGGGGGGCAGCAGGGGGGGGCGCACGGGGGGTGGCAGCAGGGGGGGGGGCACGGTGGGGGACAGGGGGGGCTGCGGAGCCGCTGGCCGTGCCACGCCAGCCCCATGGCGCTGCCCCCCCCCCCGCGCCTCCCCCCCCGGGCCGGGTATTTATAGCCTAAAGCCGGCTCAGCCGGGGGGATGGGGGGGGCGTTCACGTGGGCGCTCCCACGCGTGCACGGGGTCGGGGGCAGGCAGCTGCACCCCCCCCACCCCGTCACGGGGGGCGCGGGGGACACGGGAGCGGGGGGGGGGGCACGGGGGGGACACGGGGAGGCACGGGGGATGGGGGTGAC
Source organism: Cygnus olor (assembly GCF_009769625.2). NCBI lineage: Eukaryota > Metazoa > Chordata > Aves > Anseriformes > Anatidae > Cygnus > Cygnus olor. Next base: position 21,664 of record NC_049197.1, read on the forward strand.
ACGGGGGGACATCGGGGTAGGGGGACACGGGGGGGGCACGGGCGGGACGTGGGGGGGACACGGGGACATGGGGGAGGCGTGGGGGACACACAGCAGGACACGGGGATATGGGGGGGCACGGGGACATGGGACCAGGACACTTGCACACGCCAGGCCCCTCCGGGCACGTGGGTGCCGATGTTGCACACGCGTGTGCAAGGCGTGCGGTCGACGCCCCTCCCTGGCCCCGCCTCCTCCTCCCCCTCCTCGCGGGGGCCCGGGTGGGGGTGGGGGTGGTGGGGACCCCCCCGAAGGGAGGGGGGGGCGATGTGGTCATGGAAAAAATTTGGGTTGGAGACGCCCGAGCTCAATGGGGGCTTTGTTCGGTGCTGTGGCGCCAGGGCCCCCGGGCGGGAGGTGCCGCCGGCCCCCCCCAGCTCTGCGGCGCGCCACGCCTCGGCAGGCCCCCGGGGGGTGTGTGTAAAGGCGTGCAATGCTGTGTAAAGCCGTGCAAAGGCACGCGATGCCGTGCAAAACTGTGCAACGCTGTGGAAAACTGTGCAATGCTGTGCAAAGCTGTGCAATGATGTGGAAAACTGTGGAACGCCGTGCAAAGTCATGTGTGGCCGTGCAAAGCAGTGCAAGGCTATGTAACGTGGTGCGATGCCACATATAGCCCTGCAATGCTTTGAAACGCGGCGTGAAATGCCATGCAAAGCCACGCAGTGCCGTGCAAAGTGGAGCAAAGCTGTGCAAAACCATAGCACAAAATGCTGCGCAGAGCCGTGCAACGCTGTGCAAGGTGGTACAACAACATGCCGGGCCGTGGCACGTGATGCTGTGCAAAGCCGTGTGATGCCATGCAAAGCGGTACGATGGCATGTAAAACTGTGGCATGAAACACCGTGCAAAGCCATGCAATGCCATGAGACGCCATGCAAAGCCGTGCAATGTCATGCGAAGCGGTACAGTGTCATGCAAAACTGTGCCATGAAACGCCGTGCAAAGCCACACGATGCTGTGCAAAGCCGTGCCAAGCTGTGCAAAGCCGCAGCTGGCCGTGCAGCGCCAGGCCCCGCGGGGCTGTGCCGAGCCGTGCAGCACCGGTGGGGGTCTCCATGGGGGGCAGCCCCCACGCAGATCGCGGCCGCGCTGCCCCTGGGTGCCTGGGGGGGGCGGGGAGGTGTGAGGGGGGGCTGCTGGTGCCGGGGTCACACCTGGTGTGTGTGCAACGCACAGAGGGCACACGCACTGCAAGGCACGGCAGGGGTGTGCACACACTCATGCATGATCACATGCGTGTGCATTGCTGCGTGCATGTAGTCTTGCACACCTGCACGCTCACGCATGCTGACACACGTGTGCAGCATCGTGCAATGCATGGTCTTGCATGTGGGCATGCTTGCACACTCACGCGTGCTCACATAGGCTCATGCGGGCTCGCAGATGTGCACTCACTTCTGCATCACCACCAGCGTGCAAGGCATTGCACACGTGCCTGCCCCCACACTTGTGCGCCATCATCACACACGTGATCTTGCAGACATGCTTGCTCAACTGTGCACACTCATGCACCCGTGCATGGTCTTGCATGTGCACATGCTTGCACACTCTCGTGCACGCCCCCCAGCCCCACGAGGCCTCATGCGAGGTCCTGTGCCCCCCAGCGCCTCCCGGCCATGGGTGCAGGGCCCGGTGCACGCGCAGGCTGGCGTGACAGCCCGTGTCCCAGCGTGCCTCGGGGCTGGCGTGACGCCCCGTGTCCCGTCGTGCCCCGGGAGCACCCGGGGCCCTTGGCATGTGGCCCCGTGTCCCAGCGTGCCCCGGGAGCACCGCGGGCGTTGGCGTCACTCCCAGCTTCCCAGTGTGCTCTGGGGCGGGGCGGCGTGACTGGGGAGGCCTCGCACACGCGTGTGCAAGGGGCCTGCTGCAGCTCCCCCCCAGGCCCACCTGCACCCAGTGTGCAAACCCTTGCATGCGCACAGGGCTGTGGCTCAGCGTGCGCTGCTCACCACCGCCTTGCACACGTGTCCCCGTGCAAGCCTGGCACTCACGTGCAAGCCTTGCACTAACCCCCTGGGTAGCCCTTGCACCAACATTCTGCGTGACCCTTGCACCAAAGCATCCCCGTGCAACACTTCCACAGCCTCCCCCCAACCCTTGCACAGAACCCCCCCGTGCAGCTCTTGCACTAACTCACGCCTGTGCAGTCCTTGCACGGAAACCCCCTGTGCAATCCTTGCACCGAGCCCTCATGCAACCTGTGCACGGAAACACCCTCATAACACGCCCCTTGCACTAACTCACGCCCGTGTTGCACTTCTGCAGAAACACGTTCCCTGTGCAAGCCTTGCACTGCCCCCTTGTGTAAGCCTTGCGCTAAACCACCCCCGTGCAAGCCTTGCACAACCCTGGGCCCCTTTGCACGGAGCCCTGCCGCCCGCTGCCTCCAGGGCGGCCCTGTGCAAAGGTGTGCAAAGTGCAGGAGCGTGCAAGGGCCGTGCACCAGGGGGGGCATGTCCTGGTCCCCCTTACCCGTGGGTGGGGTTAATCGGGGCCTCTGATTGGGGCCTTTAATTAATTGGGGCCTTTAATTAATTGGGGCCTTTAATTGGGGCCTCGGCTGGAGCAGAGCAGGAGGGGGCCACTGGGGGACCCTGTGTCCCTCCCCACGTCCCTCCCCACGTCCCCGTGTCCCACGCCTTGTCCCGTGTCCCACGCCGTGTCCCCACGCCCCGTGCCGTGCCCCCACCCCCGTCCCCGTGCCCCCATCCCCGTGCCACACGCCGTGTCCTCCCGTGTCCCCCACTGCCCCCCTCGTCCCGCGTCCCCGTCCCCACCCCCGGGTCCCCCTGTCCCCGGGTCCCCCTGTACCCCACGGCCCCATCCCTGTCCCCCCCGTGTCCCCCGTCCCCCCCCCGCCCCGTCCCAGTGCCCCCGCTCCCCCCGTCCCGTCGCGGTTCCCCCGGTCCCCTGTCCGCCCCGGTCCCTCCGGTCGCGCCGCGTCCCCCCGGTCCCCCCCGGTTCCCCCGCGCCCCCCGCCCCGCGCCGGTGCCCCCGCCCCGCCCCGCCCCCCCCCGGGGCGGTCTCTCCGCGGCTCCGCCGTGGCGGGGCCGGGGCCGAGCGGGGCCGCGCCCGGTGCCGGTGCCCGGGGCCCGGTGGCGGCGGGGCCGGGGCCGCTCCGCGGTGGCGGTGCCGGTGCCCGGTGCCGGTTCCCGGTGCCCGTTCCCGTCCCGTTCCCGGTGTCCCGGCCCGGTGCCGGTCCCGGCCCGATGCTGGGCTGCCTGGGGGCGCTGTCGGCCCCGCGGCGGCTCCACGACGTCACCAACCGGCGGGGAGCGCTGCTGGGGGGGCGCCTCGGTGAGCGGGGGGGGCGCGGGGGGGCGCGGGGGGACGGGAACCGGGACGGGGCGGGGGCTGGGGGCGGCTGGGGGGGGGCGGGGGGACGGGGGGGGAGGGAGTGTGAGTGCGGGGGGGTGAGTGTGAGGGGGGGTGAGTGGGGACGAGTGCGAGTCGGGGACTGTGAGTGGGAGTGGGGAGAGAGGGTGAGGGTGGGGGAGTGTGAGGGTGAGAGGATGGATGAGGGAGGGTGAGTGTGAGGGGGAGAGTGGGGGGAGTGTGAGGGTGGGGGTAGGTGTGAGTGTGAGTTAGTGGGGGGGGTGAGAGGGAGTGAGGGTGTGTGTGACAGTGTGAGTGTGGGGGCAGTGAGGCTGGGTGTGGGTGTGAGCGAGGGTAAGGGTGGGGGTGAGGGCCTGAGTGGGTGTGGGGGGAGTGGGAGTGAGTGTACGGGGCGAGTGTGAGGTCGTGGGGGGAGTGGGAGTGAGTGTGGGAGGGAGGGGGTGTGAGCAAGGGGGTGAGCAAGGGTGTTGGGTGAGCGTGAGTGTGGGGGTGACAGGATAAGTGCATGAGTGTGGGGGTGAGCGTGAGTGAGGGTGCAGGGTGAGGGTGGAGTGAGTGAGGGGTGAGTGGGGGTGAGTGTGCAAGTGACAGTGAGGGTGAGAGGGAGGGTGGGTGTGAGTGACGGGGTGAGGGTGGGTGTGAGGGCTGTGAGAGGGAGGGTGAGTGTGAGAATGAGGGGGAGTGGGTGTGGGTGTGCATGGGTGTGAGGTGTGACAGTGAGTGTGAGTGTGTAAGGGGGTGAGTGAGGGAGTGTGAGAGTGAGTGTGAGTGAGGAGGGTGAGAGTGAGGGTGAGGATGTGCATGTATGGGGGTGAGTGAATGTGAGTGTGAGTGTGAGAGAGTGAGCGAGGGGGTGAGTGTGGGGGGGGGTGGGGGTGAGTGTGTAAGGACGGGTGTGAGTGAGTGTGAGGGTGAACAACTGAGTGGGACTGTGAGGGGCTGTGAGTGTGTGAGGGGGGTGTGAACAAGTGTGTGCAGGTACAAGCTTGTGAGTGAGGGCGAGTGTGAGGTGTGAGGCTGGGTGTGAATGTGAGTGTGAATGTTAGAGCAGGTTGGTGGCTAAGTGTGAGTGGGGCTGTAGGTGTGCGACAGTGTGAGAGTGTGCGATGGTGCATGAGTGTGATGGTGAGTAACTGCGATGGTGCGCGAGTGTGACAGTGTGTGAGTGTGCAATGGTGCACGGGTGTGTGATGGCATGTGAATGTGTGACAGCACATGAGTGTGCAACAGCACGTGAGAGTGCAATGGTGCACGAGTGCGTGTGGCTGAGCGGTGCCGGCTGCAGGCATGTGCGGGTGTGTGAGCTGCGGGCATGCAGGTGAGCGTGTTGTGTGGCTGCTTGTGCACCGTGTGCAAGCGTGTGTGTGCATGCGTGTGCGTGTGTGCGCACATGTGCGTGCATGCGTGTGTACGTGCCGGGCTTGTGGGCGTGAGTAAGTGTGCCAGCGGCGCCTATGAGACACAGCCGGGGTATGTGGGTGTGACAGCGCCGGGGGGGGGGGGGGGCTAGTGTGCAAGCGGGGGGGGCAAGTGTGCAAGCACGGGGGGCGAGCGTGCGAGCGCCGTGGGGCATGGGATGAGCTCAGGGGGGGTGGGGGCGCACATCCATGGGTGTGGGGGGGGGGCACACATGTGCAAGGCGTGTGTGCAAATCTGTGCATGGGTGTGTGCAGCCCCGGGGGAGGCACCCCCCCTCCCGTCTGCCCCCCCCATGTCCCGGGGTGCCCAGGCTGGGGGGGGGGCGAGATTTGTTCCTGGTTTTTGGGGGGGGGTCACGGAGCCCCCAGCTTTGGGGGGGCAACGAGGGGGGGGGCAGGGCCGGGGGGGGCTGGGGGGGCTGGGGGGAATTGGGGGGGGCTTGGGGGGATTTTGGGGGGGGTCCCATTGCTGCCCCCCCAAATCGCAGCCCAGCTTATGCTGGGGAATCCGACGCTGTTTTGTGGTTTTTTTTCGGTGGGGGGGGCTCGGGGCTGGGCCCCCCCCGCTCCATGAGCAGGGCCCCCCCGCCCCCCCCCGCCCAACTGGTTCCAGTCCCGCACTGGAAGCCGCCCAGTGCTGGCTGCCCGCCGGCTCCATGTGGCACTTAACCCCTGCGGGGCCGCCCCAAAACGCGCTGCCCCCCCCGGACACCCCCCCGCGGTGGGGGGGGGGGCTGTGCCCCCCCCCCCCATTATAATATCCGCCCCCTCCCAAATCACCAACGGGCGCTGGGCTCCATGTGCTGGGGGTTCCTGCTTAACCCTGTCCCCCCCCCCCCCCCCAAAAAAAAAAATAGCACAACGGGGCGTTGCCCCCCCCGGGGGGGGGCAGGTTTTGGGGTGTGAGCGCCCGCGTTGCCCCCCCCGAAAAAAAATCACAACAATCACAACAAGGGGAAAAAAAACGCCGCTGCCTTCGGGGGGGGAAACTGAGGCGGGGGGGGGACGGGAGGGGGGCGGGGGGGGCACCCAGATATTTCAGGAGATGCCGGGGGGGCCTTTGGGGTGCCTCCCCCCCCAGTTTCTCCCCCCGGCGGTGCAGCGCCTGCGCGGGGGCGGCGCTGGGTGTGGTGCGTGCCTGTGGTTGTGGCGGGGGGGGGCCGGGGGGGGGCCGGTGGCTGGCTGCTGGGGACCAGAAAACAACCCCCCCCCTAAAAAAACACCCCCAGAACCCCTCCCCAAAGAAGCCCCCCAAAAAACAGCCCCTGAAAAAAAACACCCCCCAAAAAAACACCTCCCAAAGACGCTCCCAAAAAACCACCTCCCCCTCCCCCCCCGAAAAAACACCCCCCCAATGCCCCATCAACGCCCCCCAACCTCCCCCCCCCGTTTCGCCCCCCCGCGCCCAGCTGGGAGCGTTTTGGGGCCCGCCGCCGGCCCCGGGCAGGAATTTCCTCAATTTCAGCAATTTCGCCTTTTTTTTTCTTCTTTTTTCCTTAAAAAAATGCCGCCCCCCTGCCACCCCCCCCCGTGCGCACACAAGGGGCCGCACCCGGACACAGGCGAGAAAAAACCCGACCCCCCCCCCCCGCCAGAAAAACACGCGCCACCCCCCTCCCGGCACAGGGTGATGGGAGGGGGACACAGGGACAGGGGGACAAGGGGGGGAGTGGGGGGGGCACCGGGACCCCCCCGGGTCCTGTCCTCGAGGGGGGGGGGACGCAGCCTAGGGGTCCCCCTGTCCCCCCCCATCTGTCCCCCGCTGTCCCCTCCCTCTTTATCCCTTGTTCTTCTGCCCCCCCCCCTCGCCCCTTGCCCCCCCCCACTGCCCCATCCCCCGCTGTCTGGGGGGGATGCCCCCCCTCGAGGGGCTGGGACCCCCCCAAAGCGCTGGGACCCCCCCCCCATCCTCCCCGTGCCTCAGTTTCCCTTTGAAGCAAGCAGGGCACAGCCGAGGGGGAAATCCCACCTGCACGACGCAGAGCGGGGCCGCGAGGGGGGGCTCAGCCGGCACCGCGCTGACCATCCCCCCCTCGACCCCCCCGTGCCCCCCCAGGCGTGGAGGCGCCGCGCAGCCCCCCCCCGGAGATGGTGCCCGGCTCGCCCTCGCCGCCGCCGCCTCCGCGCGTCTACAAGCCCTGCTTCGTCTGCAGCGACAAGTCCTCGGGCTACCACTACGGCGTCAGCTCCTGCGAGGGCTGCAAGGTGAGGGGGGGCACCTGGCGCGGACCCCCCCCCGTGCCTCCCCCCCCCCGGCTTACCCCCCCGCAGGGCTTCTTCCGCCGCAGCATCCAGAAGAACATGGTGTACACGTGCCACCGCGACGGCCGCTGCCACATCAACAAGGCCACGCGCAACCGCTGCCAGTCCTGCCGCCTGCAGAAGTGCTTCGACGTCGGCATGTCCAAGGAGGGTGCGTGGGCTGGGGGGGGCCGGGGGAGGCACAGGGGGGTGCGGAGGGGGCAGCCAACCCACCCCCTCCTGCTGGGACCCCCCCGTGCCCCTCTGGCTCCCCCCTGCTCTGCCATCCCTGTGGGCAGCCCCTGGGGTGGGGTTGGGGGATTTATTGGGGGGGGGGGGGGGGAAGGGGGGAGTATGTGGCTTTTTCGGGGGGGGGGGGCAAGTGTGTGTGCTGGGGGGGGCCTTGGCAGGCCCCCCCGGCCACACTGTGCTATATGTGGATATCCTGCCGCTGGTGCATCCTGTCCCTGCGCCCCCCAAGGGGGAGAGGAAACACAGCCTGGGGATGGGGCGGGAATGGGGGGCACCCTGTGACCCCCCCAAACCCCGCCCAACCCCCCCCAAACCCCCCCGACCCCCCCACCCCCATCACCCCCAGCAGTCGCACCGCACTGGGATGGGCGCCCACCCCCCGCGCGCTGGGGGTCCCGCCGTGCCCCGTAGCATCCCCGCGCCCCCCCCCCCACGTGTCCCCCCCCCCGCAGCCGTGCGCAACGACCGCAACAAGAAGAAGAAGGAGGCGCGGGGGGGGGAGGCGGCCGGGCGCGAGCTGAGCCCGGCGCTGGAGGAGCTGATCCAGAGGGTGCGCAGGGCGCACACCGAGACCTTCCCCTCGCTCTGCCAGCTGGGCAAGTACACCACGGTGAGCCCCCGCATCCCCGGGGGGGGCGGCGGGGTGGGGGGCCCCCCCAGGTGACCCTGCACCCCCCCGGTGACCCCCTGCCCCTCCCGGCCCCAGAACTTGAGAGCGGAGCACCGTGTGCAGCTGGACCTGGGGCTGGGGATGCAGAAGGGGGCAGTGGCTCCCTTGGTGACCCCCCCCCGGTGACCCCCCCGTCTCCCCCCCCCCGGTGACCCCAAGAACTCGAGCGCGGAGCACCGCGTGCAGCTGGACCTGGGGCTGTGGGACAAGTTCAGCGAGCTGGCCACCAAGTGCATCATCAAGATCGTGGAGTTCGCCAAGCGCCTGCCCGGCTTCACCGCGCTCACCATCGCCGACCAGATCACTCTGCTCAAGGCCGCCTGCCTCGACATCCTGGTGCGGGGGGGCAAGGGAACTGGGGGGGGCATGGGGAGGGGCTGTCGGTGCTGACCCCCCGCTCCCGCAGATGCTGCGGATCTGCACGCGCTGCACTAGGGGGGTGTGCAGTGGGGGGGGTTCGGGGGGGGGCTGTCGGTGCTGACCCCCCGCTCCCGCAGATGCTGCGGATCTGCACGCGCTACACCCCCGAGCAGGACACGATGACGTTCTCGGACGGGCTGACGCTGACGCGCACGCAGATGCACAACGCCGGCTTCGGGCCCCTCACCGACCTCGTCTTCGCCTTCGCCGGGCAGCTGCTGCCCCTCGGCATGGACGACACCGAGACCGGGCTGCTCAGCGCCATCTGCCTCATCTGCGGCGGTGCGGGGGGGCGGGGGGGTGGGGGAACGTGGGGGGGGGCGGGGGGCCGAGGTGGGCCGGGGGGGTCACAGGGGGCTGCGGGGCGTGGGGGGTGTGGGGGACCGCTTGTGGCTGCGGGGGATGTGGGGGTGCCGGGGGGCTGAGGGGGGGCCGCAGGGATTACAGGGGGCTGCAGGGGATGTGGGGGTGCCGGGGGAGGGTCGCAGGGCGACGGGGGGTGTGGGGGGCTGGGGGGGGTGGGGGGCTGCAGGGGGCCGCAGGGGGCTGGGGCGCAGGGGGGGCTCAGGGGTGTGGGGTGAGATGGGGGGGCTGGGGGGTACGGGGGGTGGTCCTGAAGCCCCCCTCCCCGTGCCGCCCTGCGTCCACCCGCGCACACCCTTGGGGCTGCGGGACGCGTTCTTTTTTTTGGGGGGGGGTCCTGACGCCCCCCCGCGCCCCCAGACCGCATGGACCTGGAGGAGCCGCAGAAGGTGGAGCGGCTGCAGGAGCCGCTGCTCGAGGCGCTGCGGGTGTACGCGCGGCGGCGGCGGCCCCGCGAGCCCCACATGTTCCCCCGCATGCTGATGAAAATCACCGACCTGCGAGGCATCAGCACCAAGGGTGCGCGGGGGGGGGACGGGGGGGGGCAGCGGGGGGGTGGGGGGAGGCGGCGGGGGGTAGTTGGGGGGGTGCCGGGGGGGCAAGGGGGTGCGGAAGGGGGGCGGAGGGGCAGTGGAGGGGCACCAGGGGGGCACGGGGGTGTTGGGGGGGGGCTTTGGGGGGGAGTTCTGGAGGGGGGGGGCTTGGGGGGGAATTTGGGGGTCTTAGGCGGCAAAATTTTGGACCAGGGGCTTGGGGGGGAATTTGGGGGGTTTTTGGGGGGGATTTTTGGAGGGGGGGCTTGGGGGGGAATTTGGGGGCCTTGGGGGGGGAGTTTTGAGGAGGGAGTTCGGGAGGGGGGGAGTTTCGGGGGGGGCTCACAAGAAGCCCGTGGGGATGGGGGGGAGCTCACAGCGGGGTCGTTTGCATGGGGGGATGCAGAGAGTTGGGGGGGGCTGGTGGTGAGAGGGGTCCCGGGGGGGGTCTCGTGGTGTGTGGGGGGGTCACGAACAGCATCTGCGGGGGGGGGGCAGGCGCGGAGCGTGCCATCACGCTGAAGATGGAGATCCCGGGCCCGATGCCCCCCCTGATCCGCGAGATGCTGGAGAACCCTGAGATGTTCGAGGAGGAGGCGCCACCCCCCCCGGCCCCCCCCGCAGACCAGGATGCCCCCCCCGGCCCCCCCGCCTCGCCCTAAGGTGGGGGGGGAGGCGCCCACCGCTTCCAGCCCCCCCCATACAACACAGCCGTTGGGGGGTGGGGGTGCACGGTGCCCCCCCATTCCCCCCCCCCAAAAAAAAACTTGCTTTTTGCAAGGTGGGCGCTCCAGAGACTGACGGAGCCAGGCCCAGGGGGGGTCCCTGCGGCGCAGCCGTTGCCTTAAGCTGGGGGGGCCCGGGGGGGCCCCCCCCATCCTCAGCTTCATGCCAAAGGCCCCCCCCGCTGCCCCCCCCCCCAAGCTTCGGGAGGGCGCTTAAAGGAGAGGGCAACAATGGACAGAAATTGCCCCCCTCAATTAACGACCGGCACCCCCAGGAGTGCCACGTTCCCCCCACACACCGTGCCCCCCCCAAAAAAAAAACGGGGGGGGGGCACAGCCAGGACTTTATTTATTCATGTCTAGGAAGACAAAATGAGACAGGGTGGATTTGGGGGGGGGGGGGCCCGCTTCCCCCCCCCCGGGGGGTGCTGTTTGGGGGAGGGGTGTGCAGATAGGACTCGCCCCCCCCAGCTGTACGGAGGGGGGGGCATTTTATTTGCTGGGTTATTTTATATAAAAGCGGTGGTTGGGGGGGGGGGGGCTGCTTGTGGGTTTTGCTTTTCTATGCTGTTGGGGTGGGGGGGGGGCCCAAAATCCCCCCCCCTTGTCTTTGCCCCCCCCCCCTCGGGCACACAACACTACAGAGACCAAAGATGGGGGCGCATGGCGCCCCCCCACCCCCCCACCCCGCTGGAGTGGGGGTGTTCAAAGCCATAAAGACCCCAATGCCATGGGGGGGCCCTGCCCCGTACCCCCCCTCCCAAATCCCTCCCAGGGCAGCTTTACAAGGGGGGGGGGCGCTCCAATTGCCCCCGGGACCAAATTTCCCCCCCGTCCCCGATGTCTGTTACCCCCGGCCTGGCTGGGTGTGTGTGGGGGGTGCCCCTGCCCTCCCCCCCCCAGCGCTGGACCCGCCCCCCCACGCCCCCCCCCTAATTTTGGGGGTGCAGGGCTGGCGGGGGGCCTGTTACACTACACGGGGGGGTGCCCCCCCCCCGGGGCAGCACTTTTCTCCCGTTATTTATTCCTTTGCGTTTACACCGGGGCCTCCCCAAACCCCCGGACCCTGGGGGGGAGGTCCCGGGGGGGGGGGGGCGCCTCCCCCCCCCCCACACCCCGCTGTCGCCGCCCCCGGTGCCCGAGCTGCCCCCCCCCGCGGGAGGGGGCCCCGCAGCCATGTTTACAGCTCGCCCCGCCCCCCCCGGGGGGGCCACGGGGCTTTTCTATTTTTGCAAAATAAAGAAATGGAAACGAGGGGGGGGCGGCGTGCTCCTTGGGGACCCCCCCGTGGGGGCGGGGCCACGGGGACAAGGAGGGAGGCATGGGGACACCATGGGAGGGGGGGTGCACCCACGGGGATAACGGGGGACAGTGGGGTGGGGGCCAGATAATGGGGGACAATGACGGGACCCCCCCGGAGTAATGGGGGACACCCGGGGACAATGGGGACCCCCCACAAGGTAATTGGGGGACAACTGGGGACAGCGGGGGGGGCCCAGGGGTAATGGGGGGCAGTGGAGGGACCCCCCCGAATAATGGGGACCCCCCCGGGGTAATGGGGGGGGGGGCCTGGGAGCAAGGGGTGGGCTCCCCCGGATAATGGGGGACACCCGGGGACAATGGGGACCCCCCCAGGGTGATGGGGGGCGCCTGGGGACAGCGGCCCCCCCCCCCGCTAACTCCTTCCTGGGGACAAGGGGGACGCCCCGTGGGACGGGGGGGGGACACCTGAGGCCCCCCCCTCCCCCGGGACGAGGCGGGGACACGGCGGGTCCCGCCCCCCCCCCCTTTACCACCCCCCCCGCCGGTGGCTGCAGGGCCCCGGGTGGCCGCGGGGGGGCGACACCGGCAAGGGCTGCGATGCCCCCCCGTGCCCCCCGGTCCATGCTCTCCCCGTGCCCCCTCATAACCCCTATAGCGTCCCCCATGCCCCCCTATAGAGCCCCCCCCCATAGCGCCCGCCCCCCCCCCCGCAGCCCTCCCATAGCGGGCAGGATGCGGCCCCCCCCCCGCCCCGCCCCGCCCCGCCCCGGGGGGGCCCCGCAGCCGCCGCCTCCCTCCTGCAGCGCCGGGGCCATGGGGCGGCCGGGGGGGCTCCTGCTGCTGCCGCTGCTGCTGGCGGCCCCTGGGGGGGCAGGTGAGGGGGGGGGGATGAGGGGATAGGGCCCCCCCCCCGGGCCCCCCCTGACCCCCCCGGCCTGCCGCAGGGTCCTGCCAGCCGCAGCCCACCTGTGAGGAGTGCATCCGCTCACACCCCCACTGCGCGTGGTGCGAGGAGCCGGTGAGTGGGACCCCCCGGGACCCCCCCGCGACCCCCCCGGGACCCCTCCGCGACCCCCAGGGCACCCCCAGGGGGGGCTCACCCCCAACTCTCACCTGCCCCGCTAGGGAATCGGGGGCCCCGTGTCCTGGGGGGGGGGGCCAATGTCCTGGGGGGGTCCCTGTGTCCTGGGGAGGGGGTCCCTACTTTTGGGGGTTCACGTTGAGGGGTGGGGGCCCCATGGGGGGGTCCCATGAAGGTCCCAGACTGATTTCGGGGGTGCCTGGGGGTCTCCTAGGGTCACGCTGTGCCGGGGGGGTCCCGGGGGGGCCCCGCTGTCCCCCGGATGCCCCACGCACCCCATGGGGGGGGCACTTGGTCCCTGAGGTCCCGGGGGGGGTCCCGGGGGTCCCTGGGCTCCTCACTGTGCCATGGGGTCCCCACTGTCCCCAGGGTCCCCAAGGCCCCTGGGCTCCCCCCCATCCCCAGTGCCCCCCCCGTCCCAGGGGTCCCCCCTGTCCCCCCATGCCGTGGGGTGCCCGCCGCGCCCCTGTCCTCTTGGTGCCCCCCCCGGGCCCCGCGGTTTGTCACCAGGAAGCAGCGAAACCTCGGTGACAAACAGCGGGGGGGCGGGGGGGGTGCACCCGGCCCCGTCTCGCACGTCCCAGGGGTGCGGGGGGGAGGGGCGGGGGGGGTGGGGTAATGGGTGCGGGGGGGAGGCGCGGGGGGCACGGGTGCAGGGGACGTGGAGCAACGGGCGCAGGAGGGACGTGGGGTGCAGAGGGAAATGGGGGGCAGGGGACATGCGGGGTGCTGGGGGCAGGTGCTGGGGGCAGGACCCACATGGGGTGCAGGGTGAGCGGTGCAAGTGCTGGGTGCAGGTGACGGATGTGGGGTGCTGGGCGCAGGGTGCTGGATGGGGGGTGCACGACCACAGGGGGTGCTGGGTGCAGGTGCAGGGTGCAGGACCCAGGTGCAGGGTGTTGGAGGGTGCAGGTGCTGGGTGCAGGTGCTGGGTGCTGGAAGGGGGTGCGGGACCACAGAGGGCGCAGGGTGCTGGGTGCACGGTGCTCGGTGCCGGACCCAGGACCCAGGCGGGTGCTTCCCCCCCCACCCCGCCCAGGACTTCACGCGGGGGGGGCAGGCGGAGGCGTCGCGCTGCGCCCCCCGGGAGGCCCTGGAGCGCGCCGGGTGCCCCCCCCACGCCGTGCTGGAGCCCCGCGGGCGCACGCGGGTGCTGGAGGACGAGGAGCTGGGGGGGGCCGGGGGGGGCAGGACGCAGAGCCAGCTGCGGCCCCAGAGGATTGCGCTGGAGCTTCGGCCTGGTGCGGGGGGGCCGGGGGGGTGGTACTGGGGGGGGTGGAATGGGGGTGGAACTGGGATGGGGGTGGTGGAATGGGGGTGATGGGGGAAATGGGGGGGGAATGGGGATGGGGGGGGTGGGATGGGGGCAGATGGGGATGGAGGCGGGTAATGGGGGTGGAAGGGGGGGGAATGAGGATGGGGGGGAGTGGGGGGAGGATGGGTTTGGAATGGGGGGGGCAGGTGGGGGTGGAAGGGGGGGTAAATGGGGATGGGGGAGATGGGGGTGCAATGGGGGGGTGGGGAGAGGGAGGGCAGTCGGGGCAGATGGGGGGGATGGGGCACTGAGGTCCCGGGGGGGTCCCCTGACTGCCCCCCCAGGCGAGGAGCGGCCCCTGGAGGTGCGGTTCCGGCGCGCGGGCGGCCTCCCGCTGGACCTCTACTACCTGATGGACCTCTCGTACTCCATGCGCGACGACCTGCGCACGCTGCGCCGCCTGGGCAGCGACCTGCTGGCCGCCCTGCGCAACGCCTCCACCTCCGTGCGCATCGGTGGGACCCCCCCCGGGGAAAAAAAACAGCAAAAACACCCAAACCCCTCCAACCCCCCCCCAAACCCACGCTGAGCGCGCCGTGCCCTCGCAGGGTTCGGCGCCTTCGTGGACAAGCCGGTGCTGCCGTTCGTCAGCACGGTGCCCTCCAAGCTGCACAACCCCTGCCCCGAGCGGGGGCAGCCCTGCGACCCCCCCGCCGCCTTCCGCCACCTGCTCTCGCTCACCGCTGACGCCGGGGAGTTCGCGCGGCGCCTCGAGGGGCAGCGCATCTCCGGCAACCTCGACGCGCCCGAGGGGGGCTTCGACGCCATGATGCAGGTGGCGCTGTGCCAGGTGGGGGCTGGGGGCGAGGGGGGCAGGCAAAAGGGGAGGGGGCGTGCAAGAGAGCAACAGGGGGCACGTGCAAGGGGGGAGCACGTGCAATAGAGAGGGCACGTGCAAGAGGGGGGCATGTGCAAGAGAGGGGGCACAGGCAAGGAGAGGCACACGGAAAGTGGGGGGTTGTGCAAGGGGGGGGCACAGGCAAGAGTGCAAGTGTGCATGAGAGCAAGTGCGTGCAAGAGTGCAGATGTATGCAAGGGTATCTGCGTGCAAGAGCAAAAGCGGGGCTGCATGCAGGAGTAGTGGTGCATGCAGGAGAGTGGGTGCGTGCAAACGGGCACAAGAGTAGGTGTGCATATGCGCGTGCCTGCTGGTGTGCATGGCTGTGTGTGTGTGCAAGCTGGTGGCAGTGGGGTCTGCAAGTATGTGTGCAAGAGAGCAGTTGTGCCTTCCTGCAAGCAGAGCATGTGCAAGGTGCTGTGCCTGCCCTGCATGCCGCACGCGTGCGAGGTGCAGTGCGTGTGCAAAGCCCCGTGCAAGGCATGGTGCGCGTGCAAGGCCTGGTGCCCGCAGGAGCGCATCGGCTGGCGCCCCGTGACGCGGCTGCTGGTGTTTGCCTCGGACGACGCGTTCCACACGGCAGGCGACGGGCGCCTGGCCGGCATCGTCCTGCCCAGCGACAGCCGCTGCCACCTGGACGCCAGCGGCGTCTACAACCGCAGCCACCTCTACGTAGGTGCCGGCACCCCGGGGGGGGGCGGATTTTGATGGGGGGGGGCACGCAGCGCCCACTCGTGCCCCCCCCCTCTGCAGGATTACCCCTCGGTGGGGCACTTGGCGCAGGTGCTGTCGGCCGCCAACATCCAGCCCATCTTCGCCGTCACCCGGCCCACGGTGCCGCTCTACAAGGTCCGGGGGGGTTGGGAAGAGGGGGGTGGGGCGGGGGGGGCACCGCAATGATGCCGGGTCCCTGACCCCCCCCCCCCGCAGGAGCTGAGCCGCCTGATCCCCAAGTCGGTGGTGGGGGAGCTGCGGGACGACTCCAGCAACGTGGTGCAGCTCATCACGGACGCCTACAACGTGAGGGGGGTGGGGGGGTTACGGGGGGGGGAGGCACGGGGGGACACCTGGGGCACGGGGGATGGGGGGGGATGGGGGGGGCACGGGGGACATGGGGACGCTGGGCACATGGGGGGGCAGAAGGAACATGGGGACACGGGGGGGGGGGTGCTGACGTGCGCCCCCCCCCTCCCGCCCCCCCCAGAGCCTGACCTCGACGGTGGAGCTGCAGCACTCGCCACTGCCCCCCGGGCTCAGCCTCAGCTTCCAGGCCCACTGCGGGGGCCCCCCCGAGCCCCCCCAGCCCCACCGCGGCCTCTGCTCGGGCGTGCGCGTCAACCAGCAGGTGGGGGGGGGGGGGCGTCACACGGGGGTCCCCTTGCCGCTCGTGTCCCTGACCCGGGGGTGTCCCCGTCCCATGGTTGTCCCCATCCCTCGGGTGTCCCCATCCTGTGGGTGTCCCCTTCCCATGAATGTCTCCAAGCCGTGGCTGTCCCCATCCCATGGGTGTCCCTGTCCCGTGGATGCCTCCCGTCAGTGTCCCCATCCCACGAATGTCCCCGTCCCATGAGTGTCTCCACACTGTGGCTGTCCCCACGCCGTGGGTGTCCCCACCCCACAAATGTCCCCACCGTGTGGTTGTGGTGTCCCCTTCCCATGGGTGTCCCTGTCCCTTGTGTGTCCCCTCACTGGTAGCGTCCCCAACCCACGGCTGTCCCCCCCCCCGTGGCTGTCCCCCCCCCGTGGCTGTCCCCAACTTTTGGGTGTCCCCCCCCCCCCGTGGCTGTCCCCCCCCAGGTGAACTTCACGGTGCGGGTGCGGGCGGACGCGTGCCTGGAGGCCCCCCAGCACGTGGCCCTGCGGGTGCTGGGGGTGCCGGAGCAGCTGCACCTCGAGGTGCGCACCCTCTGCCACTGCCCCTGCGCCCAGCGCGCCCCCCGTGCCCCCCTCTGCCACGGGGGCGACCTCGACTGCGGCGTCTGCAGGTCTGGGGGGGCCCGGGGGGGGGGCTGTGGGGTCAGATACGGGTCAGTGGGGTCAGATGGGGGCGGTGGGGTGGGGGCTTTGGGCAGGGTGGGGGCAATGGGGTCAGATGGGGGTAATGGGGTCAGATAGGGGGCGGTGGGGTGGGGGCTGTGGGGTGAGATACGGGTCAATGCGGTCAGATGGGGGCGGTGGGGTGGGGGCTATGGGGTCAGGTGGGGGCAATGGGGTCAGATGGGGGTGGTGGGGTGGGGGCTGTGGGGCTGACCCTGCCCCCCCCACCCCAAGGTGCCCCGTGGGCCGTCAGGGCCGGCGCTGCGAGTGCGAGGGGCCGGAGGCAGAGGAGGAGGTGGGGGGGGGCTGCCGGCCCCCCAACAGCACGGCCCCCCCCTGCAGCGGGCGGGGGCACTGCGTCTGCGGCGCCTGCGAGTGCCCCCCCGGGCTGAGCGGCCGCTTCTGCGAGTGCGACAGCAGCGCCTGCGAGCGGCACGAGGGGCTGCCCTGCGGAGGTGGGTGCAGGGGGAATATGGGGGACACGGGGGGGGGCAGTCTGTGGGGTCCCCATCCCTTGGAGGGGTCCTGTCCTGGTGGTGTGCCCCCGTGGGGTCCCCTCCCCATTGCATATCCCCACGGGGTCCCATCCTTGCTGTGTTCCCATGGGTCCTGTCCGTGTCCTGTGGGTTTGGTCCCCGTCCTTTGGGTCCTGTCCCCATCCCCTGGGACCCACCCCCACCCTTAGGGTCCCGTCCCTGCCCTTAGGGATCTGTCTCTGTCCCTGTCCCCTGGGTCCCGTCCCTGTCCCCTTCCCACAGATCCCATCCATGTGCTGTGGGTTTGGTCCCCATCCTTAAGGTCCCGTCCCCTGGGTTCTGTCCCTGTCCCCATCCTTTGGCCCCTGTCCCTGTCCCCGTCCCTATCCTCAGGGCTCCATCTCTGTCCTCATCCTTTGGGTCCTGTCCCTGTTCCCGGAGCCCTGTCCCTTTCCCTATCCTTAGAGTCCCACCCCCATCCCCTGGGTCCTGTCCCCGTCCCCGTCCTTAGGGTCCCGTCCCCGTCCCTATCCTTAGGTTCCCATTCCCTGGTCCTGACCCCGTCCCATTCCCACAGACCCCACCCGTGCCCTGTGGGTCCTGTCCCCATCCTTGGGGTCCAGCCCCTGCCCTCAGGGTCCCGTCCCTGTCCCCATCCCCTGGGTCCCATCCTTAGGGTCCCGTCCCCGTCCCCCCCGTGTCCCGCGGGTGCCGTGCGGGCTCCCACGGCCGCGTCCTGTTGCAGGCCCGCAGCGGGGCGCGTGCGAGTGCGGGCGGTGCCGGTGCCACGCGGGCTTCGCGGGCGGCGGCTGCGGGTGCAGCCTGGCGCGGGGCGGCTGCCGCCGGGGGGGCCGCGAGTGCAGCGGGCGGGGGCGCTGCGAGTGCGGGCGCTGCCGCTGCCAGCCCGGCTTTGTGGGGCCCTTCTGCGCCCGCTGCCCCTCCTGCCCCGGGCCCTGCCAGCGCCTGCGGTGAGCGGGGGGCAACGGGGGGACAGGGGACACTGGGGCGTTGGGGACATTGGGGGTTGGGGAATGGGGCGCGTGGGATGGGGACAGGGGGACAGGGATGGGATGGGGACAGGGGCACGTAGGGACAGGGATGGGAGGGGAATGGGGACAAGGGACGTGGGGACATGGGGTGGCTGGGGAATGGGGACAGGGATGGGATGGGGGCAGGGGACGTGGGGACAGGGACGGGTGGGGACACGGAGGGTACGGACGGGGTGGCCGCGATGTGGGGACGAGGGCTTGGAGGGTATGGGGTGGCCGTGGGCACGGGGACGCGGGGGGGGACCCTGGGGACACGGGGACAGGTACAGGGGGGGACCGGGGGTCTGGGGACAGGGACAGGGACAGGGCCGTGACGGGGCCAGGGGCTGCCCCCAGGGACTGCGTGGATTGCGGCGCCTTCGGGGGGGGGCCCCTGCGCGGGAACTGCAGCCAGGCCTGCAACGGGACGGTGCTGCGGGTGCTGCCCCCCCCGGCCCCCCCCACCCCCGCCCTGTGCCGGGAGAAGGCGGCCGACGGGCGCATCCTCGTCTTCCTCATCGAGCGGGGGGGCGGCGAGGAGGAGGACGAGGAGGAGGAGGAGGACGGCGGGGACGTGGCGGTCACCGTCTGGGCTGAGGAGGGTGAGCACAGGGGGGCGCCGGGACCCCAAGCCCCCCAGGGACCCCACACCTGGGGGTCCCCAAACCCCAAGGGACTGGGTTGGGGGGGGGGGGCTGGTCTCATGGGACCCCCTGGCTGGGGTTGGGGAGGTGCTGGCCCCCACAGGACCCCCTTGACCATGGTGAGGGGGGACCCTTGGCCCCCATGGGACCCCTGGCGGGGTTTGGGGGGTCCTGGCCCCCCTGGGACCCCTTGGATGGGTTTTGGGGGGGGGGGGGGTCCTGGCCCCCGTGGCACCCCTTAGACAGGCCTGGGGATGTCCTGGTGTCCATGGGCCCCCCCAGCTGTGTTCGGGGGGCTCCTGGCCACCACGCACCCCCCCCTGCCGGGTTCGGGGGGGCGGTGGGGGCCCCCCCGGCCCCGCTGACCCCCACCCCCAGCCCCCCCGCAGCACCCGGCGGCGCTGGCGGCCGGGCTGGTGGCCGGGATCGTGGCGGGGGGGCTGCTGCTGGCGGCCGGGGGCCGCGGCTGGGCCGAGCTCCGCGACCGGCGCGAGGTGCGACGCTTCGAGCGGGAGCGGCGCCGCGCGCGCTGGGACGAGGTACGGGACCGGGGGGGGCTGCGGGACCCCCGGGGGGGCTGCGGGGCCGGGGGGGTCCCGGTGCCGGCGGTGACCCCGTGTCTGTGCCCCCCCCCGCAGAACAACCCCTTGTTCAGGAGCGCCACCACCACCGTCGTCAACCCCGGCTACTGCCCGCAGCGAGGGGACGGCGGCGCGGGGGGCCCGCAGTGACCCCCCCCGAGCGTCCCCCCTTTTTGTCCTTGGACCCTGACCCCCGCCCCCCCCCCCCCCAAAAGAAGCCCCCTCCCGGCAGAAGAAGCAGAGCCGAGGGTAGAAAAGGGAAACCATCGAGTTTTATTTAAATACCCTACCGGCACGAAGGAACAGACGCCACGCTACTGGTAAAAAGAGACGAGTTTATGGCCTTATAAAAACTACAGCTCGAAAGGGATGCTGGCCCCCGCCGCGCCCCCCCGCCCCCCCATAGCAAAATAAGTATATTAAAAACAACGAAAACCGAAACAAAACGGAACCCCCCCCCCGAGCCGCGGCGCCGCGCGCGGTTTCGCTCCCGTTCCTCGTCAGCCCCCGCCGCGCCCACGGCCGCTCCTTTGCGCCCCCCCCCCGGCGGTAACGGAGCCCCCGCGGGGTTTGGGGGCGACCCCGTGCCCGCGTCCGGCCCCTCCCGGCGCTGCTCGCCCCGGGGGGGTCCCCGCCGCCCCCACACGGCTCCCCCAGAAGAGGAAGAGGGGGGAGGCCGCGGGGGCCCCCAGGGGGGTGTTGGGGGACTACGGGGGGGGCAGCCGCCGAATCGCCCCCCCCCGTGGGAGCGCTGCCCCGAGGCGTTCCCCCCCCCGCCCTGGGTTTGGTTTTGAGGCCGGCGCTTTCGGAGGCGCCGGGGGGGGGGCGGTTGCTCGGCTCGCAGCGGGCTGAGGGGGGCTGGGGGGGCCCTGAGCGGGCCCGGGCGCTGCCCCCTCCTCCCCAGGGACCCCGACGCAGCGGGGGGGCCCCGCGCTCCCCCCAGGATGGCTCAGAAGTGAGCAGAAGCCCCCCCCCGGCTTCTCGGCTCTCCCCACGCGACGGCTCCTGGGCTTTGACCGGGTCACGGGGACTTCTGGGGTCGGTTTTGGGGTCGGTTTTGGGGCTGGGGGCTCTGGGCAGCCCCCCCGTGAAGGTGGCGGTGGGGCGGGGGCCCACGAGCCCCAAACCCTGGCGAGCACCGAGAGGGGAAGTGGCCGGGGCGGGCCCCGCCTCTCGCTCCGCTTTTCTCGCAAAACCCGAGGGTTTTGGGGCAGGCTCCTGGCCGCCGGGCGCCCCACCCGCGGGATTTGGGGCGCGCCGCTCTCGGGCCGCCGGGAGGCGCCCGGCGGTGGGGGGGCCGGGGGGGGACGAGAGGAAGGCCGCCGCCGGCCGGGGGAAGGTTTCCGGATCGTCTTCGGCCTATGTACAGTGTCGGGACCTCGTCCGGCAGTCCTGGGGGGGCGGCGCCCCCGGCCCCGCGGCGGGGGGGGCCCCGAGCGCCCGGCCGCGCCCCGCTGCGAGCGGTCACCTCGGCCTAGAGCAGCAGCTGCGCCTCGGGGGCTTTGGTTTGGCAGCCTTGGCACATCCGTTTGTGTCGCAGCAGCCGGTCTGTCCTGGAGAAGCTCTGCGGGGGGACACGGGGAGGGCGTGAGGAGCCCCCCCGGCGAGGAGGAGCCCCCCCGGGGGCGAGGAGCCCCCCCAGGCCCTGCTGCCCCGTACCTGCATGCAGCGCTCGCACTGGTAGGGCTTCTCGCCGCTGTGCACGCGCTTGTGGCGCTCCAGGTGGTACTTCTGGATGAAGCGCATGTCGCACACGTCGCACTCGAAGGGCTTCTCGCCTGGGGGCACGGGGGGCGCTCAGGGGGGGGAACGCTGCCCCTGCCTCGAGGTAACGAGCCCGGGGCGGTTAATTAGGCTGGGGGGGTTATTTGGGGCGCCCTTACCGGTGTGGATGAGGATGTGCCTCTTGAGGTGGTAGCTGCTGCGGAAGGCGCCGTAGCAGAGCTCGCAGATGAAGTTCTTGGCGCTGCTCAGCTGGAAGGAGCCGTTCTGCTTGATCACCACCATCTGGGGGGGCGGCCCCGTCAGCCCCCACCGCCAGCGGGGCTGGGCGCTGCCCCCCCCCATCCTCCCCCCCCACCTGCCTTTTTGATGGAGTTTTTGGGCTGCGACGCCTCAGCCGTCTCCTCCTCCTTGCGGCCGCGCGGCTTCTCGCCGTCCTGGCGCAGCGCCTTGTGGGGCGGGGCGGGGGGGGCGGAAAAAAACTCGCGGTGAGACCCCCGGCGGCGCCGCTGCTGCCGCCGCTGCCGCCGCTGCTGCTGCCGCCGCTGCCGCCGCCGCCGCCGCTGCTGCCCCCGCGTCCCCCCGCGCTGCGGCCGTACCAGCACCTCCGGGCTGCCGCCGCCGCCGCGCTCGCGGCCCTCCGCCGCCGCCTTGGCGCCCTGCTTCGGCATCATCTTCTTGCTGGCCGCCGTGGGCACGAGGCACACGCCCGAGAGGCCCTCGCACGCCAGGAGGCTCGCCTGGAGGGGGGGCGCGGGGGGGCGAGAAGAGAAGAGAAGAGAAGGGCGGCGAGCTGCAGGTGCGAGCCACGCAGCGCCCCGGCCCTCCACACGCGGCGCCCGAAGCCCTGCCGGGGACGGGGGGGGGCGCCTCACGCCGCCCCGGGGGGGGGGCGCGAGCCAAAGCGGGGGCCTAACCGCTAACGGGGGGCGGGGGGGGCAGAGGGGAGGGGGGGGACGCGGGGAGAGGAGGGGGGCGGGGGGAGCGCGGCCGGGCCGGGGAGAGATGCCCGGCGGCGGTGGCGGCTGGGGGGGGGCAGCCGGGGGGGCCGCCGGGCGTCCCGGGGCTGAGCGGCTCCCCGGGGGGGCGGGGGGGCGCGGGGCTCATTACCTGAGCCATGCTGGGTCTGTCTGTCTGTCTGTCTGTCCTCAACTGGCAATGCCTTAGCCTTAACGCTCCCAGGGAAGGATTTTAGGAAGCCTCGCTCTGGTTTTTTTTTGCTTTCTTTTGGCTTTTTGGCTTTTTTTGTATTTTTTGTGCGCTTTTCTCTCAGTTAATCATTTTTTTTTGGCCGGTCTTGCCCAGTACCCTCCACTTTGCCGACATCGTGCGGGGATCGGGGCGCCCGGTGCCGTGGCTGCGCTGGGGGGGGCGGCTCCTCCTCGGGCCCCCCCGGCGGGGACGGGGCCGGGCGGGGCGGGGGAGCGGGGGGACGGCGCCGGGGGGGGCCTCGGCGCCCTCACGGGGGGGTCATCCCCGGCCCCCCGCCCTCGGGGGGGCGCCGGCTCCGTGCGGGAGACGCTGCTGCGGGTCTTCGCCTGCGGGAAGGAGGAGACGTGATGGGGGGGGGGCACGGGGGGGGCGCACCCGGGAGGGTGGCACCGGGCGGGGGGGAGATGGGGGCGGGGGGAGCGGGCCTTAAAGGTGGGGGGGCACCTTAACGGGGGGTGGCACGGTGACAGGTCGCGGGGGGGGCTTTTGGGGGGCGGGGGTCACGCTGCAAGCCCCAAAAAGGGGGGGGGAACTGGGGAGGGGGGGCACCGGTCCCGGGGGGAGGTCTCGGTCCCCGGGGGGGGGGGATCGGGAGGGGGGCCGCCGGGCCCGGAGGGGGAGGTCACCGGGCCCCGGGGGGGGCTTCTCAGCTCCGGGGGGGTCTTATTACCGGGGGGGGCTTCTACCGGGGGGGTTCTCGGTCCCGGGGTCTTATTACCGGGGGGGGCCCTCGATCCCCGGGGGGTTCCGGTCCCGGGGCCCCACCCCCTCCCGCTGAGCCCCCCCCACCTGCAGCCCCTCCCCCTCCCCGCCCCCCCCATCCGGGCCCGGTGCCCCGCGGTGTGTGGCTGGGGGGGGCCGGGCCCGGCGCGGCGCCTCCCCCCCTCCCCCGTCCGCTCGCGGTGCCGGGGGGGCGGCGGGGCCCGTACCTGCCGGCCGCTCCGCTCCGCGCCGCCCCGAGTTTACAAACGGCCGCCGCCGCCCCCCCTTCCTCGGCCGCCGCCGCCGACCCGGAACCGGAAGCGCCCGCCCTCCCCTTCCTCTCCCCCCCCTCGCCGCCGCCGCCGCGGCCGGGACTTCCGGTGGGGAGCCGCGCGGGGGGAGCGGCGCCGCGCATGCGCGCTAAGGGCGCGTGAAGCCCAGCGCGGCGCCGCCATCTTGGGGCCGGGAGGGCGTCTCCAGGGCAACCGGGGGGGGGAGCGGGGCGGCCTGGGCCGGGGGGGGCGTTACTGCCCCCGGGGGTCCTCCGGCCCCCGGTACTGCCCCCGGGGGGTCCTTTCCCTCCATATTTCCCCCAAGGGGTCCTCCCACCCCCGGTACTGCCTCCGGGGGTTCCCTTCCCCCGGTGTTGCCCCCCGGGACCTCCTCCTGCCCCTGTTACTGCCCCCCGAGGGGTCCTTTCACGCCGTTATTGCCCCCCCATGGGGCCTTTCCCCCCGGTATTGCCCCCTGAGGGATCCTCCCACCCCCATTATTGCCCCCTGGGGGGTCCTTTCCCTGGATATTGCCCCCCAAGGGGTCCCTCTGCCCCGGTACTGCCCCTCGAGGGGACCTTTCCCTCCAAATCGGCCCCCAAGGGGTCCTCCCACCCCCATTATTGTCCCCCGGGGTGTCCTTCCCCCCCTGTTTCTGCCCCCCAGGGGCTCCTTGCCCCCTTGTATTGCCCCAGGGGTGGCTTTTAAACCTCTCCCCCCATTCTATGCCCCCCCCATCCCGCCGTGCCCCCGGCCCTGCCCTCCCCAGCGCCCCCCCCCCCGGCACTCCCCTCAGCCCCCCCCGCTGTCCCCAGCCTGCCCCCCCCCAGATGAGTGCCCCCGGTGCCCCCGTCCCACCCTGGGGTGGGGGCCAAATGGGGGGGGCACCCCCAGAGCCCCCCGGGCAGGGCCGGGCCCACCGCCGTCCCCTCACATTGCCATCGGGAGCCTTCAGCTGGGACCAGCAGCCCGTACTGGGCGCACTGGGAGGCGCTGGGCCGTCCCCGCAGCCCCTCCCTGGGGACGCCAGCGCCGGGGGGGGGCCGCACTTTGCCCCTGTCCGCTGGGAGGGGACGCGGGTGCCGGCTGCCGCCCTTCGCCCCCGCGCTTGTGGTGAGAAATCGGGCGAGGTGAGGGGAACGGGGGGGCCGGGGCATCGTCCCCTGGAAACAGGGACCCCCGCGGGGGAGTGACGGCCGCCCCGTGTCCGTCTGTCCCTCCGTGTGTCCGTCCGTCCTGTGTCCGTCCGTCCCGCAGGGATGAGCGGCGTGGCGGGGCCGTGATGGCGGAGGGCAGCGCGCTGGAGCGGCCGGGCCTGGACAGGGCGGCGGGGGAGGAATTCCTGCGGGAGGCCTTCGAGGTGCTGCTGGACGAGGCCGTCCGCAAGGGCACGGACACGGCCCTCAAGGTGCCAGCGGGGCCGGCACGGGGCGGGGGGGGCGTCCCCGAGCCCCTCCGGGGGTGCCGGGGGCTGAGCGCCGGGGCCTGGCCCAGGTGTGCGACTGGAGGGAGCCGCGGGAGCTGCGGGCGCTGCTGGACCTGGAGCTGCGCAGCCACGGGGAGCCCCCGCAGCGCCTGCTGCAGCGCTGCCGCGATGTCGCCCGCTACAGCGTCAAGACCGGTGAGCGCACGGACGGACCCGGCGGTCCTGGCCGATCCCAGTCGGTCCCAGTCGTTGGTCCCAGTCGGTCCCAGTCGATCCCAGGGCTGCCGGCAGGGCCCCCTCCCCGCCCGGCTGCTCCTTGCCCCGGGAGCGGGGGTCCCGCACGTCCCGGTCAGGGCCCCGCCACCCACACGGGTCCCAGCAGCCCCAGCCCCGCTCGCGTCCCCCCACCCATTAAGGTCCCCCCCCAAAGATCCCAACAACGCCACTCGTGTCCCTGTTACCCATAAAGGTCCCAGCAACCTCACTTGCGTCCCCCCACCCATTAAGGTGTCACCCCCAAGACCCCACCCGCCCCGCTCGTGTCCCCCCACCCCACGGACCTAGCTGCACCCCCCTTTGCCGCCCCGTGGCCGCGTCCCCGTGGTCCTGTCAGGGCCGTGTCCCCGGGGTCCCGCAGTGCGGGGGCTCCCGGCCCCCCCGTGGCTGATGCCCCCCACGTCCCCCCCCAGGACACCCCCGCTTCTTCAACCAGCTCTTCTCGGGGCTGGACCACCACGCGCTGGCGGGACGCCTGCTGACCGAGGCCCTCAACACCAGCCAGTGGGTGCCTGGGGACGCGGGGGCGGTTCTCGGGGCGTGGGGGGGCTCCGTTTCCAGCCCCCCCCGGTCCTGTCGCGCTGCCCCCAGGTACACGTACGAGATCGCCCCGGTGTTCGTGCTGATGGAGGAGGTGGTGCTGGCCAAGCTGCGGGAGCTGGTGGGATGGGGCAGCGGCGACGGCACCTTCTGCCCCGGTGTGTGTGTGGGGGGAGCTGCGGGGGGGTCCCGGGGTCCGCATCGCCCCCCGGGGCCGGTGCTGAGCGCCCCCCCCGCAGGAGGCTCCGTCTCCAACATGTACGCCATGAACGTCGCCCGCTTCCAGCGCTTCCCCGAGGGCCGGCAGAGGGGCAGCCGGGCCCTGCCGCGCCTGGCGCTCTTCGCCTCACAGGAGGTGGGGACGGGGACAGGGTGGGGGGGCTCGGGGGCAGCCCCCCCCGGCCCCCCAACCCTGCTGCCCCCCCCCAGAGCCACTACTCCGTCGAGAAGGGGGCCGCCTTCCTGGGCATCGGCACCGACAACGTCTTCCTGGTGCGCGCGGATGAGAGGTGAGGGCCCTGGGCACCGTGGGGGGGGTCGGGACGGGACCCCCAGCCCCGCCGCTGAGCCCCCGGCACCCCACAGGGGGAAGATGATCCCCGAGGAGCTGGAGAAGGAGATCGAGAGGGCGAAAGGCGAGGTGAGGCCACAGGGAGCCGGCCGTGGTGGGATCCTCTGTGAATCCCCTGACCCCGTTGTGCTGCCCCCAGCCCCAACGTGCTGCCCCTGGCCCAAATGTGCCACCCCCTGCCCCTACCTGCTGCTCCTCACCCCAATGTGCTGCCCCCGGCCCCAATGTGCTGCCCCTCACCCCAATGCGCTGCCCCCCACCCCAATGTGCTGCCCCCGGCCCCTACCTGCTGCCCCTCACCCCAATGTGCTGCCCCCGGCCCCAATGTGCTGCCCCTCACCCCAATGTGCTGCCCCTCACCCCAATGTGCTGCCCCCGGCCCCAATGCGCTGCCCCTCACCCCAATGTGCTGCCCCTCACCCCAATGTGCTGCCCCCGGCCCCAATGTGCTGCCCCTCACCCCAATGTGCTGCCCCTCACCCCAATGTGCTGCCCCCGGCCCCTACCTGCTGCCCCTCACCCCAATGTGCTGCCCCTCACCCCAATGTGCTGCCCCTCACCCCAATGCGCTGCCCCCGGCCCCATTGTGCTCCCCCCTGCAATGCACCGCCCCCATCCCGCTGTGCTGCCCCGTCCCCACCCCTGCCCCCGTCCCCACCCCGCCGCCCCCCAGGGCGCCGTGCCCTTCTTCGTCAGCGCCACGTGCGGCACCACCGTCCTGGGCGCCTTCGACCCGCTGGGCAGCGTGGCGGACGTGTGCCAGCGCCACGGCCTCTGGCTCCACGTGGACGTGAGTCTCCGGGGGGGGACGGGAGGGGTCTCCCCGCGGCCCCAATCCCCTGGGGTGCCCCGGGGGCGCCCCCTGCTCCCACCCCCTGTGCCCCGCAGGCCGCCTGGGGCGGGAGCGCGCTGCTCTCCAGGACGCACCGGCACCTCCTGGCCGGCATCGAGAGGTATCCGCGCTGCGAGACGGGCTCGGGACTCGCTGCTTAAGGACTCGGGGGGCTGGGGGGGCTGGGGGGGGCGGTGGCATCGTCCCCCTGACCCCCTGACCCCGTTCTCCTCCCAGGGCTGACTCGGTGGCCTGGAACCCGCACAAGATGCTGGCGGTGGGGCTGCAGTGCTCAGCTCTGCTCCTCCGCGACACCTCCGTAGGTCCCGCGCCCCCACCCCGGGACCTCCAGGCCCCCCAGGACCCCGGTGCTGAGCCCCCTGTGGCCTCCCCCAGGGGCTGCTGCAGCGGTGCCACGGGGCGGGCGCCGCGTACCTCTTCCAGCCCGACAAATTCTACGACGTGGCGTACGACACTGGCGACAAGACGGTGCAGTGCGGCCGCCGCGTCGACTGCCTCAAGCTCTGGCTGCTCTGGAAGGCCGTGGGCACCGAGGGGCTGGAGCGCCGCGTTGACAGGGCCTTCGCCTGCACCAGGCGAGCGCCGGGACCCCTCCCCGAGCCCAGGGGGGGCTGTGCGATGCCCCCCCCGCACCTCGTGGCCCCGGGGCCGTGGCTGACGCTGCTCCGTCCCCAGGTACCTGGCGGAGGAGCTGAGGCGGAGGGACGGCTTCCAGCTGGTGCTCGAGGTACGGGGCCGCGCGCCTGCGCCGCCATCGGGGTGATTTCACGCCTCGGTGCTGCGGCTTCGCGGGCGAGCCCCGGGGGGGTGGGAGCAGGGAGCACCCCCCTCCTGTCCTGCGGCCGCTTTGGGGTTCACACCAATCCACCAGGGTGTCCCCAGAAGCAGGGCACAGCCGGTGCCGGTGACCTCGGTGAGGTGCCGGTGACCCCCCGCCCTCAGCCCATTTTCTGCCCCCCCCGCCCCCCGCAGCCCGAATTCATCAACCTCTGCTTCTGGTTCGTGCCGCCCAGCCTGCGGGGCCGCGAGGGCCGCGAGGATTTCTGGCCGCGGCTGGGGAAGGTGAGCGCAGCACCCAGCCCCCCGCCCCCCCACAATCCCCCCGGCAGCCCCCCCATGGCCCTGTCCCCGTGCAGGTGGCCCCCGCCATCAAGGAGAGGATGATGAAGGAGGGCTCCATGATGGTGGGCTACCAGCCCCACGGCACCAGGGTCAACTTCTTCCGGCAGATCGTCACCAGCCCCGCCGTCACCAGGGCCGACCTCGACTTCTTCCTGGACGAGATCGAGAGGCTGGGGCGCGACCTCTAGGGCCCTGCACGCCCCCCTGGGGGGGGACATTTGGGGACCGAGGGCGGGGGGTGCTCCCCCTGCTCGTACCCCAGTGAAGGCTGGACCGGCCTCCACCGTGCTGTGAGGATGGGTGGAATAAACCCCTTTTTACCGTGGAATGAATCCCGTTTTACCACGGAACAGACCCATTTCACCGTAAGATAAACCCGATTTACCGTAGAATAAATACACTTTATTCTGCCGGTCCCAGCATAAAACAGCCCCGAGCACGGCCAGGACCCCCCCGGCTGCACCCCCCTACATGCCCTGCAGGAGCTCGAGCACCTCGGGGTCCACGGGGGCGCCGCGCAGGCAGTCCCGCAGCCGGGGGGCCGTGGCCCCCCCCTGCTGCCGCCGGCGCCACTCCCGCAGCATCTCGAAGGTGCGCAGCACGGCGCGCTGCGGCCGCTCCTCGCCGATCTGCTCGAGGCGGCTCTGCGGCAGTCCCAGGCAGGCGATGCCCACCTCCTGCCACTCGCTGCCCAGCCTCTGCGCCACCAGCAGCAGGTCCTGCTCCGTCAGCAGCCGGGGGGGGCGGCCTAGGGGCGGGGGGGGCGTCAGGGGTGCTGCCACGTCCTCCACGTACCCCCCCAGTGCCTCCCCGAGCATCCTCAGCAGATCCCGGTGATCCTTGGGCAGTGCCGCCAGCACCCCGGGCACCCCAGGCATCTCCAGCACCCCCAGGACCTCCGGGACCCCGAGCGCCTCCAGGACCCCGGGCACCTCCCGCATCCCAGGCGCCTCCAGCATCCGGAGCGCCTCCAGCGCCCCGAGCACCTCCAGCACCTCCAATACCCTGTGCGCCCCCAGCACCCCAAGTGCCTCCAGCACCCTGGGCACCTCCAACACCTCCAGTACCCTGAGCACCCCGGGCACCTCCAGCAGCCCGAGCATCTCCAGGGCCCCAAACACCTCCAGCACCCTGGGCACCTGCAGCACCCCGGGCATCTCTGGTACGATGGATACCTCCAGCGTCCCGGGCGCCTCCAGCATCCTGAACACCTCCGGCATCCGGAGCACCTGCAGCACCCCGAGCATCTCCAGCACCCCGAGCGCCTCCAGCACCCTGGGCACCTGCAGCACCCTGAGCTCCGCCGCCGGCCTCACCGAGGCCGCCCGGGGCCTCGTCCTCCTCGGGGAGCTGGTACTGCCGCAGGAGGTCGTGGCGGCCGAGCTGCCGGAGGACGGCTGCGGCCACGAGCAGCGCACGGCCGGGGAAGTGCTGCAGGAGCAGGGCGCAGAGCTCGGGGCGCGTGGCGGGGCGCAGGCGGCTCAGCGGCAGCTGCCCCCCCAGCAGGAACTTGAAGGCCTCGAACTCGTCCTCCGCCAGCGCCCGCTGCAGCCCCAGCAGCGTCTCACGCTCACCCGACGCCATCGGGGACGGAGCTGCTGGGGGGGGGGGGCACGTCGGGGCACGGGGACAGACGGGGACCCCGGGGACAGCGCCGCGCGCCGCCCCCGACCCGTGTGTGTGCCCCCCCGCCATATGTGCCCCCCCCACTGCTGTGGGGAGGGGTCCCCCCGGTGTCCCCAGAGACACGGAGCCAGCCGTGGGGCACCCCGGTGTCCCCAGTACCCCCCCCCCATTGCCGTAGGACCCCCCAGTGTCCCCAGTACCTCCCTGCTGCCAGGTGACACAGTTCCCCAGTGTCCCCAGTACCCCCCCATCATCCCCAGTACGCCCGCACTGCCACGGGACCCAGTTCCCAGTGTCCCCAGTGGCCCCAGTACCCCCCCGCCATGAGACCAGTTCCACCAGTTGTCCCCAGTTCCCTCCCCCGCCATGAGACCCAGCCCACCAGAACCCCCAGTGCCCCCCCGCTGCCACTGGGCTGGGTCCCCCACTGCTCCCAGTACCCCCCCAGTGCTCCCAGTACCCCCCAGTGCTCCCAGTATCCCCCGCCCCCCAGGGTCCGGTTCCCCCCGCCCCCCAGTTGCTCGATGTCCCTGGTTCCCCCCGGTTCCCCCCGGTTCCCGGGAGCCCCCCGCCCCCCCCCGAGCCCCCCCGCCCCCTGCAGGAGCCCCCCTCCCCCCCCCGTGCCCCCCCCCCGCCCCTCACCTCCTTCCTTTTCCCGCCAGGAGTTGGGGGCGTGGCCGGGGACAAAAGGGGGTGTGGCCGGGGCCGGAGGGGCGGGGCTTGGGAGGTGACTCCGGGCGGGGGCGCCCTGGGGTAGCCCCCGGTAGCCCCCGTTGGTCCCCAGTAGCCCCCAGTAGCCCCAGCCCGGCCCCCCCGTTACACCCAGCGCCCCCCAGTGCCCCCAGTCCCGTGCCGCTCAGGGCCCCCCCTACTCGTCCCCACTGCCGTGGTCCAGTGCTCCCAGTGCCCCCAGTATCTCCCAGTGCCCCCCAATATCCCTCAGTTCGCCCATTACCCCCCAATATCCCCCCTCCCAGTGCCCCCAGTACCCCCCATTATCCCCCAGTGCTCCCATTACCTCCCAGTTCCTCCAGTATTCCCCAGTGCCTCCCATTGCCCCCAGTATCCCCATTACCCCCCAGTACCCCAGTACCTCCCAGTACCCCCCAGTATCCCTCCCCCAGTCCCCCCAGTACCCCCAGTATCCCCAGTGCCCCCAGTATCCCCAGTACCTCCCAGTACCCCCCAGTATTCTCCAATACCCCCAGTACCCCCAGTACCCCCAGTATCCCCGGAACCTCCCAGTACCCCCCAGTACCCCCCAGTAACCCCCCAGTACCCCCAGTACCCCCAGTATCCCCAGTACCTCCCAGTACCCCCCAGCGCCCCCAGGAGCCCCGGTGCGCCCCGTACCTCCAGTACCCCTCCCCGCCGCCAGGGGGCGCTCTCTCCCTAACGCGGCCCCCCTGTCACGTGACCCCGCGGGTTCACGCCCCCTCCCGCCAGGCCCCTCCTCCCTCTCTCCGATTGGCTCTTCCCGCCGTCAGTCGCCCCGCGCCGGCCCTCGATTGGCGGCGCGGCGGCGGCGGGGCGGGGCCGGGCGGGGAGGAGGCGGAAGCGCAGCCCCGGCTGTGAGTGGGGAGCGGGGCCGGGAGCGGCCGGAGCGCGGCGCCATGGCGGGGGCGGGCGGGGCCGGGACGGTGAGGGGGGGGCACGGGGGGGGGCTGAGGGGGGCTCGGGGGGTCCCGGGGCTGGGGCTGGGGGGGCTGGGGGAGGAGGGGGGGCGGGTTTGGGGCGGGCTCGGGGCTGGGGGGGGCCTGGTTGGGGGGGGCTGCGGCGGGGGGGGCGGGTTGGGGGGAGGCTGCTCTGGGGCTGGGGGGGCGGCAGAGCCTGTCAGGACCCAGGTGGGGGGGTCGGGGGGGCAGTTACGGGGGGGGAGGCTTCGGGGCTGCCTGGGTGGGAAGGGGCTGCCTATGGGGCTGGGGGGGCTGGGGGGTTGGGGCGGTCTGAGCGGTGGGGGGGCTGGGGGGGCTTGGGGGGGCTGACGTGCGGTGCCCCCCAGGCTGGCCATGGATGAGCTGCGCCTGCACTACAGGTTCCTCAGCTGGCGGCGCCGCATCCGCGAGATCCGCGAGGTGCGGGCCGGGCGCCAGGAGCGCTCCCGGCACATCCTGGTGGACGGCGACACCCTCAGGTAGGGGGGCGGGGGGGGGCGAGGGGTGACCCCCCCCAGTGCCTGACCCACCCCCCCCCGCGGTGCCTGACCCCCCCCGTCCCGCAGCTACCATGGGGACTCGGGCGAGGTGGGCTGCTACGTGGCGCCGCGGCCGCTGACCAGGGACAACAACTACTTCGAGGTGGGTCCTGGGGGTCCGGGGGGGGCTGGGAGGGTCCGGGGGGGGGGCTGGGGGGGCTCAGGCGATCCCCCCCCTTGCTTTTGGGGTCCCCGTCTTCCTGCAGGGGGGTCCTGTCCTCCTCTGGGGGGGGTCCCGTCCTTCCCGGATCCCAAGTTTTTGGGGTTCCCCAAGGAACAGCCAAGGGGGGGGCAGTGGGGGGCTTTTGGGTGCCCCCCACCCTGTTTTTGGGGCCCCCACCCGCCTCTGCAGGGGTCCTATCCACATCCCCAAATCCATGCGGGGGGGCACTCCTGTACCGGGGGGGGCACCGAGCCCCAACTGCAGCCCCCCAAAGCCCTGAGCAGACCCCACGGGTAACCCCACAGCCCCTCGGGGACACTGCGGGGGTCCCCGTCCCCCCCCCAGCCCCTCAGGGGGGCCGTGAGCGACCCCCCCCGGCAGGGCCGATGCCCGTGCACCCCCGCAGGTGTCGATCGTGGACAGCGGCGTGCGCGGCACCATCGCGGTGGGGTTGGTGCCGCAGTCGTACAGCCTGGACCACCAGCCGGGCTGGCTGCCCGACTCCGTGGCGTACCACGCCGATGACGGCAAGTGCGTGGGGACGGGGGGGACCCGGGGACTGGGGGGGGTCCCACGGGCCCGGTGTCACCCCCCCGGGCGTGTGTGTGTGTCCCCAGGCTGTACAGCGGCCGGGCCAAGGGCCGGCAGTTCGGCACCAAGTGCAGCTCCGGCGACCGCATCGGCTGCGGCATCGAGCCGGCGTCCTTCGAGGTGCGCACGGCGCAGGTCTTCTTCACCAAGAACGGGGAGCGGGTGAGCAGGGGGGGCACGGCGCGGGGGGGGGCACGGCGCGGGGGGGCACGGCGCGGGGGGGGGGCACAGGGGGGCCCGACGGCCTCCCTGTCACCCCTCAAGGGGGCTCCGCCGTTGTGCTGCTGTCCCCCGAGGGGCTGTTCCCGGTCCTGAACCGCTGCCGGGGGGGGCACACGGGGGTCCCATCAGTGTCCCCGTGTCCCCCCCCCCCAGGTGCTCCCCCCCGCAGGCGGGCTCCACCGCGATACCCCTGTCCCCCAGGGGGCTGTTCCTGGCCCCAGGTTGCCGCCGGGGGGGGCACGGGGGGGTCTCACCGCCCTGTCCCCCCAGGTGGGCTCCACGGTGATGCCGCGCGGCCCCGAGGGGCTGTTCCCGGCCGTGGGCATGCACTCGCTGGGCGAGGAGGTGCGGCTGCACCTGCGGGCAGAGCTGGGCACCGAGCAGGACGAGGGCGCCATGATGGTGGTGGACAGCCACGAGGACGAGTGGGGGAGGCTGCACGACGTCAGGGCCTGCGGCACGGTGCGGGGCTGGGGGCACGGTGCGGGGCTGGGGGCACCGGGCGGGACTGGGGGCACCGGGCGGGACTGGGGGCCACTGGGAGCACTGGGGGGCACTGGGAGCACAGGGGGGTACTGGGGCACTGCGGGGATTGGGGCACTGGGGCACAGCGAGCACTGGGGGCAGTGGTGTTTTTTACCCCTCCCAGATATTTTTTACCCCCCAGGCTGGTTTTTACCCCCCTTAGGCTGGTTTTTATCCCCCCCAGGCTGACATTACCCCCCCCCCCCGGCTCCCTCCTACCCCCCCCGGCTCCCTCCTAACCCCCCTTGGTGTTCCCCAGCTCCTGGAGTACGCGGGCAAGGGCAAGAGCATCGTGGACGTGGGGCTGGCGCAGGCGCGGCGCCCGCTGAGCCCCCGCAGCCACTACTTCGAGGTGGAGATCGTGGACCCGGGCGAGAAGTGCTACATCGCGCTGGGGCTGGCACGCAAGGTGCGCGGGGGGGCCTCCGCCGCGACCCCCTCCCGGCCCCGCCGAGCCTTCAGCCTCCTTCTCCTCCTCCTCCCCCAGGACTACCCCAAGAACCGGCACCCCGGCTGGAGCAGGGGCTCGGTGGCGTACCACGCAGGTGGGCCCCCCCACCAAAGATGGGGTGTGGGGGGGACGCGACGCCCCCCTCCCCCCTTGTGCCCCCCCTCCCCCGTTATTTGTCCCTATTCTGGTGTTCCTTGCCCAAAAGCTGCGATGTGGGGGGGGGGGCCTTCAGCCGCCTCCTCCTCCTCTTCCTGGAAACGGCCCCACCCTGGGCTGGGGGGGCTCTGTGACCCCCCCCCACTTCGTGGCGGGGGGGGGCAGCAAGGACATGGTGATGGAGGGGGAGCAGGGAGGGGGCACCCAGCTGTGATGGGGGCTGGGCAGGGGGGAGACCCTGGTGATGCTACTGGGGGGTTTGGTGCCGTGGGGGGGTTTATTGATACCAGGAAGAGGGTTATTGATGGAGGGGGAGGGCTACTGGTGCTGGGGGCGCGGGGTTATTGGTGCTGGGGGGTTTATTGGTGCCGGGGGGGGTCAGTGACACCACCTCCCCCCCCAGATGATGGGAAAATTTTCCACGGCAGCGGCGTGGGGGACCCCTTCGGCCCCCGCTGCTACAAGGGCGACATCATGGGCTGCGGCATCATGTTCCCCCGCGACTACAGCCTGGACAGCGAAGGTACGGGGGGGGCGCACGGGGCTGGGACCCCCCCCCGTGGGGAACCCCCCCTATGTGTGTTTGTGCACCCCCCCAGGGGACAGCGACGACCCCAGCGACACGGCTGAGGTGAGGCCGAAGGCTCGGGGGGTGCGCAACGTCACCTACCTGCACCAGGAGGAGGAGGAGGAGGAGGAGGAGGAGGAAGATGACGGCGAGGACACGGAGCAGGAGCACGGCGGCAGGAAAGTGGTGGTGAGTGGGGGGGGCACCGGGGGGGCACCGCGTTTTGGTGCCTTTCCTCGGGTTTATTTCGGGGGGGGGCACGGCACCCACCCCACCACCACAGGGCACAGCGCTGGGCGCACCAGCGGGCGCTGTTCCCTTTGCTCCCCCCAATATTTTAGGGGGGCCCCCAGCCCCCCCCCTCACCGCGCCCCCCCCTGTGCCCCCCAGGTGTTCTTCACCCGCAACGGGAAGATCATCGGCAAGAAGGAGGCGGCGGTGCCGCGGGGGGGCTACTTCCCCACCGTGGGCATGCTGAGCAGCGGCGAGAAGGTCAAGGTGGACCTGCACCCCCTCAGCGGGTAGCCCCCCCGCGACCCCCCCGGGACGCCCCCACAGCACCAGGGGCGTGGCCCCCCCCCCCCGTGCTGCCCCAGGGGTCCCTATCCAGCCCCATGTCGCCCCCCTGTTGGGGTTGGGGGGGGTCTCTGTGTCCCTCCCCCTTCCTGGGGGGGCTTCTGGGTTGTCCCCCCTCTTCCTGGGGGGGGTCTCTGTGTCCCCCGCCCTTCCTGGAGGGCTTCTGTGTTGTCCCCCGGGGGGGGCACATTTAAGGGTAGGTGGGTGTTGTTCCCCCCCCCCCCCCCCATCCATGCTGTCATTGTCCCCTTTTCATGAATGTACCCCCCCCGGGGGGGCTCCAGCCCTGTTCCCCCCCACTAGCTCTGCTTTGGCTGGGGGGGGGGGTCACAAAGGGCTGGCACCCCCCCGACCCCCCCCCCCTCATGGCGCATTAAGGAGACGCTCGGTGCTTCTGGGGCTGTTTGCACATGGTTAATAAATGGGGGGCGGGGCTGGAGGCGGGGGCGGGCAGGGCTCTGTGCCCCCCCCCAGCTCGGTGCCCCCCCCATACGCAGTACGTACATGTATTAGAGACGTCTGCTGGAAGCTTTTCTTACACAAAAATAGAGACTCTGTGCTTCGGGCCCCCCACGGCAGCGGGGCCGGGCCCCCCCCTTGGGGCTGGGGCTCCCCCATTAGGCTGTGCCCCCCCATGGTTATGGGAAGGGGGGGGGGGAGCCCCTCTCCCCCAGCTGGCTGTTGATGGGGAGCGCTATTTTTTGGCGGGGGGGGCACTATTTTCGGGGGGGGGCATTATTTTGGGGGGCTCACTTGCGCTGGGTGCCCAGCATCACCTTGGTGACGAAGGCGACGATGGCGGACGCCGGCTGCTCGGGGTCGAGCTCGGCGAAGAGGTGGCAGGCGTTGCACGGCCCCCCCGGCTGCTTGGCCACGAAGCCGAAGATCCTGGGGGGGGCACAGCAGGGACATTTTATGGGGGGGGTGGGGGGCACCTGGGGGGGGCACCTGGTGGTGTCCCCATCCCGCTGGGGGGGTCGCGGAGGTCCCGCGGTGCTCACCGGGATGTGGTGCCGTCTGCGTTCGCCCACCTGCGGCGGGGGGGGGGGGGGTAGTTAGCGGGGTCGTGGCCCCCCCCCGACCTAAATCGTGCCCCCCCGACTTTAATCGTTCCCCCCCCCAGTCGTCTGCCCCCTCCCAAGTCGTGTGCCCCCCCCCAAATTGTACGCATCACCCCAAAAAGCCATGTGCCCCCCCAAAATCGTCTGCTCCCCCCTAAAGTCGTTTGCCCCCCCCAATCGTTTTCTCCCCCCAAAAATCGCGTGCCCCCCCCCCCCCCCCCTTCGCGTCCCCCCCCATGCCCCCACCTGCGGCCCTGGGGGTCGATGCTGCAGAAGGTGACGCTGGCCACGGGGTAGTGCCGGCGGAAGAAGAGCCTGGGGGGGGGGGTCAGGGGGTGAGGGGGGACGGGGGGGGACCCCAGGGTGGTGGGGGGGGGTCTTGGGGGTCCCTTGGGTCCGGCGGGGCCCAGAGGGGTCCCAGGGTCTGGGAGAGTCCCGGGGGTTCCCGTGGGGGTCCTGTTGGGTTCCCTTGGCTCTGGGGGGGGGTCTCACGGGGGGCCCGGGGGGGGGTCCCGGGAGGGGGGGTCCTATTGGGGTCCTGGGGGAGTCCCATTGGGGTCTGGGTGGGTCCTGTTGGGTGGGGGGGTCCCGGGGGGGGGTCCTGTTGGGTGGGGGGGTCCCGGGGGGGTCCCATTGGGGTTGGGGGTCCCGTTGGGTTCGGGGGGATCCCGGGGGGGTTCCAGGGTTCCCGTTGGGGTGGGGGTCCCGGGGGGTCCCGTTGGGGTCCCGGGGGGGGGGGTCTCACTTGCGCTGCCGGTCGGTGAGGGTGATGCCGTGCGCCCCCGCCCTGAAGTGCACGGTGCCGGCGGGGGGCGGGGGGCTGGCGGCCAGCAGGGTGCTGGTGGCCCTGGCCACCGCCTGCGGCCCCGTCAGCGACTCGGTGCCCACCGAGCCCAGGAAGCGCACGCAGCACCCTGGGGGGGGCGGGGGGGAGGGGGCTGCACCCCCCGGCCTCGGGGCACCGGGCACGGGGCACGGCCACAGGGCTCCCAGTGCCCCCAGTGCCGCCAGTCCCAGTGCCCACCCAGTGCTCCCAGTGCCCCCAGTGCCGCCAGTCCCAGTGCCCACCCAGTGCTCCCAGTGCCCCCAGTGCCGCCAGTCCCAGTGCCCACCCAGTGCCCCCAGTGCCGCCAGTCCCAGTGCCCACCCAGTGCCCCCAGTGCCCCCAGTGCCCACCCAGTGC
The DNA here is from genome assembly GCF_009769625.2 of Cygnus olor. Lineage (NCBI taxonomy): Eukaryota > Metazoa > Chordata > Aves > Anseriformes > Anatidae > Cygnus > Cygnus olor. Next base: position 58,939 of record NC_049197.1, read on the forward strand.
TCCCAGTGCCCCCAGTGCCGCCAGTCCCAGTGCCCACCCAGTGCCCCCAGTGCCCCCAGTGCCCACCCAGTGCTCCCAGTGCCGCCAGTGCCGCCAGTCCCAGCACTGCCAGTGCCGCCAGTGCTCCCAAGGCTCCCAGTGCTCCCAGTGCCCTCAGTGCCACCAGTCCCAGTGCCCTCCCAGTGCTCCCAGTGCTGCCAGTGCCCCCAGTCCCCGGGCTCCCAGTGCCACCAGTGCTCCCAGTCCCAGTTCCCAGTCCCAGTGCCACCAGTCCCAGTGCTCCCAGTCCCAGTTCCCCAACCCCACTGTCCCCATCCCAATGACCCCAATCCCAGTGCCCCCCCCCCATTCCCAGTACAATCCCAGTGACCCCATTCCGGTGCCCCCGCCCGGTTCCATTCCCCCTCCACTCACAGTACCCCCCCCCCCCCCCTTCCCCGTTCCCATCCCCCCCAGTGCCCCCCCTTCCCAGCGCCCCCCCCCACCTGCTCCCTGCCGCAGCAGCTCCGCGGCCGTGCTGACGTTGGGGGGCGCCGACAACCCCAACCCCTCCTGCAGCAGGTCTGGGGGGGGGGGGGGGGGCACTGGCTGGGGGGGGGGGGCGCCGGGACCCCCAGGAGCCCCCCCGAGTTCCCCCCCCCCCGTGTTCCCCCCCGCCCCCGGCAAGGGGCGAGGGGCATTTTGGGGTCGGGGTTGGTGGTTTGGGGCTGGGAATGAGGAGTGAAGGGGGGGGGGGAGGAGAAGGGGCACGGGGGGGGGGGGCACCTGGGGGGGGGGTCCAAGCGGGGGTGGGGGGGGTGGGGGGGGTGGCGGGGGGGCGGGCACCCACCTTTGCTGGGGATGCGGAGGGCACAGGGCAAGGAGATGGGGGTGATAGAGTGCTGCAGCACCAGGGCAGGCAGGCTCCCTGCAAATCGGGGTGGGGGGGGGTTAGAGGCACCCCGACCCCCCCCGGGCCCCCCTCGGGCCCCCCCGGCCCCCCCTCACCGAAGTGCGGCTCCTCCTGGCCCCCCCGGATCTTGACGCCCCGTGGCCCCGTCTCGATGAGGAAGTGGCGCACCAGCTGCTCCTGGGGGTCCCCTGAGGGCGGGGGGGGGGGGGGGTCGGCCTCGGGGGGAGGGTGACACAGGACACCCCCCCCCCCCCCCCCCGTAAGGGTGGGGAGGTATGGGGGGGGCGTGGGGCGAAATGGAGGGGGCTATGGGGTGAAATGCGGGGGGGGCATGGGGTGCTGGGGGCTATGGGGTGAAATTGGGGGGGGGGGGCATCCGGTGAAATGGGGGGGTAGGGGGTGCTGGGGGGGGGGCTATGGGGTTTTGGGGGGGCTGTTGGGGGTTGGGAGGAGCTTTATGGGGTACCCAGGGGACACGGGGGGGTTAAGGGTGCTGGGGGGGGGATTACAGGGTGCTGGGGGGCTCGATGGGCTGCTGGGGGGGGGGTCTGTGGGGCTTGGGGGGGCTTTTGGATGCTGGGGGGGGGGTCTATGGGGTGCGGGGGGGGGTCTGTGGGGTGCTGGGGGGGTCTATGGGGTGTGGAGGGGGTCCCTTACCCTTGGCGGGGGGGGCGCAGCCGGGGGGGGGCACGGCCACCCTGAGCGCCAGCCCGTAGGCGCCGCGGAAGGAGCTGCTGTCGCGGATGAGGAAGGCGCCCGGTTCCCGGCCCTTCAGCAGGGCCACGGCTGGGGGGGGCGGGGGGGGGGGGGGTCCCCATGTCAATGTCACCCCCCCCGCTGGGTGACACCGGGACCCCTCCCCCCCCCCCCCCCACCCCAACCCCTTACCTTGCTCCCGCGACAGCCCCGGCTTGTACCAGAACTTGGAGGTGTCCTGCGCGAAGGTGGCGCCCGCGGGGGGGTCCGGCTCCGGGGGGAGGCACCCATGGGTGCCCCCCGCGCCCCGCTGGGGGGGGCGCTTCTCGGGCAGGGGGGGCTGCTGGGCCGGGGGGGGCTCGTAGTAGGCGGTGCTCAGGGGGAAGGCGGGGGTCGGGGACCCCCCCGGGCTGCTGGGGGTGGGCTCCGGCTGCCCCTGGGGGGTTGCGGGCGGCGGGGGGGCCCCGGGGGGGGCGACGTCGCGGGGGGGGCTGTGCCAGGGCCCTCCCTCGGCTGGGCTTCGGCGCTCTGTGGGCAGGGGGGGGTCAGGGCACGGCACAGCCCCCAGTAAGCCCCAATAGCCCCCAGTAAGCCCAGTAACCCTCCCCAGCAGCGCCCAGTAACTCCCCAGTACCCCCTCGTTAATCCCCCAGTAGCTCCCGGTAGCCCCCCCCCCCCGACCCCCTCTTGGTCCCCCAGTAACCCCCATTGGCGCCCAGTAGCCCCTCCAGTACCCCCAGTAGCCCCCAGTAAGCCCCATTAGTTCCCATAGCCCCCCAGTAGCCCCCCAGTACCCCCCAGTAGCTCCCCAGTACCCCCCAAGTAGCTCCCCAGTACCCCCCCCCAGCCCCCCCACTCACCTCCGGGCGGGGGCGGCTCCTCCCCCGGGACCCCGAAGCCCTCCGGAGCCTCCAGCCCGGGGGGGCCGGGCCGGGGGGGCAGCGCGGCCGGGGGGGGCGGGGGGTGGCCGCAGCGGGGGCAGCCGGGGCAGGGGGGCGGGGGGGGCGGGGGGGCCCCCCCCTCGGACAGGGAGCGCTGCGCCCGCCGCTTCTCCGCCCCCCCCTCGCCCCCCCGCGGCACCTCGTACCCCCCCGGCCCCCCCCGCCGCTCTAGGCTGCCCAGGCGGCACGGGCAGGGGGGGGCCAGGCTGGCGCGGCGGCACAGGGGGGGGGCCGCAGGGGGCCGGGGGGCCATAGGGGGCTGGGGGGCTATAGGGTATTGGGGCGCTATAGGGCGTCAGGGGGCTATAGGGCGCCGGGGGGCTGTAGGGTGCGGGGCTGGGGGCTGGGGGGCTGTAGGGTGTGGGGGTGCCGTGGGGAGGTTGGGGGCCATAGGGGGGTTGGGGGCCGCAGGGGGCCGGGGGGCTGTGGGGCGGCGGGGTGCCGTAGGGCGTCGAGGTGCTGTAGGGGGTCAGGGCGCTATAGGGGGGTGAGGGGCTGTAGGAGGCGGCGGGGCTGTAGGAGGCAGGGGTGCTGTAGGATGCGGGGGGGCTATAGGTTGTCAGGGGGCTATGTGATGCGGGGGGGCTATAGGTTGTCGGGGGGCTATGGGATGCGGGGGTGCTATAGGATGCAGGGGGGCTATAGGCTGCTGGGGGGCTATAGGATGCGGGGGGGGCTATAGGATGCGGGGGGGCTATAGGTTGTGGGGGTGCCATAGGGGGGCGGGGTGCCATAGGCTGCCGGGGAGCCGTGGGGTGTCGGGGTGCCGTAGGGTGACAGCGCGCTGCAGGGTGCCTGGGGGCCGCAGGGTGCTGGGGCGCTGCAGGGGACCGGGGTGCTGTGGGGGGCTGCTGCGCCATAGGGTGCTGGGGCGCTACGGGGTGCTGGGGTGCCATGGGGTGTCAGAGAGCTATGGGGTGTCGGGGCGCTATAGGGCCCTGGGTCGCTGTGGGGTGCCAGGGCGCTATGGGGTGTCGGGGTGCCATGGGTTATCAGAGCGCTATGGGATGGTGAGGTGCTATAGGGCCCTGGGTCGCTATAGGGCCCTGGGGTGCTATGGGGTGTCAGAGCACTATGGGGTGTTGGGGTGCTGTAGGGCCCTGGGTCCCTATGGGGTGTCGGGTCCCTATGGGGTGTCGGGGCGCTCTGTGGTGTCGGGGTGCTGTGGGGCGCCCTCCCGGGGGGCTGCTCCTGGGGGCTCTCGCGCCCCCCGACCCCGAAGCCCCCCAGCAGCCGCTCCAGCTCCTGGCGCTCGGCGGCCGTGGGGGGCGGGGGGCGGCCGGGGGGGGGCTCAGCTTCGTAGGGCTCGCCTGGGGGGGGGCTCTCGCTGCCGTCCCCCCCGGGGGGTGCCCAGGGGCTGGGGGCCCCCTTCCTCTGCACGCGGGCGTAGGGGCTGCCGTCCAGCGGCCCCCGCGTGTGCGAGAGCTCTGCGGGAAATGGGGAGGGGGGGGGCATGAGGTGGGGAGGCACCAAGACCCCCTGCACTTCCCCCCCCCCCCCGGGGACCCCAAGCCCGAGGAGGGGACCCAGGGAATGGGGGGGGCACACGGGGGAATGAGGGGGGGGCTGTGCAGGGACCCCAAAATGGGGGGGGGGGGGCAGAAGAAGGGGGGGGGGGGGACCCAAAAAGGGGGGGGGGGGGCATTCGGATGTGCATGGAGGGATCCCGGGGGGGGGGGGGGGGCACACTGGGGAAATGGGGGGGATGCAAGGACACCAAAATGGGGGGTGGGGTGGGGCTAAAAATGGGGGGGGTGTTGTAAAAATGGGGGGGGGGGTCCAAAAAACTGGGGGGGTGTCCCACATCACAGGGTAAGCACCCATGGCCCGGGGGGACCCCATTCGTGGGGGGGCTCGGGGGGGGGGGTCCCGGGGGGGTCCGGGGGGGCCCCGTACCCTCGGCGCTGTCCTCGTGCCGCAGGTTGAAGCCCTCGTAGGAGTCCCAGCGCACGGCGGGGGCGGCGGTGCCGTAATCCACGGTGGTGGGCGCTGAGCTGGGGGGGGGCTCCCAGCCTGGGGGGGCAGAGGGTGAGGGGGGGGGGGCGTGGGGGGTGACGGGGGGTCGGGGCAGGGCCCCCCCTCCTCACCTTCCACCCTCTCGGGGCCGGAGGAGAAGACGAACTCGACGCTGGCCTCCGGGGGGAAGCGATCGTCTGGGGGGGGGGGGCGGGGGGGGGTCAGGGCCTGAGCCCCCCAAACCCCCCCTGACTCCCCCCGACCCCCACCCCCCCACAAATCCCCTCCCAACCCCTCCCCAACCCCCTGACAGCCCCCGGCCCCCTCTCACACCCCCAACCCCCCGACCCCCCCTCCCCACAAATCCTCCCCGACCCCTCCCTGGACCCCCCCAAGCCCCCCGGACACCCCCTCACCGACCTCCCCTGGCCCCTCTGACCCCGCCCCCAACCCCCGGCCCCCCCCGCCCACTCTGACCCCCCCATGCCCCCCCCCGCCCACCCCTGCAGGCCTCGTCCAGCTCCTCCTTTTGCAGGCGCAGGCGGGGGCCCTGCAGGGTGCAGGTGTGGAACTGGGCCCGGAACACGGCCTCGCGCCCGGCCCCCCCCCGCCGCTGGTAGCACTTCACCTGGGGGGGGACACACACGGCCCTTGCACGCGCGGCCCTTGCACGGGGCTTGGCCGCACGTGCCCCTCGCGTGTGTCCCCCCCCCCCAAATGCACCCCTTTTGCGTGCACCCCTTACACGCCCCCCCCACATACATGCCTTGCGCGCATGTGCCTTGCACACCCCCTTGCACACGCACCCCTTTCACCCCCCCACACCTTCTCTTGCACGCCCCCCCTGCACACCCCCCCCTTCCTCCCCCCTGCACCCACTCAGTTCCCCCTTGCACCCCCCCCTTCACCCCCATTGCACACCCCCTCGCATGCCCCCCCTTGCACACATACCCTTTGCACACGCACGCCTCCTTCTTCCCCCCGCACCCACTCGCAGCCCCCCCTTTCGCCCCCCCTTGCATTTCCCTTGCACACCCCTCTTGCACCCCCAACCCCCTCGCACACCCCTTGCACCCTCCCCCCCCCCTGCACCCCCTTGCACGCCCCCCTCACCATCACGTCCCCCTTCAGCAGCAGGGCCGGCTCCAGGCTGATGCAGAGGCTCTGGGGGCCAGGGGTGCTGCTGCAAGGGGGGGGGGGGGTGAGTGCCAGGGGGGCCCCCCCCCAGGGAGCAGGGCTCGGGGGGGGGCCGGGGGGGGCCCGGGGGGGGCACTCACTACACGCCCGAGGTATAGACGAGCTGCAGGGACTGGTAGATCTTCAGGAAGGGCTGGCAGCCTGCACGGGGGTGGGGGGGTCAGCGGGGGGGAAGCTGGGGGGGTCCCGGGGGGGGACCTGGGGGGTCCCCGAGGGGTCTCGGGGGGTCCCCAGGGGTCCCCAGGGGGTTCCCGGGGGGGGACCTGGGGGATCCCCGAGGGGTCTCGGGGGGGTCCCCAGGGGTCCCCAGGGGGTTCCCGGGGGGGTCCGGGGGAGTCCCGGGGGGTAGAGGGGATCCCCGGGGGGGGTGTCCCGGGGGTGTCCCGGGGGGGGTCCCGCTCACCGGCGCCGGGCTGGGCAGGGGGCAGGGGGGGCAGCAGGACGTGGTGCAGGAACTGGGGGCTGCTGTTGAGCCGGATGCGCCCCGAGAGCAGCCCGCTGAAGTAAGTGATGTACCTGGGGGGGGCGGGGGGGCACCCGAAATGAGGAACCCCCAAAAAAGGAACCCCAAATAACGGCACCCCCAAATAAAGGCACCTCCAAAATGAGGCACCCCAAGACAACCACCCCCAAAGCCCAGCACCCAAAGCGTGCCCCCCCCCCAAATGCCCCCCCAAGCACCCATGCCCCAACCGCCCCAGCCCCCCAAAGCCCCCCCAAAGCCCCCCAACACCCCCCCCGAGCTCCCCCCGGCCCCCCCACCCCCCTACCTCCTCCCATGTCCCCCCGGCCCCCCCCAGCCCCCCCAAGCCCCCCCCAAGCCTCCCCAGCCCCCCCCCACCTGCGCTGGGAGGGCTGCAGCGCCGCCCCCACCTTCTCCTCGCAGAACTTGCGCATGGACAGCGTGGCCAGGGCCTGGTCGGCGCTGGGGGGGGGTCAGGGAGCACCCACCCTGGCACCCCCACGGCCCCCCACGGCCCCCCCACAGCCCCCCATCGCCTCCCATAAACCCCTCATAACCCCCATAACTCCCCATAACCCCCCCACCCTCCCATAACCCCCCCTAAACCCCAATAGCCCCCCCACAACTCCCCAAGACCCCGCATAACCCCTAAGACCCCCCCATAACACCCCCCAAAAAAACCCATATCCCCATAATCCCCCTATAACTCCCCCACCCCCCAGACCCCCCCATATCCCCCCCATCCCCAAGACCCCCCCAAAACACCCCCAAAATCCCCCATAACCCCATACCCCCCCCCCCACCCCCAAGAGCCCCCCCATACTCCCCGTGACCCCCCCCAAGACCCCCCCATACCCCCCCATCCTCAAGACCCCCCCCATGCCCCCCGTCCCCCCTGCCCCCCCGTACCTGGCCGACACCTTGCTGTAGTGCATGTAGGCAGCCACCACGACGCCCATCTTGCCCTTACTGCCCTGGGGGGGGGACGGGGGGGGGTCAGTGTCCCTGCCCCCTGCTCCCAGCGCCCCCAGGCCCCCACCTGACCCACAGCAGCCCCCCCATGCCCATCCTCCCCACGCCCCCATACCCCCCCCGTGACCCCCCAGCCTCGCACAGACCCCCAGAGCCCCCCCAGCCCCATAGCCCCCCATACCCCCCCGATAGCCCCCTATAACCCCCCATAGCCTCCCCAGAGACCCCAACCCCCTATAACCCCCCATTGCCCCCCCAGCCCCCCATAACCCCCCCAATAACCCCCCACCTTGCAGTGCAGCACGGCCACGTGCTGGGGGTGGGCGCGCAGCCACCCCTCCAGCGCCTTGCAGATGGAGCACAGCTTGTCCAGGGGGGGCGCGTGCAGGTCCGGCCACCCGAAGTCCTGCACCTGGGGGGGGGCGTCAGCACCAGGACCCCCCCGAGCCCCCAGCTCCCCCCCTCCCGTCCCCTACCCCCCCACCTTGGGGTGCAGGCGGGCGAGGTCACGGCGCTTCTCAGACAGGTTGAAGACCTGGGCGGGGGGGGGGAACTGAGGCACAGCCCCCCGGCCTGACCCCAAGGACCCCCGGCCCTGTCCCCACCCTGCCCCAAGGACCCTGTGTCCTGTCCCCATCCGGTCCCCAGGGATCCCCTGCCCTGTCCCCATCCCATCCCACGTTCCCCCAGTGTCCCCAAGGACCCTGTGTCCCGTCCCCCGCTGTCCTGTCCCCAGTCACCCTGTCCCCAGCCACCCCATCCCCAACCACTCCGTGCCCCATCCCCACCCCGTGCCGTCCCCAAGCACCCCAAGCACCCTGTGCCCTGTCCCCGATCGCCCTGTCCCCAAGCACCCTGTGCCTGTCCCCAGTCACCTCAGTCACCCGTCACCCCGTCCCCAATCACCCCCCACCCTGTCCCCAATCACTACATGCCCCATCCCCATCCCATGCCCTGTCCCCAAGCACCTTGTCCCCAAGCACCCCGTCCCCAACGACCCCGACCACCCCCACCACCCTGTCCCCAAGCTCCCTGACCGCCCCGCTGCGCGTCCCCAAGCACCCCACGGCTGTCCCCAGTGACCCCATGCCCGTCCCCGAGCACGCCGAGCACCCCGTCCCCACCGCCCCGTGCCCGTGCCCGCGCCGTACGGCGTAGCGCTCGCGGTGCCTGGAGCGCAGCATCTGGGCCACGTCGCGCAGGTGCCCGCGGAGGCGCCGCTCGTCCAGCGCCGGGGGGAAGCTGAGCGCCAGCACCCGCTCGGTCACGTAGCTCAGGTCCAGCTCCGCCGCGCGCTCCAGCACCGCCGCCATGCTCAGGCTCCTGGGGACACAGCGTGGGGACGGTGCCGGGGGGGCACCCGCGGGGACACGGCGTGGGGACAGCGCCCATGGGGACGCCACCCGTGGGGACGCAGAGTGTGGGGATGGCACCCATGGGGACAGCACATGGGGACAGGGTGGGGATGGCACCCATGGGGACACAGCGTGGGGACGGTGCCCGTGGGGACAGCGCGTGGGGATGGCACCCACGGGGACAGAGAACGTGGGGACAGCACACGGGGACAGCACCCATGGGTGACAGAGAGCATGGGAACAGAGCATGGGGACAGCACCCACAGGGACAGCGCCCACCCATGGGTGACAGCGCCCCCCTTAGGATCATGCCCCCCCCGCCCCCCCCAGCCCCCCCGTCCCTACCTGGGCAGGGTGCTGTGCTGCCGGGCGCTGCTCAGGGACTTGGTGGAGCCCTGGGGTGCACGGGGGGGGCTCATGGGGGTGGGGGGGACACGTCCCTGTCCCCGTCCCCGTCCCCGTCCCCATCCCGTCCCTCAGGGCTGGGGGGCCCGGGGTGAGGCAGGGGCTCACCAGATGCTCGCTGCGGCGCACTGGGGCCGTGTTCCTCCTCTGGGGGGGCACAGAGAGCTGGGGGCAGGCGTGGCTGGGGCCGGACCCCGTTGTGGGGTGCAGGGGGGGGTCCCCAGGCCCAGCCAGGTCCCCCCAGCACTTACCAGCTCGGGGGGGGGGCGCGGCTTGGCATGGTGATGTCACCTGCAAGGGGCAAGGGGCAAGGGGGGGTCACCCCGGCCCCACACCCCCAGCGGGACCCCAGCCCCCCAGCGGCCCCCAGCCCCATATCAGGCCCGCCCAGCAGCCCCCAGCCCCCCAGCAGCCTCCCCCAGTAGCCCCCGGCCCCATATCAGCCCCCCCAGCAGCCCCCCAGCAGCCCTCCAGCAGCGCCCCCCGGCCGCCCCCCCCCGCAGCCCCGGGGGTGTTGCTCTTGGCGCGGGCCCCGCTCGGGCACAGAGGCCTCGATTGATGCCGCGGGGCCGGAGGGGGGGCCGGGGGGGGGGCCTGGAGCAGCGCGGGGGGCCCCCGGCAGGCGCTGCCTCAGTTTCCCCCAGCCCCCACCCCCGCAAATCCCCCCCCCCCATCCGACAAGGGGGAAACTGCGGCACGCTTGGGGCTGGGGGGGGCACACGCTGCTCCTGCCCCCCCCTCGGCCCCCCCCGTCCGTCCGCGCCCCCCCCCCGCGGTTTGTCCAGCTGCAGCCCCTGGCCGCCCGCCAAGGCCAACGTTGCACAACGCCAGCACGGGGGGGGGACACAGGGACCGCCCTCCCCGTCCCCCCCCGCTGCTCTCCCACGGCCCTGGGGACCGGGAGGGGACAGCGGGGGTGGGGGGTCGCCAACAGCCCCCCCCCTCGGCCACCAACAGCCCCCCCTGGGGCCGCCAATGCCTCCAGTGCCCCCCCCGGCCCTACCTTGGCCTCGCAGCGCTTGTGGCTGGCCACCTTGCACACTGCGGGGACACGGGGGGGGGTCAGGACCCCAGGGTCTGTCCCTGCGTCCCCCCCCAACCCTGATCCCCCCCCTCCCGGCAGCGTTGTGCTGGGAAGGGGGGGCGGGAGGGGGGGGTATGAGGGGGTGGGGCTGGGGGTAATGGGCTGTGGGGACATGGGGCTGGGGGACGTTGGGACGTGGGGACACTGGGGACATCGGGCCGGGGGCCAGGGGGGATTTGGGGCCAGGGGGCAGATGGGGACACGGGGACAGGGGGACACATGGGACTGGGGGACTTCGGGATATTGGGTATGTGGGGACAGGGAGATGGAGGAGATGGGGACACACGGGGCTGGGGGACGTTGGGACGTGGGACTTGGGGACAGGGACATTGGGATACGGGGCCAGGGGGGTTTGGGGACACGGGGACAGGGGGAGATGGGGACACGGGGGATGGGGGTCGCTGGGACGTGGGGACATGGGGAGCGGGGAGATGGGGACACAGGGAGATGGGGACGCACGGGGCTGGGGGACGTCGGGACATGGGGACGCGGGGCCATGGGGCCGCGCGTTTCGGGGCGACCTGTGCAGAGCAGCCCCTGCGCCCCGACGTCCTCGTGGCAGGCGGCGCAGCGCCGCGGCTTCTTGCGGAAGGATTTCTCCTGGAAGCTGTGGGGCTGCGGGGCCGGCCCGGGCTGGGGGGGCCGGGAAAAATGGGGGGGGGGGGGACGGGGAAAAGGGGGGGCACGGGGCAGAGGCCGCTCAGCACCCCTCGTACGCGGGGCACCCGGGCGCCCCCCCGGTTCTCCTCCCCCCCCCCGTCCACCCCCGTGCCCCCCCCGGTCCCCAGGGCCCCCCCGAGGCGCGGCCGCCGCGTCCCGGCCGCAGGAAGCGGGGCCGGGGCCAGCCCAGGAAGCGGGACCCGGGGCCGGAGCCGCCCCCCCGCCCCCCCCCGCAACGATTCCCACGGCCCGGCCCGGGGGGGGGGGCGTGGGAACGGGACCGCGAGGGGGCGAGAAACGGGGGGGGGGGGGGCGAGGTCCCGTGGCAGAGCCCCCCCCGTGTCTCGTCCCCCCCCCGTTGTCTCGCCCCCCCCCCCGGGCTGACCCCGCGATGCTGCCACAGGGGGGCCGTGCACCCCGGGACCCCCCCCCCCAGCCCCTCCTAATTGGGCACAGCCGCCCCCCCCCCCCCCCCCCCCCCGGCGGACCCTCCCCGTGCACCCCGCCCCGCGGGATCCCCCAGACCCCGCAGCGGGGCCGAGCCGCGGCCCCCCCGGATGGTGACGGGGGGGGCACCCCCCTAAAACCGACCCCCCCCGAACCGACCCCCCCCGGCGGGTGACAGCCGCCCCCCACGGACCCCCACGCCGCGCCCCGCACCCGCCCCGATCTCCGCGGTCGCCCGTGGGGCGCGCCCACGCCCCCCCCCCCGGCCCCCCCAGGCTCCCCCCGTCTCCCCGCGCCCCCCCCGCGCCCCGGTACCGAGGGGGGGCCGTGGCGGCGGCTCAGAGCCCGCAGCAGCGACCCCACGGCGCCCCGCGGCTGCATGGCGGCTGTCCCGAGTGGGGCGGGCCCGCGGCTTCCCGGCGGGGGGGACGCGGGGGGGGGGACACGCGACACCGGGGGGGTGGGAGGAGGGACGGGGGGGGGGCGCGCGGGGACACGCGTGGGCCCGCCGCGTGGCGCTGCCGCTGTTTCCCACGCCCCCCCCCCCCCGGTACCTTCATTTCGTGCCCCCCCCGCCCGTCCCCTCTGCTCCCGGTCCGGGCCCGGTGGCGGCGGCGTTGGGGCGGCCCCGGGGGGCGGGGCGGGGCCCCCCCGCCTCCTCCCCTCCTTCCCCCCCCGCCTCCTCCCCTCCTTCCCCCCCCGGCCCCCCCCCGGGTTTGACCGGCCCCGTTAACCCCTGCGGGGCTCCGGGCACGGAGGGGTTAACGCGGCCGGGACCCCCCCGCGCTGCGGCCGGGGATGGGGACGGGGACGGGGAGGGAAGGGTTAATGGGGGGGCTGCGGGGACCTATAGGATCCATAGGGACACCGGGTATGGGATGTGGGGACCTATAGGGATCTATAGGGACACCTGGTGCAGGGCTGTAGGGACCTATAGGGCCCATAGGGACACGGGGTATGGGGCTATAGGGACCTATGGAGCTCCATAGGGACACCCGGTACGGGCTGTAGGGACCTATAGGGCCCATAGGGATACCTGGTCCGGGCTATAGGGACCCATGGAGCCCCATAGTGCCCCATAGGGACACCCACTCTAGGGGCTGTAGGGTCGAGGCCCCAGCCCCCCCCCCGTGGAGGTTTTGGGATGCAGGACGGGGGTTTGGGGTGGTTTTGGGGTGGTTTTGGGGTGCAGGACAGGGACCTCCTCCGCCCCTCCCTGGTTCTGGCACCCACGGGCTCGGCCCCCCCGGCCGCCCCCAGCCCCCCCAACCCCCCGGAACCCACCTGGGGCCCCCCCGGGCCGGGGGGGGGCGAGCAGCAGGGCCCTGCCCAGCACCGGGCGCCCATGGGGGGGGGGGGGGCGCTGCGGGATTTCTGCCGGCCCCTCCCTGCCCGGCTTGTTTATGGGATTTAATGGTTTTTTATGTTTTTGGGTTGTTTTTTCTATTAAAAATATTTATTTATTTATTTCCTCCACTTTTTATTAGCTTTTTCTTGTGACCCCCCCCTGAAGGGCACAGCTCTGGGGGGGCTTTGGGGCAGGGGACGGATTTAAGGGGGGGGGGGAAATGTGTGCCCAGCAGGGGGGGCTCAGTGTCCCCCCCCCATGTGTACCCCCCAGTCTCAGTGTCCCCCCACTGCTCCCTCGCCCCCCCGTGCGCCCCCCCCCCATCCCCAGCAGCCCCCCCATCCGCAGGAGGTCCCTGGCTGCCGCCCCCCTCCCGTCCCCCCCCCCACCTGGCTCCGGCCCCGCGGCCAACAGAGGCCGATTGTGCGTGGCTGGGATTTGGGGCTTTTTGGGGGGTTTGGGGCTTTTAAAAGGTCCAGCCCCCAGGGGAGGGGGGGTGGGGGCTGCAGGACCACCCCCCCCGGCCTGCAGGACCCCCTGGCAATTAGCGATTAGCAGCAATTAGCTCCCCCCCCGCTAATTAAACTTCACCTCGCTGCGGGCTCCGTGCCAAGAGCGCGGCGGGGACACGTCGCAGGGAGGGGGAGGAAGAGGAGGAGGAGGAAGAGGAAGAGGAAGAGGAGGCTGGCCAAGGGACGAGCAGGAGGCTGCCAGGAGCTGCTGGGGGGGAGGAAGAGGAGGAAGAGGAGGATGACCAGGATGACCAGGGGACAACCAGGAGGCCTCCAGGAGCTGTTGAGGAGGGGAGGCTGGGGGGGAGGAGGAAGAGGAGGACGAGGAAGAGGAGGACAAAGGAGGATGAAGAGGAGGAAGAGGCTGGCCAAAGGACTGCCAGGAGGCCTCCAGGAGCTGCTGAGGAGGGGAGGCCGGGGGGGAAGAGGAAGAGAAGAAAGAAGAGGAAGGAGGAAGAGGGAAGATGAGGAAGAAGACGAGGTGGAGGCTGGCCAAGAGGCCAAGCAGGAGTGCTGAGTGGAGGCTGCGGGGCTGGGGAGGAGGATGAGGATGACGATGAGGAGGGGGATGAAGGCAGCCCCGGAGCAGCGAGGACTCGCACGGAGCTGGCCGCTGGAGGGGATGTTCAAGATCAGCTTTATTGGAGGAAACAACAAAAAAACCAACCCCAAACCCCCCAACCCCCCTCAACGCCCCGGCCCGAGGGGGGGCCAAGTAAAAGGCAGCTGCGGGGCCTCCCCCGGAGCCTGCGGCGGGCGCGCTGCCCCCGGGCGCCCCCTCCCCAAACCGGGCTCAAACCCGAGGATTTGGGGGCTGCTTTGGGGCAGGCGGAGGGGGGCCGGGGGAGGCCCGGCGCCAGCCTCCGGAGGCCGGGACGTGGTCCTGGGGCTGCGGGCTCAGGCTCCGAAGCCCCTCCGTGGGTGGGGGCCGGGGTCCGCGAGCCCCCCGCCTGCAGCCCACGGGGCGCAGCCCTACCTGAGGCTCCGGGTGCTGAGCTTGGCCCTGCGAGGCCCGCGGAGGCTCCTCGGGCCGGCGGAGGCTGCAGCGGTGCGCACGGAGCGCGGCGTCCTTTTTTTTTTTTGTGTTTTCCTCTCGTTTGTACTTTGCGGGCACGTTTTTTTGTGTGTGTTTTGTGTTTTTTCCTGCGGTAAGAAGTTTAAGAAGGGTCTCCGGAGGCGCTGAGTTTCAGGATTTATTTGGGCCTGCTGGGGACAGGTTTGCTTTGGCTCCCCGGGGGGCGCAGGGGGCGGCGCGAGGCTCTCATTCGGCGCTCTCCTCGTCCTCGCCGTCGTCCTCGCCGTCCACCGACAGCGCCGCGTACTTGCTGGCGTGGCTGAACTGCTGGCAGGGAGGCAGTGGGGCGGGCGCCGCGTCACCGGGGGGCTCAGCACCCCCGGGACCCCCCCGAGGAGCAGGGAACCCCCTCCCCAAGGAGACCGGCCTCCCCCCGCGGGCAGGGTGCTTACGGAGGCCGGGCTCTCGTCGAGTTTCTTTGGCTCAGGCGCAGGTCTCACGTCGTGATCCTTCCTGCTCTCCTTCCTGCAACACCCAGGGGATGCCGGGCTCGGGGGGGGACGCCGGGCTCGGGGGGGTCCCCGTCCCCGTCCCCCCGCGCTCAGCACTACTGGGCACGCACCGCTCGGTGTCTCCTGGGCCGCGGCCGGAGCTGCCGCTCCGCGCCTTGGGGCCGCTCTCCCGGGCGCCGTCCGCCTTGCTCTCATCTCCTGGGGCAGGGGGGGCCGCGGGGTCTCGCCACCGGCCCTCTGCAGGGCTGCCCCCCCCCCGCAGGGCCCCGGGCCCCGTCCCGGCGAGGGGACAGATCCCAGGGCTCTGCTGGGGGGGCGCGGTGCTGCTCCCCCCGGCCTCACCTTTCCTAGGGGCGCTCCTCGGGGCCACGCCGTCCTCCAGGGGCAGGCCGGGCGCCGTCTGGCTGCTGATGGGGGGGCAGAATGCAACCGTCAGCACCTCGGGGGGGGCACCACCACCAGCCGGGGGGGCACACGATCCCCTGGGGCTGCGTCAGGACCCCCGCCACTCCCAGGAGGCCCCCCCCAGACACTTGGGGGGTGTTCCGCAGCTCACCCACCTAGGGGGGGAGTGCTGCTCCGAATCCGAGCCGGGGGGGCGTGCGGGGGGGTTGGCGCTGCGCTTCACCCAGGCGTTCTCCTTGGGGGGGGGTGCAGGCATGGCCTTGAGGGGCTGCTTCTCCTCCTGGGGCCGGGTGGGGGGCGAGGGCACCTCGTCCTCCCTGGTGAGCGGCTCGTTCTCCAAGGACTTCTCGCTCTCCCTCCGCCGCGTGGCTGCGGGGGGACGGGGATGGGGGGGTCACGCTGCCGTCCCGGGGGGGACACGGCCCTGTCCCGGGGGGGTCATGGGACCCGCACCGTCCCGCTACCTACTCCTGCCCGTGGGGCCGGTGCCTGCGGTGGGGCCGGGGGGGCCGCTCTGCGAGGACTCGCTCCCCGTCCGCGACCGCTCCTGGTTCTGGTTCTCCTCGCTGCGCCAGCTGGGGTGCCTGGGGCAGGGGGGGTGAGCGGGGGCAGCCCGGTAGCCCGCCCCCCCCCCCCCCCCCCGGGCTTCGTGCCCCCACCGATGACACCGCACCTCTCCCGGGGCCGCCTGTCTATCCGCTTGTCGTCGTCCAGCTGCCGCTGCAGCTTCTCCTGCTCCTTCTGCAGCCGCTCCTCCACCTCGCGCTCGCGGGCGGCCGTGTCCACCGGCTTGGCCCCCCCGAAGATGGAGGCCGCCCGGCTGGACTGCGGCGCGGGGGCCACCGACGCCTCCTCCTCCTTGGGCGCGCTGCGCGGCTTCAGGTTCAGCTTCGGCCGCTGGGTGGGACCTGGCGGGACCCCGCGGGCGCTGAGCGGGTTCTGGGGGGGGGAACCCGGACCCCGCGCCCCCCGCCGGCGCTCCCCCCGCGGCCGCTACCTCGGTCGTCGCGGCGGAAGTCGTCGCGGCCGTAATCGTCCCGCGAGTTCCACCTGTCCATGCGGTCGTCGCGGCGGTCGTATCGGTCGTCGTAGCGGTCGCTGCCGCCCCGGTAGTCGTCGTCCCGGCGGTAGCCGCTGCCGAAGGCCCTCCTGCCGCTGCCTATCCGCGAGTCGTAGCCTGGGGGCGGGTGGGGAAACACCCTGTGGGTCCTCCCTGCAGGGGAGCACCCCCGAGAGAGGGACCGGGCCCCAAATAGGGACGGGGAGCCGCCCGCCAGGGCCCAATGCTGCTCGCGGGGCAGCGGCTGCAGCAGGGGCACGGTGCCGAAGCCCCCCGGGCCCACCCCCTGCTCCCCCCAGCACGCCTCGCCCTGCCCTGCCCTGCCCTACCTCGGTCGTAATCCCTGCTGCGGTCATCGTAGCGGTCACGGCCCCCGAAGCCGCGGTCCATGTCCCTGCGCGGGCCGTCGCGATACCGATCATCGTAGCGATCCCGATACCCTGCGGCGGGGGGAGCGGGGCGGGGCGTGAGCAGGGGATTTGAGGGGAAAACCGAGGAAAATTGGCACCCTGAGGAATCGGATGGGGGACCGGACCCGAGCAACTGCTCCACGGGCGCCTGAGCACACCGCAAGGGTGCCGAGGCACTGGGGGAGGGGCGCGGCAGGCCATGGCTCCGGAGGGCCGACCCCATGGGCAAGACGCAGCCCGCGGTGCTGTGCAGAGCCCCGGCGCTGCTCCCACCGCCCTGGCAGGGGGCCTGCCCCCCCTTGAGCCCCCCCTCGCCCCACTCACTGTCGCCGAAGCCGTCGTCGCCCCGGCGCGGCGGGTAGTCGTCGAAGCTGTCGGTGGCGGCGGGCCGGGCCCTCCAGTCGCTCTCGAACCTCTCCGAGTCGCGGAAGCGGTCGCGGTCCCTGCCGAAGCAGCGGTCGTCGCGATCTGGGGGGGGGGTGAAGGGAAGGGGGCCCTGAGCCAGCGCAGCCTGGGGCAGCGTGATAGGGACGGCTGGGGGGGCCCCGCGATAAGGGAACGCCCCGAGGGTTCTGAGGGTGCTGAGGGCCGCCCCGGCCCCACTGCGGCCCCCGGAGCAGGGACGGAGCGGAGGGGCGGGGTCCGGGTCCCACCTTTATCCTGAGCCTGATCAGCGACGTCCACGCGTATCCTTCTGTTCCCTAGGGACTGCAGACGGGCGGGCCGTCAGCCCCGCGCCCCCACGGCGCAGAGACAGGGCCGGGCCGGTGCCCGAGCTCCGGAGGATTTCACGCCGCAGGGGATCTCCAAAAGCCCCCAAACCCAGCTTTTTTTTCCCCGCTTGAGCCTTTTTAACACGCACTCTACAACACGAGGCTCCGTAAAGCGTCTTCAGCCCCCAGGGCTGTGCAGGGAGGCGCCCGACGCGGGGGGGGCCCCTGGGGGCTGCACTCACCTCTTCATTGAGGCTCAGCGCCTGGAACAAGGAGTCGATGTCCTCGAACTCGGCGTAGCCAAACCCTTTCAACCTCTCGGGGTTGGTCGGCTCCCGTGGCAGGCGCACGGCGCTGATCTGCGGGGGAGAGGGGACAGAGCTGGCGGTGAGGCGGCGACCCGCGCCGCCGGGGGGGGACAAACCCCGGGGACCACCAGGGGCAGGGAGCTTCAATGCCGTGCCGAGGCTTTTGGGGACTTCTGGACGATTTTGGGGACTTCTGGAGGTTTTTGGAGGCTTGCTGGGGCGCAGGCACAAGCTCAGCGTGTCGCCCACCCCGCATCCACCCCGGTGCTCGTGGGGCCGGGAGCTGCGGCCACCAGGACAGCCCCGGGCGGCGGCACCGACCCGAGCCCCGAGCGGGCTGGGAGGCGTTTCCCCATCTTCCTCGTGACCCAAATCAAATTTTTTGGTAACGAACCATGTTTTCCCCTGTCCAGGCTGTCTGCCTGCCATCTCCCTGCCTTTACTGGGAACCGGGAGCATCCCCGCCCCATCCCGTCCCCATCCCCATCCCCTATCCCCAATCCCAATCCCAGCCCTTGGCCTCACCACCCTTCTCCAGCCACCGCCCCTCCCTAAGGCCCCTTCTGCATCACAAACCCCCCCCAAAACCCGACGAGAACCCGCGCGGGGCCCTGCCTCGCTCCGCGCCCCCCCAACTCACGTTGAGGCCTCGGAAGAAGTCCTTGATGGACTCCTCGGTCACGTCGTAGGGCAGGTTGCCCAGGAAGGCCGTGTACGGGGGGCACTTGGGCAGGCGGCTCCTGTCGATGTTGGGCTCCCGCGCAGCGCGGGGGGCGGTGGGCAGGATGGAGCGGTCGATGGGGGGTGCCCGGTACACGTCGTCCTCGTTGCTGTGCCACGCCGTGGACACTGCGCGCACGCACGGCGCTCAGGGCGGCCCCGCGACGCTGGGGGGGCGCCCGGGGCACCCGGGGCTGAGCCCACAGCATCTGGGGTTTGGCCACCTGGACCGGTGGCCAACTGGCCCAGTGGCTGTCCGGTCGCTTAGCCCAGGGGGCATTTAACCCAGCAGCCGGTTGGCTCAATAACCATTTGGCCCAGTGGCCGCTTGGCCACTTAGCCCAGTGGCCATTTAACCCAGCACTCACTTGGCCGCTGAGCCCGGTGGCCATTTATCTCTTTAGCCCAGTGGCCAATTGGCCCAGTGCCTGTTCAACCATTTAGCCCAGTGCCATGTATTCCATCAGCCAGTTGGCCATGTAGCCCAGTGGCCATTTAACCATTTAACCCAGTAGCCATCTGGCCGCGCAGCCCAGTGGCCATTTGGCCCACCAGCCTTTTAACCATTTAGCCCAGTAGCCATTGAACCCAGCAGCCAGTTGGCCATTGAGCCCAGTGGCTATTCAGCCATTTAACCCAGTGGCCATTTGGCCCTTTAGCCCAGCACCGTTTGGCCCAGTGATCTTTTAGCTCTTTAGCCCCATGGCCATTTAACCATTCAGCCCAGCGGCCATTTGGCCCAGCAGCCATTTGGCCCAGCGGCCTTTTAACCGTCTAGCCCAGTGGCTACTTGGCCATTTAACCCAGCGACCATTCGGCCCAGTGGCCGTTTAACCACTTAGCCCAGTGGCCACTTAACCCAGCGGCCCCTTGCCCACTTGCCCCCACGCCCATTTGCCCCCGGTGCCCCCCCGCCGTACCGTCCCCCTCCAGGTCGTCGGTCTCGTCGGCCCAGCTGACGGGTTTGGGGATGTAGGTGGGCCCCCCCCCGCCGCCGCCGTCCTCGGCCAGGAAGTCGGTGAGGGTCAGGGTCTTGCCCTTCTTGTTCTTCTTCTTGGCTGCTGGGGGGGCCGCGGGGGGGCACGTCAGGGGGCGCTGTGGGGGGGCCCTGCCACGCCAGGAGGGGTGGGGGGGCCTGGGGCGAAGGGGGGGCAGGGGGGTTGTCCTGGAGGGGCTCTGGGGGGGTCCAGGGGCATGTCCCATGGCTCTGAGCGGCGATCGGGTGGGGGTCGTTGGTGCAAGGGTGGCGGTGCATTGCACGGCGGGGTGGTGCGCTGCATGGGGGGGGTGGTGCATTGCACGCAGGGAGCTGATGGTGCACTGCACAAGGGCCAGCCCCGCACGGAGAGGCAACCGTGCCTTGCACAAGGAGGGGTGACGGTGCCCGGCACGCACATCAGCTGTGCACGGGGAGCCGATGGTGCCTTGCACGAGGAGGGGGTGGGGGTGCACTGCACGGGGGGGGGGAGGTTGATGCCCTACACGCAGACCGGCTGTACGTGGGGGGGGGCTGGTGGTGCATTGCACGGGGGTGTTAGGGCGACGGCGCATTGCACGGGGCGGGGTGGGCGATGCAGTGCACGCAGACCAGCCGCGCACAGCGGTGATGGTGCCCCGCACACACACGGGGTCGGTGCCCTGCACGCGTGGGGGGGGGGGGGTGCATTGCACACCAGGGTTGGTGCATTGCACAAGCGGGAGAATTGGTGCCCTGCAGCGGGGGGGGGCTGGTGCCTTACACACCCGGGGGGCTGGTGCCTTGCACACGAGGGGGGAGGGGCTGCTGCCTCGCACACCCGCCGGGGCCGCCCCCCCCCCCCCCCCACCAAGCCGCGTGCGCGCCGCGCCCCACGTGGCCCCCCCCGCCCCGCCCCGCCCCTGCCGGCCGCGCCTGCGCACTGCGCCGCCCGCAGGCCCCCTCCCCCCCCCGCTCCCCTCAGCGCCCCCCCTCCCCCCCCCGCTCCCCGTCGGGGGGGGCGCTGAGGGGAACGGCGGGGGAGGGGCGGGGGGCCCGGCTCGCGCCGTTCCCCCCCCGAGCCCCCCCGCCCCCAGCCCCCGGCCCCGGTCCCCCCCGCCGCCCCCCGCCGGTGCCGCCGCGGCCCGGGGGCGGCCGCGGCCCCGCCCCCCCCCCGCCGAGCCCGCGGCGGCCGCGCCGCGCTCACCTGAGGCCGCCATCTTGGGACGGGGAAGGCAAAGGGCCCGGATGGCGCCGTCACGTGGACAGCGCCGCCACGCCCCCGCGGCGGCGGCGGGGGGCGGGGCCGGGCGGGAGGGGCGGGGCTCGGAGCGGAGGGGCGGGGCCCGGCGGGGGGCGGGGCCGTTGAATTCTGCGGTTGGCGTCGCCGCCCGCGCGGGGGGCGGAGAGGGGCGGGAACGGCCGGGGGGGGAGGGGGAGGGGGGAAAGGGGAGGGGGAGGGCGCCGGTACCGGGGTGCGCAGCGGCAGCGCGGTGCGCAAGGCGCCGTGACCGCGCGTGCAACGCGCCAGCACCTCCTGTGCAATGCTCCGGCACCGTGGCGTGCGGTGCATCGTCATCCCCTCCCCACGCACGGCTGGCCCACGTGCAATGCACCACCGCCTTCCTGTGCAATCCACCTGCACCCCGCGTGCAATGCGCCAGCACCTCCCATGCGCAATGCGTCACCCCCCCGCGCGCAACGCACCCTCACCCCCCTCTGTGCAGCGCACCATTGCCCTGCGTGCAACGCACCGTCGCCCCCTCCCCCTGGACGTTGCACCCTCCCCCCCCGCACTGCTGGCCCATGTGCAGTGCACCGTCACCTCCCCGTGCACATCTGGCTCTTGTGCAACGCACGACTGCCCCCCGTGCACCATCGCACGCTGTGCACTGCCAGTCCTCGTGCAGGGCGTGGTCACGCCTCCCCCAGGCACTGAGGGCGCTGGCGCAATGCACGCCCGCACCTCCGCGTGCTGCTGAGCCTCGTGCAATGCACACCTGCACCCCTGTGTGCTCCCGCCCGCCCGTCCGTCCACCCCCCACCCTCTGGCCCTGCCCCCAGCCCACGCGTCCGTCCGTCCGTCCGTCCGTGCACCCACCAGCTGCCCGCCCACCCTTCTGTCTGTCCGTCCACTCATCGGTCCGTCCGTCCGTCTGTCCGGCCACCTTCCCACCCCCGCACCCATCTGTCTGTCCGTCTGTCCACCCCCCCACCCCTCCGCCAGTCTGTCCCCCAATCCGTCCGTCTGTCTGTCCATCCTGCCAATTCTCCCCCCACCCATCCGTTTGTCCGTCCATCCACCCCCCATCCGTCCGTCTGTCCCCCCCATCCGCCCCCCCCGCCTCAGTTTCCCTCCCGAAGCCCCCCCCCCCCAGTCAGGAGCAGACACGGAGCTGACCCCCCCGGGGGGATTTGCTGCTTTATTGCAGGGGGGTTGTCGAGGCTGGGGGGTGGGGGGGGTGCAGGGACCCCCCTCCACTGCCGGGGGGGCAGGGCCCTCTCAGAGGACCCTGACCTTGACCTCCTTGGTCTCGGTCACCACCTTGCCGTCCAGCATGCGCTGCGAGCTCCGCACCGTGCTGCTGCTGCTCTCCTTGTCCAGCGCGTCCTGCAGGCTGTGGGGGGGGGGTCAGGGACAGGGAGGGTCCCCGTCCCCCCCCTCAGCGCCCCATGGGTGGGGGCACCCTGGGGTGCGGCCCCCCAGGTGCTGCTGCTGCCCGCGGGGAGGGAGCTGGGACTGCACGGCCCTGAGCCCAAACCACGTCCTGCTCCTAATCCTGACCCCGAGGCAGCTCTGCCCAACCCTAATCCAAACCCTAAACCTAACCCTAATCCTAACCCTAATCCTAAACCCAGCCTGACCCAGATCCTAACCCCAACCCAACCCCAATCCAATCCTAACCCTAACCCCAACGCCAACCCTAACTCCAACCCCAAACCCAAACCCAACCCTAACCCTAACCCTAAATCCAACCCCAACCCAATCCTACCCCAACCCAATCAAACCCAATCCAACCCAACCTAACCGTAAACCTAACCTTAACCCCAACCCAATCCTACCCCAACCCAACCCCAACTCAATCCCAATCTGACCCAACCCAACCCTAACCCCAAGCCCCCAACCCCAACCCCCACCTCAACCCCAATCCTAACCCTAAACCTAAACTTAACCCCAACTCGACCCAACCCAACCCAACCCCAACGCAACCCCATCGCCAACCTAACCCTCACCTTAACCCCAACCCAACCCAACCCAACCCCCTCCACCTCCCCAGCACCCCGCACCCCCCCGCCCCGTACCTGAGCTGCTCGCCGCCGTCCAGCAGCTGCCGGTAGGTCGCGATCTCGGCCTCCAGCTTGCTCTTGACGTTGAGCAGCGCCTGGTACTCGTCGGCCTGGCGCTGCAGCTCCCCGCGCGCCTGCGCCAGCTCCGCCTCGGCGCGCAGGATGAGGCCGTTGAGCTGCTCCATCTGCAGCGCGTAGCGGCCCTCCACCTCCCGCAGGCTGCCCTCCAGGGCTCCGTTCTGCGCCCCCAGCACCACAGCTCAGCACCCACGTCCTCCCGAGACCCCCACCCATGCGGGGGGCTGCGGGATGTGGGGAGGGGAGAAAGGGGGAGCTCTGGGGTTGGCACCTGGTTGCGGAGCGACTCCAGGTCGATCTCCAGCGTCTGCGCGGAGCGGCGGAGGTCCACCACGGTGCTGCGGGCCGTGTCCACCTCCTTGCTGCTCTGCGTGATCTCGATGGTGCTCTCGGAGATCTGGGGGGGCAAGGGGGTGGGGGGGGATGGGAGTGGTTTTGGGGGTCACCGGGTGGGGCACAGCCACGAATGGAGCCCAGGAGTGGGGGTCCCACACGGCTCTCCCAGGGGTGTCCCCAGCCTCGCAGCAGGACCCCCCCTTAGAGAGGGTCCCCTTGGTGGGGCTGGGGTCCTGCGTGGGGCAGGGACCCCCAGGATCAGTGAGGTTTCCCCCCCCCAGCATTGCATGAGCCCCCCCCATGGGTGAGGACGTCCCTGGGGGGAAGGTCCCTAGCACCGGACCAGCACCGGTGCCGCCGGGGGACCCCTGGGGGCTCTCCATTGTGCACCCCCCACCCCCCCCATGTCCCGGGGGGGCCCTCACCTGCTGCCCCCACTGCTTCTCCAGCTCCTCCAGGTTCTTCTGGGCCAGGGCGTCATACTGCGCCCGGATCTCGGCCAGGACCTTGCCCAGGTCCTGAGCCTTGGGGGCATCCACCTCCACCGTCAGCCCTGAGCCGGAGACCTGCGCCTGCAGGCTCCTCATCTCCTGGGGGGGAAAGGGGGGGTCAGAGCGGGGTCCCCCCGCGTCCCCCGCCCCCCCGGGCCCCCTCCCACCTCCTCGTGGTTCTTCCTCATGAAGATGAGCTCCTCCTTGAGCGCCTCGATCTCGCCCTCCAGCTGCAGCCGGGCCATGTTGGTGTCGTCGATGACCTTGCGCAGCCCCGCGATGTCGCTCTCCACCGACATGCGGATGGCCAGCTCCGCCTCGTACCTGCAGCCACAGCGTGTCCCCAGGTGTGGCCCCAGCCCAGCCCCATTGGTGCCCCCCGGCCCCACACCGCCCCTTGCCCTGGACCAGCCCCGCTGCAGCCCCAGCCTCGGCCCGGCCCCGGCCCCACTGCTCGGACCCGTCCTTGTCCGTCCCCATCCCCATCCTTGTCCTTGTCCCATCCCATCCCATCCCATCCCATTCCCATCCATGTCCCTGTCTCATCCCTGTCTCCATCCTGTCCTTGTCCCCATTCCTGCTCTTCCCCATCCCTGTCCCTGTCCTTGTCCCCATTCCATCCCCATCCCATCCCATCCCCATCCCTGTCCCTGTCCATGTCCCCAACCCTGTCCCCATCTCCATTCCATCCCATCCCCATCCCAACCCTGTCCCCGTTCCCATTCTCACCCTGTCCCCATCCCCATCCCCATCCCCATCCCCATCTCCATCCTTGTCCCCATCTTGTCCTATCCCTTCCCATCCTGTCCCCATCCTCATCCTGTCCCTGTCCTTGTCCCTGATCCTATCCCCTCCTCCATCCCTGTCCATGTCCCCATCCCCATCCCCATCCCATCCCAACCTCACCCCTGTCCCCATTGTCCCCCTTGTCCCCTTTGTCCCCGTTGTCCCCAGTGTCCCCCTTGTCCCCCCTCCGCCGTCCTGCCCTGCTCTCACTTGACCCTGAAGTCGTCGGCTGCCAGCCGGGCGTTGTCGATCTGCAGCACGGTGCGGGCGTTCTCCACCGTGCTGTCGAAGATCTGTGGGGACGGGGACGTCACGTTGTGTGGGGACCCCCCCGCGGCCCTCCTGGGGCCTCCGCCTGCCCTGGGCAGGTGCCGCGCCCCGGAAATGCTGGGGCGGGGGGATGGGGGGGAACAAGAGCCAGGTCCCCTGGGTGGGGCCAGCTGGCACCGGGCACCCTGGGGACTGGTCCCCTTCCCCGTCCCCGCGTGACCTTGGGCCGAAGCCATGCCAAAACCGCAGCACCGCTGTGCTGGGGGGGGGGCGGACATGAGGGGTGGGTGGGGCAGCACTGGCCGCGGGGTTTGTTTGCTTAATGAGGGGTGTGTTAATTAACCCCCCCAGTCAGCCCCCCGACACCCATGGCCTTGGTCATTTCCCCTCACCTGGTCCCACAGCCGGGGGTGCGGTGTCCCCCAGTGTCCCCATGTGTGCCCCCCATTGTCCCCATGTGGTGACCCCCAATGTCCCCATATGGTGCCTCCCATTGTCCCCAAATGGTGTCCCCACGCACTGTCCCCCGACACCCCTCCACGGTGTCCCCGTGCGCTGCCCCATGCGGTGTCCCCCGCTGTCCCCCGCGGCGGGGGCCGCCCCCACCCGCCGCCAGCCTCGGGTGCAAAGTCCGCCCGGCCCCGCGGCTGCTGGGGTTAATGCTTAACCCGGGGCTGGCAGCGCCCGCGGGAGGCCGGCAGCGCCCTGGGGCCGCGGTGCCAGCTCTGCCGGTCCCGTGCCGGACCCACCTTGCCACGCAGGTCCTCGATCACCTCCCAGTAGTGGCTCCAGTCGTGGGTGCTGGGCCCCTTCTTGGCCAGGTGCTCGCGGATCTGCACCTCCAGCCGCCGGTTCTCCTGCTCCAGGCTCCGCACCTTGTCCAGGTAGGTGGCCAGGCGCTCGTTGAGGTCCTGCATCGTCTCCTTCTCGTTCTGCACCACGCCGGAGCCCGACAGCAGCAGGCTGCCTCCGTAACTGCCCCCGTAACCACCCCCGTAGCTGCCCCCATAGCTGCTCCCATAGCTAGCCCCATAGCCAGCCCCGTAGCCGGCCCCAAAGCCGCTGCCCAGGCTGCTGCTGCGGGTGACGGAGATGCGGGACCCCGAGCCCCCGGCCCCTGCGTAGACGCTGGCGGCGCTGCTCAGGGGCGCAAGGCGCCGGCTGCCACCCGAGCGGGACGAGCTGGAGTAGACGGTGCTGCGGGAGTAGCTCATGGTGCTGGGCGGACAGATGGACGGACGGGTGGAAGGACGGACGGACAGACCGACGGACGGACGGACCGACGGACAGACGCGCGGGCGAGCGGCCGGGCGTGATTTATAGGCGGGCGAGGGAAGGGGTGGCCCCGCCGCCGGCATCGCCCCGCTGGGGCCCGGGAAGGTGGGGCCGGATCCTGCGGCCGCTTCGGGTCCTGCCAAGGGGCTGGGGCTGGGGGGGGAGGGGGAGGTCCTGGGGGTTTTTGGGGGTCGTGGCACAGGGACAGGGCTCGGCCCCAGGCACCCGTGGGGAGCCAGGGCAGAGGAATGGGGTCAGCCTCGTGAGTTTTGGGGGACCCAGGGGGCAGGGACAGGGCTCGGTCCCCTGCACTTAGGGGGACACGTGGCACAGGGAGGGGGCTCAGCCCGTGAATTTCGGGGGACCCAGGACATAGGGACAGGGCTCAGCCCCCTGAATTTTGGGGGACTCAGGGCACAGGGAGGGGGCCCAGCCCTGTGTATTTCAGGGGGACCCAGGGCAGAGGAATGGGGTCAGCCCCCTGCATTTTGGGGGTCTCAGGGCATGGGGACAGATCAGCCCCCTGCATTTTGGGGGACCCAGGGCTTGGGGATGAAGCTCGCCCCAAGCATTTTGGGGACACCCCCACCCCCCCCCCCCCCCCCAGTTTCCCACCCGCGGCGGAGCCGGGGCCGGACGTGCCACCGAGTCCCCCGGCCCTGGGCGGGGGCCGTGCGGGTCCCCAGCTGGGGACGGTCCCAGGTGCTCCGGGCTGGGGGGGGGCGGTGGTGGCCCGGCCCAACCGGCTCCAGGAATCCTGCCCGGCCTCTCCCCAGCCCTGCTGCAACCCCCCAGGGGACACCCCGAGGGCACCTTGGGGACACCCCCGGGAGACCCCATGGACAAAACCGGGGACACCCTGCACAAACCCCAGGGAAACCCTGGGGACACCCTGGGGACACCCCAGGAACACCCCGCAGACACCCCCAGGGACACCCCAGGTACATCTTGGGGACACCAGGAGCACCCTGGGGACACCCCAGGAAGACCTCAGGGACACCCCAGGAACACCCTGGGGACACCCTGGGGAGAACCAAAGACACCCCAGGGACACCCTGGGGACACCCCCCACCCAGCCCCTCTCCCCCCAGGTGCAGGGGAGCCCTCCCAGCCCTGAGGGACCCCCACCCCCCCCCCGCCCCCTCCCCCAGCGCCTGGCCGGGCCCTTATCTCCCTCTGGGCTGATTTGGGGCTGCACCCAGGCGGGCGCCGCATTCCAGCCCTTATCTGCCAGGGCATCGGCTCCCTGTGCTCTGGCCACAAAGGGGGTCCCACCCTCCCACCCCCACCCCGGCTGTGGGGAGAGGAGCTGGGCACGTCCCCGGGGGGCTTCAGGGCGTGCCGGGGGGGCTGCGGTGGGATTCTGCCACCCCCTGCTCCAGGAGGTGAGCATGCTCCTTTGCACGAGCACGCACCCCCGCGTGAGCACCCGCTGCTGCAGAAACACTCCCTGTTGCAAAAACGTGCACTTTTGCACAGGCGCACGTTTGTAGGAACAGGCACCTTGCACGAGTACACGCTGTGCATGAGCACACACTTCTTCACAATCACACGGCTGTGCCGGAGCACGCCCCGCTGCACAAACACTCCCTGCTGTGAAAAGCTGCACTCGTGCGTAGGCACATGTCTGCAGGAACACGCGCCTTGCACAAGCAGGCATCTTTGCGTGAGTGTGCACTTTGCATGAGCACGCACCTTCGTACAAGCGCACAGCTTTGCAAAAGTGTACAACTTTGCACAAGCATGCAGCTTTGCGCAAGCACACAACTTTGTACTAGCACACACCCTTGCACAAGCACACCCCCTTTGCACAAGCGCACCCCTTAGCAGAACGCCTCCCCGCAGCACACCTTTGCATGGCTGCGCCTTGCAGGCCCGTGCACCTTTGCATAAGCAAATGCCCGTGCACCAGCACCTTTGGGGGGGGGGGGCGCTTTGCACAAACAAGGCTGTTTGCATGCGGGGGGGGCCAGGGGTGCAGTTTCCCTGCAAGCCCCCCCCAGCTTCCACAGCCGAGGCGCCTGCAGCGCTGCCGTCCCGCGGGGAGCGCGGAGTTTGCTCAGGCCGGGTGAGGCAGGGCCCGTGGGGTGGGGGCCCGGCCCCCCCCCGGCCCCCCCCCCCCGGCCCCCTGGCTGCCTTTGTTCTGCTGCCAGCGCTGCAGCGGCCGTTTGGTCGAGCCTGGAGCAGCAGCAGCAGGAGGAAGAGGAGGAGGAGGAGAGCGGAGGATGGCAGGGAGGTGCTGGGGGCCTCCCCCGTGGTGTCCAGCCCTGGGGTCCCCACGGAGTCTGACCCTGAGGTCCCCATGGTGCCCCATCCCAAAATCCCCATGGACCCCACCCAGTATCCCCATGGTGTCCCACCCCAGGGTCCCCATGGATCCCTGTCCCATGGGAATCGAGGCGGGGGGACAGGGGGTGTGGAGACATGGGGCGGGGGGACATAGGACATGGGGATATGGGACATGGGGCCATGGGGCGGGGGGCCATGGTGGGGGGCAGCCCTGCCGGGACCCCCAGCCCGGCTCCCCGAGGGTTAAACCGCGTGGTCCGGCTGCATTCCTGAGCGGTGAAGGCACCGCAGGGCCCAGCCGCCTCCTCCTCCTCCTCCTCCTCCTCCTCAGCCCTGGTTTTGGGTTGCAAACAGGCCTGGAACTGGGGGGGCTCCCTGCACCTCCCCCCAGCATCGGTCATAGCGATGCAGGGGGTGGTGGCACCTGTGTCCCCCCCCCCGGTCTGTGCTCCCCTGGGGACATCCCAGGTCCCCCTGTCCGTCACCTGGGGGGGGTCGTTCGGGGGGCACCCAGGGGTACTCTGCCCGCCCCCCCCCCGGAGGGGACACGCTTGGGGGGTGGCCGGGATGGGTGGCAGCGGGCGGTGACGCGGTGACACCGAGCCCAGGGCAAACAACGGAGCCTTGGCCCCCAACCAAAACGGGGCCGGGCCCCCCCGCGAGCTCTGTGGGGAGCCACCGAGGGGGGGTCCCGAGCCTGGAGGGGTGCGGGGGGGTGACACCGAGCCGGGGGCCGGGGGGTGGCCGTGGGGCAGTGCCGAGGGGTCCGGCGGGGTCTGGGAGCATCTGGGGGGCACAGATTTGTTATGGGTTCTGACACGGAGCCCCCCCATGGGGCTGCGGTTTCCCTATGGGGCAGAGACGCTGCTTTGCCCCCCCCATGGGTGTGTTCCCCCCCCCCGTGCCTCAGTTTCCCCACCCGCAGGGGGGGGTTGGCCCTGGGAAGTCCCCGCTCGGGCTGCAGGGACCTGGAGCGGGGCCGGGGGGGGCAGGGGGGGGTCTCTTGTGCCCCCCCGGGCCCTGGCCCCCACCCAGGGCCCCACTCCCACCGCTGGCGCTGTCGCGGCAGGCACGAGGCATTTGCCTGGGCTGCAAATTCCATCCTGATAAGAGAGGCTGCGGGGAGGGGGGGGGCTCCTCCTGGGGAGGGGGAGCTTCCCAGCCCCCCCCCGGCCACGGATGCTTCCAGCCCCAGGGGGGGAAGGGGGGTTCAACACCCCCACCCCCCAGGTTGTGTGGTTCTGGGCGGGGCGTTGAGACCCCCATGTGTGCAAAGTGTGGGGGGAAGAGCCCCGGGGGTGCTTCAGGTGTGGGGGTTCGGGAGGGATGGGGGGGGGGGCAGGGGCTGGGGGGGGACAGGGATGGGTGGTGGCTGTGTGGGTGCCAGGCTGGGGGGGACATGGGGGTGGGGTCACCCAGGTCCCACTCCTGGTCCCACTCCTGCTCCCGTTCCTGCTCCCGTTCCCGCTCCCGTTCCCACTCCCGGTCCCACTCCTGTTCCCACTCCCATTCCCATTCCTGATCCCGCTCCTGCTCCCATTCCCAATCCCATTCCCACTCCCGCTCCCAGTCCCGTTCCCGCTCACCCCAACCAGCAGGTCCCCTGTTGGAGCCGGCCCCGCTCCGGGGGGGCCCTGCTGCAGCCCCCTGCAACCAAAACCTCGCTGTTTTAGCCCAATACAGAGGAGTCTGGAAGAGAGGGTGCCTGGCTCTGTCCTGGGATGGGGGGGTGGGGGGGTGGACGGGGTGGGGGGGGATGGACGGACAGATGGACGGGCAGAAGGATGGGGGGAGGGAGGGATGGAGGGGTGGATGGGTGGGGGGGGTGGATGGATGGACAGAAGGACGGATGGACGGATGGATGCACAGAAGGGATGGGGTGGGGTGGGGTGGGGTGGGGTGGGGTGGGGTGGGGTGGGGATAGGGATGGGATGGGATGGGATGGGATGGGATGGGATGGGATGGGATGGGATGGGATGGGATGGGATGGACAGATGGAGGGATGGACAGATGGATGTGTGGGTGGGTGTAGGACGGGGGGGGGACCAACCTGCGGCCACCCGGAGCCGGAGGAGCAGCGGCGATCCCTTACCCCCTCTGCTTGCGCTCCATCCCTGCCGGTGCTGGCGCTGCCCCACGGCCACCCTCCCGGCCGCGCCAGTGCAGCGGCTCCCAGATCCCCGCCGGCGGGTGCAGGGCCTCGCGCCGCCGTCTCGGCCCCATGCCCGGGGCGAGCCCGGTCCTGCCCCCCGCCGCTCCTGTCTGCCCTGCCAGCACCGCGCTGCGCCGGGAGCCGGGGCAGGAGCTGGCCGCATCCTGACCCCCACGGGACCGGGCTGCAGCGGTGTCCCTCGCGCTGCAGAAACACCCGTGGGGGGCTTCTGGGGGGGGGTGCCCAGCAGGAGGGGATGGGGAGCTGGGGGCAATGGGGCTGGGGGGGCGGGGGGGGCTGGGAGTTTGGGGCTGGGGTCAGAGGTTGGGGATGTGGTGTTGGAGACACGGGGCTGGGGACAGAGTCTGGGGCTGGGGGCTGGGACCATGGGGTTGGGGACATGGGGTTGGGGACACCGTTTGGGGCCACCAGATGGGGACACGGCTTGGAGAGGGGTGTTGGGGCCATGGGGCTGGGGTCAGGGCTGGGGGCAGGGGTTGGGGACATGAGATGGGGACGTGGGGCTGGAGACGTGGGGCTGGGGGGCAGAGCCTGGGACCGGGGGCTGGGACCATGGGGCTGGGATCGTGGGGTTGGGGTCATGGGTTGGGGACATGGTCTGGGGACACCGGATGGGGACACGGGGCTGGGGACACCATTTGGGGCCACCTGTTGGGGCCGGGGGCAGGGGTCCTGGGTCCTGGGCTCAGGGTCTGGATGCCGCAGCCGGGTGGGTTCCAGGAGTGGCGCTGAGCTCCGGGTGGGGGCAGCATGCGACCCCTGCCCCTGCCCCCAACCCACCCCCCAGGATTTTCGGCCAAGCACCCACCCCAGCGCCCCACCGGGGCAGGATCCCGGTGGATCCCATGGGCTTCCCGCTGTGAAGGGGTTAAGCGGCGCAGGTGCTGCGTTGGGCCCTGGCCTCCTTCCTGCTCTCCTCCCCCAGCTCCGGGATATAAACCCAGCCTCACCCGCCCAGCCCGGCCCCTCGCAGCCTCCTGCGGCCTCCTCGCGCCCTGCAGCCTCGCAACCTGCTCGCAACCTTCCTCCAGCCTCCCGAGACCTCTGTGCGCGCTTCTTGCAACCTCCCTAAAACCTCCTCGCAACCCCCTTGCAACCCCCTCGCAACCCCCTCGCAACCCCCTCGCAACCCCCTCGCAACCCCCTTGCAACCTCCTTGCAACCCCCTTGCAACCTCCTTGCAACTCCCTTGCAACCTCCTTGCAAGCTTCTTGCAACCTCCTTGCAACTCCACTGCAACCTCATTGCAACCTCACGACCTCCTTGCGACCCCCTTGCAGCCTCGCCACCTCCTCGTGACCCCCCCTAGAGCCTCTCGCCCCCTTCTGGCCCCGCTTGCCGGCCCCCCGCCCGCGCCCCCTGCCGCCACCATGTCCGTGCCGGTGCCCAGGACGACCACCCGGAGCAGCTCCGTCCGCTCCTTCAGCTCCCGCTCCTACACCGCCGGCCCCGCCGCCAGGATGAGCGCGGCCTCGGCCTTCGGGGGCTTTGGGGGGGGCCGGTACAGCGCCGGGGGGCTCTACCGGGGCCCGTCCGCCTCCTGTGGGTCCGGGGGGGGCATCACGGCCGTGAGCGTCAACCAGAGCCTGCTGACGCCCCTCAACCTGGAGATCGACCCCAGCATCCAGCGGGTGCGCAAGGAGGAGAAGGAGCAGATCAAGACCCTCAACAACAAGTTCGCCTCCTTCATCGACAAGGTGAGGCTGGGCACCCCCTGCCCCCGGGTGCCCCCTGCCCCGCTGTGCTGGACCCGGGGGGCTTTGGGGGGGGCATGGCCCCGTCCCGCTTTTGTTTGCCCCAAACCTCCCCTGGTGGCAGGGCCGGAGGTGGCTGGGACCCCCTGGGGACCTCCTGAGCCCCTCAGGGACCTCCTGGGTGCATCCTGAGAGCTTTGGGGGTGTTGAGACCCCCTGGGGAACTCCCGCCCCCCCTGGGGACACTGGGAACCCCTCCGGGACCTCCTGGACCCTTCAGGCACATCCTGACCCCTTTGGGGACATGAAGACCCCCTCGGGGACCTCCTTGGCCCCTTTGGGACCTCCTGAGCCCCTTGGGGACCTTCTGGACCCGGTGGGCACATCCTGACCCCTTTGGGGACATGGAGACCCCCTTGGGGACCTCCTTGGCCCCTTTAGGACCTCCTGGCCCCTTTGGGGACACTGAGACCCCCTTGGGGACCTTCTGCCCCCTTTGGAGACATTGAGACCCCCCTGGGGACATCCAGACCCCCTCGGGACCTCCTGACCCCTTTGGGCACATCTTGGCCCCCTCGGGGACCTGCTGCCCCCCCCGGGGACGCACCGTGGGAACACTCCTGTCCCCTCCTGTCCCCCCGCCGGGGACGTGGCAGGGGGTGGCATGGGGTGGGAGCTGGGAGGGGGGGCATTGTCCCTTTGTTGTCCCCCCTCAGCCTCCCTTCCTCCCCCCACAGACCCACACCGGGTGCTGCCCCCCCCCCCCCCCCCAGTACAGGTGCTCTGTGGGGCCTTGCCCCATGGTGGGGAGGGGGGGGGGCAGCAGGGGGTCCACAGGGCCAGCCCCACTCAGCACCCAGCACCCCAAGCTTGCACCCCCCCACCCCAAATGTGCACCCCAGGACTAGAGATTTGCACTCCAAATGTGCACCTGAGACCCCAACCCCCGCATCCCAGGACCCCAAAGCAGCACCCCAAACCCGCGCCCAGCACCCCGTGGTTGCACCCAGCACCCCAAACCCGCGCCCAGCACCCCACGCCTGCATTCCACGTCCTCACCCTGCACCCCAAGGTTGCACCCAGCACCCCAGACTTGCACCCAGCACCCAGACTCACTCCCCAGACCCCAAAGTTGCACGCCAGCCCCCACACTTGCACTTGCCCCCCCCCTTGCTCCCCACCCCCCCAAGCCTTGCAGCACCGTGCCGAGCCCCCCGTCCCCACGCCCCCCGATCCGGTGCCCCTGTGCCGAGGCAGCAGTGCCGGTGGTGCCGGCGGTGCCACCGCCCCGTGCCCCTCCCCAGGTGCGGTTCCTGGAGCAGCAGAACAAGATGCTGGAGACCAAGTGGGGGCTGCTGCAGAACCAGAAGCCCCCCCGCAGCAACTTGAACGCGCTCTTCGAGGCGTACGTGGGCACCCTGCGGCGCCAGCTCGACAGCCTGGGCCAGGAGCGGCTGCGGCTGGAGGCCGAGCTGGGCAGCATGCAGGGGCTGGTCGAGGAGTTCAAGAACAAGTGAGGGCCCCGGGGGGCTCCACGTCCCCCCCCCGGGTGGTGGCCCCACGGTGGTTCCGGGGTTTGGGGGGTGGCTGTCGCGGAGGCGGCTTTGCCTTGCTGCTCGTGGATGGGGCATGCTGCTGGGTGGGTCCCTGTGCCCCCATGTCCCTGTGTCCCCATGTCCCTGTGTCCCCCCGTACCCAGGTTTCTGCATCACCATGCGCCCAGGTCCCTGCGTCCCCGTATCCCCATGTCCCCAGGTCCCTCCGTCCCCATGGCCCCGCATCTCTGGGTCCCCACGTCCCCCCTGTCCCCACACTTGTTTCTGTCCCTGTGTCCCCTCATCCCAGAGCCCCCAATTCTTCTGATATCCCAAGTCCCTGCACCTCTGGGTCCCCAAGTCCCTGTGTCCCCTTGTACATGTCCCCATCCCTTCCACCTCCCTGTGTCCGTACGTCCCCTACATCCCCACGTCCCTGCACCTCTGAGTCCCCCTGCCCCCATGTCCCCTACATCCCCATGTCCCCGCACCCCATGTACTCTTGTCCCCGTGCCCCCGCCGAGCCTCCCCTGTGCCCGCAGGTACGAAGAGGAGATCAACCACCGCACCGAGAAGGAAAACGAGTTCGTGCTGCTGAAAAAGGCGAGGCGGCGGGGGCCGGGGGGTGGCAGGCGGTGCTGGGGGGGGGCTGACGGGCTCCTGCTGCGCCCCCAGGACGTGGATGAAGCCTACATGAACAAGGTGGAGCTGGAGTCGCGCCTGGAGAGCCTGACGGACGAGATCAACTTCCTCCGGCAGCTCTACGATGAGGTGGGGGCGCGGGGGGGCCGCTGTGTGTGGGGGGGGCGCAGTGAGGGGACCCCCACTCAGCCCCACCCCGTGCCCCGCAGGAGCTGCGGGAGCTGCAGTCACAGGTGTCGGACACGTCCGTGGTGCTCTCCATGGACAACAGCCGCAGCCTGGACCTGGACGGCATCATCGCCGAGGTGAAGGCGCAGTACGAGGAGATCGCCAACCGCAGCCGCGCCGAGGCCGAGAGCATGTACCAGATCAAGGTGGGGGGGCGCCCCGAGCCATGGGATGCTCTGTCCCCTGGGGTGCTCCGTCCCCCGGGACGCCCCCACACCGGGGTGCTCCGTCCTGCAGAATTCTCCATCCCCAGGGATGCTCCGTCCCCTGGGACGCTTCGTCCCCCAGGACCCTCCATGCCCCAGGACGCTCTGTCCCCTGGGATGCTCTGTCCCCCGGGACTCTCCATGCCCTAGGACATCCCATCCATTGGGATGCTCTGACCCCCAGGATGCTCCGTCCCCCAGGACATCCCACACACTGGGTGCTCCGTCCCTTTTCATGCTCCGTCCCCCAGGACATCCCATACATTGGGATGCTCCATCCCCCAGGACACCCCACACACTGGGGTGCTCTGTACCCCAGGACACTCTGTCCCCCCAGCACACCCCATACACCAGGGTGCTCCATACACCGGGGTGCTCCACACCCCACACACCGCGACGCCCCGTCTCGCCGTCTGGGTCCTGCTCCTCCTGCCCTCGCCCAACCCTCCCCGCCCGGGGGCCAGGCGGCTGCTCCCAGTGCTCCCGGTGTCTGCGGCGTGGGCGCGCCGGGCCCCGTGACGGCCGCCCCAACCGGCCTGGCTGCAGCAGCCCCAGCCCCGAGCATCGCCCCCGGCGCACCCGGGCTCGCCCCGGCTCCTTGCTCCCCGATTTCCCGAGCCGGAGGAGCTCATGGGGCCACGGTGCTGAGGGGTGCAGGATGCCCTCACCGGAGCCCCCAGCCCCATCCGTGCTCTCCCAGAGCCCCCCCAGGACTGTTCCCTTTGGCGGCCTTGTCCCGGCCGTCGCCCCCCCCCCCCGGCACCGCTGCAGGGCGGTCGGGGGAGCACAGGGGGACCCCAAGCGGGGCTGGGAGCGGGGGGACCCCGATGTCCGTCCGCCCTTGCCCCCTCGGGTGCTGTGTGCCTGTGGTGTTGTGGCCCCACGGCTCTGGGAGTGTGGCTCCAGGGTTTTGTGGTGCTGAGATTTTGTGGGAATGTGAGTTTGGGGTCCCGCAGTTGTGGGGTCCCGCAGTTGTGGGGTCCCGTGGTGATGGGGTCTTGCAGTGACAGGGTTCTGAAATTTGGTGGCCCCATGAGTCTGTGGCTGTGCGCTTTGGTGATCCTGCGATTCCACAACCCCACAATTTCACAATCCCCTAATTCCATGATCCCCTAACTTTGTGATCCCCTAATTCCATGATCCCCTAACTTTGTGATCCCCTAATTCCATGATCCCCTAATTTCACAACCCCACAATTCCATGATCCCCTAATTCCACGATCCCCCAATTCCACGCTCCCCCAATTCCGTGACCCCCCGCCCCCCCGCAGTACGAGGAGCTGAAGACGACGGCGGGCAAGCACGGGGCCGACCTGCGCAGCACCCGCGGGGAGATCAGCGAGCTGAGCCGGCTCGTCCAGCGCACCCAGGCCGAGATTGAGGCGCTCAAGAACCAGGTGGGGCCCGGGTGGGGCCGCCCCCGCCCTCCCCCTCCGCCCTCCTCCTCCTCCTCCTTCCTCCTCCGCCCTCGGCACCCCAGGGCCCCCCCACGGCCCCATGGGGAGGCCCAGCCCATGGAGGTGCTGGGGGGCAAGGGGGATTGGGGACTAGAGGGGTGCAAGGGGCAATGCTGGGGGGCAAGGGAGGGGACTGGGGGACAAGGGGGGTGATGCTGGGGGGGGTAGAGGGGGTACCAGGGTGCAAGGGGGGGGGACTGGGGTGTTAGAAGGGATATTGGGGTGCAAGGGGTGATGCTGGGGGGCTAGGGAGGGGTATGGGAGTGCAAGGGGGAATACTGGGGTGCAGGGGGGGGACTGGGGGGCGAGGGGGGGATGCTGCGGGGTGAGGGGGGGTACCAGGATGCAAGGGGAGGGGACTGGGGTGTTAGAAGGGATATTGGGGTGCAAGGGGTGATGCTGGGGGGCAAGGGAGGGGTATGGGGGTGCAAGGGGGGGATGCTGGGGTGCAAGGGGGGGATGCTGTCGGGACAAGGGGGGCACGGCGTTGAAAGGTGGGGTATTGGGGTGCAAGGAGGGAGATTGTGCGGTGCAAGGGGGGAGGCAGCTGCAGTGCAAAGGTGGGACATGGGGGCGAAAGGTGGGGTATGGGGGTGCGAGGCAGGTTATGGGCGTGCAAGAGGTGATGCTGGCGTGTAAGGGGAGGAGGCTGCTGGGGTGCAAGGGAGGATGTGGCACGGTGCAAGGGGGCGGACACTGGGGTATAGGGGGGGTGCTGGGGTGCAAAGGGGGAGGCTGCGTGGCGCAAGGGGGGACGCCGGGGTGTGAGGGTCCCCCAAACCCTGGTGCGAGGGGACACCCCCCCCCCCACCGTGTGCCGCAGCGGGCCAGCCTGGAGGCGGCCATCGCAGAGGCGGAGGAGCGCGGGGAGCTGGCGCTGAAGGACGCGCGGGGCAAGCTGGCGGAGCTGGAGGCGGCGCTGCAGAAGGCGAAGCAGGATCTGGCCCGGACGCTGCGCGAGTACCAGGAGCTGATGAACGTCAAGCTGGCCCTGGACATCGAGATCGCGACCTACAGGAAGCTGCTGGAGGGCGAGGAGAGCAGGTGGGGGCCCCTCGGCGACACCCTCTGGGGGGGGGGACCCATCCTCCCCCCCCCAGCGGTGCTGAGCTGCCCCCTCCCTCCCCGCAGGCTGGAGGCGGGCGTGCAGAACCTGAGCATCCACACCAGGACGGCGAGCTACGCGGGTAAGGGGGGGGTCCCGGGGCTGTGCCCCCCCTCCCCGCCACCCCAAATCACTCAGCACCCTCCCCTTCCCTCCCCCCCGCCTTCTCGTTGCAGCCGGCTACGGCGGGGGCTTCGGGGGGGGCCTCGGGGGGGGCTTCGGGAGCTCCTTCTCCAGCGGCTACGCCGTGCCCCCCCCGGCCCTGGAGGGCTCCCCCGTGGCCAAGTCGCGTGCCATCGTCATCAAGAAGATCGAGACCCGCGACGGCAAGCTGGTGTCCGAGTCCTCCGACGTGCTGGCCAACTGAGCCCCCCCGGGCACACCCGGAGCCGTTTGCGGCTGGATCTGGACCCCCAGGAGGGATGGGACCCCCCCCCGATAGGACCCCCCCCCCCCACCGGCACCCTCCTCTTGTCCTGTCCTGAGCCAGGGCCCCGCCGTCCGTCCGTCCGTCCTGTGTCCCGCCGTCCGTCCCGTGCCCCCCCTCTGTGTCTGAGCCGCGGGGGGAGGGTGGTG
Source organism: Cygnus olor (assembly GCF_009769625.2). Classification (NCBI taxonomy): domain Eukaryota; kingdom Metazoa; phylum Chordata; class Aves; order Anseriformes; family Anatidae; genus Cygnus; species Cygnus olor. The sequence continues at coordinate 96,393 of NC_049197.1, forward strand.
GGGTCCCCCCCCCACTGTAACCCCCCGTCCTCTCACCCCCCAGTACCGGGCTGGGGGGGTCGGGGCTCCTGCAATAATAAACCCTTTGGAACCCACAGCGTGCCTGCGTGTTGGGGTGGGGGGGGGGAGCGTCAAAAGGGGGGGGGGGGGCATCAAAAGGGGGGGCGTCAAAAGGGGGGGACAAAGGGGTTCTGGGGTGGTATCAAAGGGGGGGGAAGGGGACCTTGAGGGGTGTCGCCCCCAGGGCACGGCTGCTGGCATCCGTCTGGGGTGCCAGGAGTCACCCGAGGGTGCTGGAGTTTGGGGTGCCAGGATCCGTCCCGGGGGGGTCCCAGGCTCCGCCCGGGGGTCCTGCGCTCCCCCCCTGCCACGCAGAGCCGGGCCCCATTGGGTGGCCCCATTAATTACTGCGCTCGTTAGGGCTGCGCTTAACTGGGCAGGGGTCCGGCTGCAGCCTTCCAACCCAAACTGGCCCAATTCCGGCCGATTTCCCCCCAAAACCGAGGCCTCCTCCAGGAACCAGCACCCCTCGCCCCACTGTGCTGGGGACCCCATGAGATTCTCTGGTGTCTTGTATGAGGGTTGTGCCCGTGGGGGGGGGGGGGGGGGGGAGCGAAAAACCCCAAACCTTTTCCTTCGTCCCCCCCGCCCAGAAAGTTGCGTCCCCGCTCCCACCGAGGGCTTTGCTCCCGTGCTGGGGACCGGGCGGGGCGGGCAGGATGGGACCTTTGTCCCCGGGTTAACGGTTACGGCGCTGGGATCGATCCTGATGGTGCCTGGGGGTCGGGGGGGGGTTAGGGGGTTTGGGGGGGGGGTCGGTGCCCCCCGGGAACCCGCGGGACGCCCCCAAAGCGTCCCTGGGAGGAGTGTTATTGCGGGGGGGGGGCGGTGGGAATTGGGGTGCTCGGGGGGGAAGCCGGCCCCCAATTCCCGGCCCGGGGGTGACACCTGGCGTCAGCACCGCGAACCTCGCTCCGCACCCCGCTCGCTGCTAATTGCCGCTAATTGCCGCTAATTAACGCCCCCCCCGGCCCCTCCTCCCCGGCCCCTCCTCCCCGCTCTGCACCCAACCCCTGCTTGTTCGTTAATTAACCAATTAATTAATTAATTAATGGGGGGAAAAGGGGCCGCGTTTGGGGGGGGTGGAGCCCGGGTGGCCACCAGAGGCTCCCCAAGAGCCTCCCCGATGCCTCCCAGCTCCGGGGGGGGCACAGCGGGCTGCCTTGGGGGGGGCCTCTGGGGGAGACCCTGACCCTATGGGAGGGGGGTGGGGGTGTATGGAACAACGGGACCCCCCCCCCCGCATGGTTCCCCCTTCCCAGCCCTCCCCCCCAGCAGCTCCCCCTTTCCCCTTCCTGCCCCCCCCCGGGTGAATTTTGGGGCTGCAGGCGCTGGGGGGCAGCAGAGGAGCGGGGACGGCGCGGGCCCAGCCGCGGGGTGGAGCCGGGCCCCCCCCGGGGAGTAGCGCCCCTGGGGCCCCCCCCACCTTCCCCCAGCACCCGGGGAACCTCCCCCGACCTGACCCTTTGTTTTTTTTTTCTCCAGACTCCTCCCACCAAAGCATTTGGGGTCTGGAGGTGGCCGGGGGGTGCTGAGCCCCCAGGGTCCCCTCCCAGTGCTGGCTGGGGGGGGTTGAGGCGGGGGGGGTCACGGTGCTCGGTGCCGCCGAGCTGGGGCTGGCGGTGCCCGGGGCTCCGAGGAAGGTGCCACAGGGGAAACTCAGGCACGGGGGGTGGGCTGGGGGCAGGGGGCATGGGGGGGGTCGGCTTTTTTGGAGCTGGGGTGGGACTTTGGGGGCAGGGCTGCGTCTTGGCATTTCGGTGGGCATTTGGGGATTTGGTCATTTTTGGGATCGGGGTGGGATTTTGGGGTGCTCACCCCCACCCCGTGCCATTGCCAACCCAATCCCAGCGCTCGCCATGTCGGAGGGGATGAGGCAGCACCCAGAGGTGCTGGGGGGGGGGGGTTACACCCAGCCCATCACCCCCCCGCAAGAACGTGCAGACCCCAGGGGTGAGCCCAGCTGGAGGGGGGCACTGCCAGTGCCCCAAACTGGGGACACCGGGGCTTGGGGACACCAAAGATTGGGGGCATCGAGGCTCTGGGACAGCAAAGTTTGGGGACAGCTGAGGATTGGGGACAGCAAGGCTTGGGGGGCACCAAAGACTGGGGACACTGAGGTTTGAGGGCACTGAAGTTTGGGAACATCAAGGCTTGGGGACACTGGGGCTGGGGACACCAGGGCTTGGGGACACTGAGACTTGGGGTTACCAAAGACTGGGGACACTGAGGGTGGGGGGCATCAAGGTTTGGGGACACCGAGGCTTGGGGCTACTAGGGCCTGGGGACTTGCTCCGACCCCCCTGGTGAGTTCGATCCTGTGCCCCCCCAGCAGGGCCATGTCCCGGGGGGCCGTGGCGGTGCCGGTGCTGCCGCCTTGGCTCTCCCCGTGGGAGGTGCCCGTGACTCAGCGGGGCGGACGTGCCGGGGCCCCGTGCGCGCCCACATGCTTCGTGGGGGAGGAGGGGGGGGCAGAGCCTTTTGGGGTGTCCCGGCATCGGGAGCGAGGAGCTGGAGGGCTCTGGGGGTGCTGGGTGTGGGGTCCCCTCCTGCCTGGTGGGGGGAGCAGGGGGACAGCATTTGGATGCTCCCCAAAATTTCCCTCTCTGGCAGCACCGGGCGCCCACAGCTGTCGGCCGGTGACCCCCATCTGGGCCAGGCTGGGCTCCTTCACCCCAAAACCTCGGGGCGGCTTCGGGGTCCCTTCACTGGAAGCGAGCAGAACGCAGGGAGGAGAGAGACCCGCCCCCAAAACCCGGGGGTGTGCCAAGGCGGGGGTCTTGGGGATCCCCCCCTGCAGCACTGTGTCCTGCCCTGGCAGGGGGACCCCAAAACCCTTCTCCCCCTGCCCTGACCCCGCTGAGCCCTGGCTGGGAGCGGCGAGGTGGGCATGGGGCGACGCCGGTGGCGGGGGGCTCGGCCAGGCGTGGCGGGGGGCACGGGGCCAGCAGCAAGCTGGGGCTTGCTGACGAGCTTTCGGCTGTAATTAGCGGTGGGGCAGGATCCGCCCAAAGCTCCTCGCTTGGTGTTTTCACACGCACACCCCTTGCACCCTTCCCGGCCCTTGGGGTGTTTCTCCTCCCCAAATCCCTACGGACGGGTCCAGCCCCAGGGCCTGGGGGGGCCTCAGAGGGTGCCCTGCGTTCGTGGCCCCCCCCTGGCCAGCACGGGACGGGTGGACAGACAGTCGCGGGGACGTCCCATGGGCTCCTGCCTCCGTCCCCGAGGGGCTGGGGACGGCCACGTCCCCTGGTCCCTGCCCTCCGTCCCCTCCCGGCTGGCTCTCGTTTTGCTTCCTGGTCCATTTTACCTGGTTTCTCCCCAAAATGTGCCATTTCTGCTGATTGGAGGGGAAAGCCCCCTGCACCCTCCACAGCTGGCACTAGGAGCAGCTTTGCCATTTCCCTGGAGCTTGGAGGCTTCAACCCCATTTTCCCTCATTCCTTTTCACTGAAATCCAGCATCCTGGCCCCAAACAGTGCTCTGGGGTGGGGAAATGCTCTGTGCCCCCAGCCCTCGAAGCAAGGCCATGTAAATGTGCACCCCCTCTGTCCCCACCACCCCCATATTCAGCACAGACCCTCACAGCTCCGAATTGGCTGAAATTCGGGTGTCCCTGCTCACGTAGCTGCAGGCAGCCCCGAGTGCTCCCAGTCCTTTTGGGGTGCTTGGAGAGGGGCCGACGGTGCTGGGGGGGGGTCCTGAGTGCTCTGGGGTTGTGTGGCTCTGAGCGTGGCACCAACACCCAATTCTCACTGCCTGGCAGCCGGGGCTCAGGTTTTGCACCATTTCTGAGGGACAGCCGGGGGGGTTGTTCCCCGTCTCCCCGAGGCCGAATTCCCCAAATTGTCCCCACGAGGCCACCGAGGCGGGAGGGGGCCGGGTGGCTGGGGGAGCTCCGTGCCCCTGCCGGCTGTGGTGGCACCTGCGGCGCTGCAGCAGGCACGAGTGGTCAGCGGCATCGCCCGCCTCGCACGAGTTATCGCCCTCATTAACATCTCCTGCGGAGGGCCGCGGGTTCCCAGGGGAAGGTGTTGCCTGTGAGCTACGTCGGAGCAGGGTTGTTGCAGCCAGAGCCTCCCGAGCGAGCGCTCAGGGCCCTCGGCCGTGCGCAACGGCAGCGGTGACAGCCCTAGGTGTGCCGCCGTCTTCTGCAACAGCTGCCTTTGATCTCGCTCGGGACCCACCTTGTTATTTCTGCTTTGTGCTTCCCAGCCCAGGCCCCAGCCCTGCAATTTGCCTGCTTACTAATTGCAAGCTGAGCGGCTGAGTCCTCGCTGCCTGACGAAGCGGGCTTTGCTCTCCCTACTGCCTCTTTGGGGCGAAAGCGGGCCGGTTTGTGCTCCCCAGCCTTTCCCCCGCGGAGGGTGCCGAGGGATGCTGCGGACTGGGGGCAGCCCACGCTCGAGGCACCCTGAGTGGGCAGAGCCTGCACTGCTCCCCCCTCTCCCCAGTGCCGGTGGCGGAGCTGCGGCTGCGCCATCGAAGCGTGGAGCAGCCCCGGGTGCTCCCCTGCCCGCTGCACTTCATTCCTTCCTCTGCCTCCTGCTTTGCATCCCAGACCGGGCGGGGTGGGCCGAGCAGCCCCGGGGCACTGGGGAAAGCGAGCAGCTGAACTGGGGAGCCCGGTGCCACCTCTGTCCCCTACCCACCCGTGGCTTTTGTGGGGCTGCGAGGAGCTCGCGTGGGGCTGGACGGCTCCTTGCGCAGCCCTGTGGGTGCTCCTGGAGGTGCTGAGCGCCATCAGCTCCCGTTGGGGTAAATCACAGGACCACGGGAGGCTGCCGGAGTTCAGGAAGTGTTTGGACAACGCTCTCAGACACGTGGTCTGGTGTTTTGGGTGGTCCTTCGGGGACCCAGCAGTTGGACTTGATGGTCCTGGTGGGTCCCTTCCAACTCGGATATTCTGTGATTCTGTGGGATCATCTGGGTTGGAAAAGACCTTCAGGATCACCGAGTCCAACCACTGACCCGACCTCTCGAGCCCCACCACTAAGCCATGCCCCTAAATCCTGGTTTATGGGATCCCACCACAGTCACCTCCTGCTCCCCCACGGAGCCCCACAGACCAGAGAGGCGGCACCTCCCTGTGTCCCCATGCCACAACCGTGGTGGGTCCCAGCCCCATGGTGCCACCCCAGGGTGCCGGGGATCTGCCATAAGTGGTGCTGAAGCTCCGCAGCCGCGCGTCCCAGGAGCTCATTAACACTGCAGTGAAACCTCTGGGGATCAGGTTTCACTGCTGGGATGGAAAGGAGCCGGCTATTTATATCGTCCCATGGGAAGAGCCCATTTCCCCTCCGCAGCCTCTAAGCCTGGCCTAGCAAAGCTCGTATGCATGTGTGGGCGCCTGGGGGCTGTCCCGTGCCCAGCAGGAGGAGAAGTCCCTCGGCAGGTGGATGTGTGAGGGCATGGTTGGGGAGCGGTGGGGTTCCTGCAGCAGGTCCTTGGGGGTCTGGGTCTGTAGCGATGGAGCCGCCCGGTTTTAAACCATGCCTGGGGATTTTGGCTGGGTTTCTGGTGTAGGAAAGCGGCCTGAGCTGCTGGGTTTGGGGATGTCTGACGTCTGCTGCGTGCTTTGCTGCCTGCAGCGGTCCCATTTGTGGGGTGGCACTGCAGGAGCCAGATCTCTGCCCTGCACCCACGGTCCCAGGGGGGCCAGCTTCTCCCCCAGGGCTCCCCAGGCACCCACGCTCCTGCAGCCCTGGTGCAGGATGGATGGAGACGCTCGCCCCGGGGTCTCAGATGGGTTTTCCCACCCCAGCAGAGGGCTAGGACTTGATGCTCAATGGATGCTTCTTGGGCAAGTGTCCGGCCAGGCAGGGAGCCAGCGCTGTCCGCGGTGCCCGTCGAAGCCGCCCTGGGAGCTGCCGGCACTGCGCCCGCCGGGCTCCGGCAGGTTCGCACGGCTCCTCTGCCAGTTACGCAAGGTGGAGGCGATGCAGCTGCCACCGCCCTGCATAAAGCAATCTCGGGGTGCCCCCGCAGCGGACCTTTTGGGAAACGGGGGATCCCAGAGCCCTGGGGACGGAGGGGGCTTCCAGAAAGGACCGGGGGGGCGGGTCTCATGCCGAGGCTGTGTGCATGGGGGTGGCTGAGGGAGCAGGAGCTCGTCGGCTTGTCCCCGCCGCACAAATCCCCTTGGGCTGAGGGTGCCTCAGCTCAGCGAATGCTGGATGAGGTTCAGGAGGAAAAGCCCCCCCCGGACCAACTGCCCATCCACGGCGATGCCTCAGCTCCACTCATGGGCCCCAATTTGCACGTTTGCAGGGAAAAAGAAAGGAGGGAACAGGCTCGGAGCTGGAGCTGGCTCCCCAGACCTCTCCCATGAACATTTCCAATAAAAGAGCTAATTACAGAGTGCGCTGCTAAGCTGCCTTTTATTGTCAGGGCTGCACTTGCAGCTTGTGGTTTGGGGGGAAGTCTCTCTCTTTTTTTTTTTTTTTTTTAATAGCAGGATAAGTGGCGAGCCTCAGTTTGATGGCACCTCCAGACACCTCTGCTAATTAAAATATAAATTAAAAGTGGTTAAGCAATTAAGCAGTCTTTTTCAAAACAATGAGAGCTTGCCCCCTGGCTTCCTGCCCTCCAGGGATGTGGAAGGGGAAAGAGGGGAACCTGGAGCCCGGGGTGTGGAACCCAGGGGTACTCTGGTGGTACCCAGCCCACCTCCAGCCTCGGCACCAGCCTGGTGGTGGGATTGGGACCTGCTGCCGCAGGCACAGCTCATTAGCACCACGACCCTAATGAGGTGCGGTGAAGGGGGTGCAGCGTGGGAACCCGGAGCTGCTCTGCGGACCCCTCGTGTCCCTCCGGGCTCAATTCACCGCACTTGGGGTGATCCGACATGCCTTTAAAGCCTCCTAAAAAGTCTTCTGTACTGACACCAGGCTCGTTTGGTAACCCTGCCAAGGACTAACGCTCCCCGGGCTCCCTCCCTCATTGTGAAACAGTTTTGGACAAACCAAGACAAAGCTCCCCGAGCAGAAAGTTGAACCGGAGTGCATCTGGGGCTGTGATTGGGAAACCAGGTTTTTGTTGGAATTCAGTGAACCTAGCACCTGCCATGAGGCTCAGAATGAATGATTTAGCTAAAGCAAGGGTCCCCCTTGAGGGTGTAACATGTCAAATAATTTGTAGTGCTTTGTCACTGCCATGAGAGCTATAGAAAGGCCTGTGATGAGTTGACAGCTCCAGCTAAGGGAATTTGAATGGGGGATGCGTTTCCAACACCAACAATAGCTTTGTTTTATTTTCTTAGCTATCTAGGGAGTGTTTTGAGGCAGGTCACGGTGATGGCAGAGAGGAGAGGGGAAGGCATGGTTCCAAGCACACCTAAAACAATTAATAGAGTAAAACCCAACTTCTCCACTCCCCTGACACCCAGCCAACTCCCTCAGCGCATAAAAAGGGGAATCGAGGCACGGTGCGGCAGGACAGACCTTCTTGTGCTTCGCAGCCCTCCGGACGCAGTTCTCCTCTCTCGGCACCTTCGCTCTCAACCCGCCGCTATGTCTCGCCAGTCGTGTGGCCTCAACAAGGGCTTCAGCTCCAGCTCTGCTTGCCTGGGAGGAGGGAGGAACAAAGTCTCCTTCAGCTCGGTGGCCCGAGGAGGATGCCGGGGCTCTGCCGGCAACGCCGGCGGCTTCAGCAGCAGGAGCCTCTATAGCCTGGGAGGGAGCAAAAGCACCTCTCTGGGAGGATTTGGTGGAGCTGGGGCCTGCAGAGGCTTTGGGGCTGGAGGCCAAGGAGGCTTTGGTTATGGTCTTGGTGCTGGGGCAGGATTCGGTGGCGGCTTTGGCGGTGGGGCTGGCGTCGGCTTCGGCGGAGGCCTCGGTGGTGGTTTTGGTGGCTTCAGCGGAGGGTTTGACGGTGGGATGGGGGGGCAAGGCTTCCCTGCCTGCCCGCCAGGCGGCATCAGGGAGGTGACCATCAACCAGAGCCTGCTGGCCCCCCTTAACCTGGAAATCGACCCTGAGATCCAGAAGGTGCGAACGCAGGAGCGGGAGGAGCTGAAGACCCTCAACAACAAGTTCGCCTCCTTCATCGACAAGGTGAGCGCTGGGCTGGGCCCAGGTGTGGTTGGGGCACCTCCCCATGCCCCTTGTGATGTCCACGGGGTGGCTACATGGCCACCAGAGAGCCCAGCAGGCTGGAGAAGTGACTTCTGCAAGGGGCAGGGGACATGGGGTTTCTCTGTGAGATGGGAGAGGGGAGGCCACCCGCCAGTGCCCACTCAGCCCAGAGCTGCTGGGATGGGTTTTCCCATTGCCTATGGGACCCTGGGCAGGCTGGGAGCACTTTGAGGAGGAGAGAACATGTGGAAGGGCTGAACTCATTAAATGCAGGCGATGGGGACAAAAAATGAATAGAAAGATGCTTTTGGGAATGGTCTGACCTTCTTCCCCCAACCCCTGCGCTCGGTTAGGTGCGGTTCCTGGAGCAGCAGAACAAGGTCCTGGAGACCAAGTGGAAGCTCCTGCAGGAGCAGAGCCCGAGCACGGGCGGCCGGAGCCTCGACCCCTACTTCGAAGCCTACATCAGCGGGCTCCGCCAGCAGCTGGATGGGCTCTCGAGCGAGAAGCACCAGCTGGAGCTGGAGCTGAAGAGCTTCCAGGACATGGTGGAGGAGTTCAAGACCAAGTACGTTGCTGGCAGTGTGGGCGCGGTGGCACCTTCTGGGTTTTCTTTTTGGCAAAGCTTGGGCTGAACGGGTTCACGTCCTGGATTCGCTTGTGGCTGTGTCCAAGCTGGGGCTGCTTTCTTACAGGTCTGATTATTTTCCACCAGCTGCACAAGGCTGCGTGCAGAGCTGGTCAAAACTCCAGACTTTTGCCATTCCTCTTTTTTTTTTTTTTTTGGCGTAGTGGCAAAAAAAAATCAAAATGAAAACTACCTTTGAACAGACAGAAAATTCAAGCAACCGCAGGAATGAACTATGTTCCACTTGTTTCGGTGATTAAATAATGTAAAATGGTATGAGGAAGTTGCCACCAGCTGTGAGTTTTGACAGCAGGGGCCAATTTTTCAAGGTGTGTCTTGGTGCGTATTGTCTGAGCTGCGGCTGTCACCGAGGCAGGATCTTCTGCTGTTTGTCTTCCCCACTTAAGACTCTGTGACATTATGATTTAATGAACCAATTAGACCAGTTGCTAAATTGCAGCGTGATTTCCTCATGGATTTCCTCATGGACTCCTTAGTTAGATCTTCCTTTGGAAATACGATGTGGAGGGAAGGATTATTTTCCCAGTATTATTTACGGGATTAATTTCTCTGGTTGGAAAAGCAAGAACGAAGCCTGGAGAAATGTCTGTGCTGAAAGACTTGCAAAAACCTGGGGGAAAGGAAGCCGGGGGCTCTCCAGGAGCACCCAGATCCCTCCTCTGCTGAAGCCGAGGGCCAGAAACTGGCTGCGTTTTGGAGATGCTCTCCGTGCTCTGCAGCAATTGCCCGCTGAGCAAGGGGCCAGATTCAGCCCTGGCTGGAGGCTGGGGGGTCTGGGAGGTCCTGCAGGGTCCTGGAGGTGCTGCAGGGACCAGCAGGGCGTGGGGCAGGAGGCAATGGGGTGGCTCGCGGGGAGGCCGCACCGCTGCTGCCTTCCCCCGCAGGATGAATTTTGCTGCGCGTTGCTCTGAGGCCAGCGGCCTCTGGCTGCCAGCGGCGGAGGCAGAGCCAAAGCAAGCAGAGAGATTCGATCTCCCTCGTAATCAACAGGTACGAGGAGGAAATCAACAAAAGGACAACTGCGGAGAATGACTTCGTGCTCCTGAAGAAGGTAAAGCGCTGGGCTGCTTACAGCAGGAGGACAAAGCACTTGCAAAGGCGAGGGCAGATTTTAATTGAGCTTGTGCCTCATTAAGAAAAGGGGAGCTGAAGCCTGGAGAACCTTAGGGGCAAAGGATGAGGAAGCTGGGAGCTGCTGCTGCTGGCCAAACCTGCAGCACAATAACCAAATTATTGCCTTTGTCGGCATTTTCTGAGCACTTTGTTATGTTCAAATTTAATGCAATGCCCCGTGTGCTTGGAGGCTGTCCCAGCCCACCCATGCGGGTTGGTATCTGCATTAGCACAGAGTGGGGCCCTGAGATGTGCGTACAACCAGGGGCTAGGGCTCGGCTGCCTGGGGCAGAAAGCTTCCACCCCCCCCTTTCTGCTGCAGGACGTGGATGCCGTCTACATGACCAAGGTGGAGCTTCAGGCGAAGCTGGACTCCTTGGCGGACGAGGTCAACTTCATGAGGAGCCTCTACGAAGCGGTAAGGGGTCCCAGGGGCACGGCGGGGCGGAGAGGGGCCGCAGCACCCGAAGGCAGTCATGGCGGGGCTGAACCCGGTGCTGGTGTGGGTTGCAGGAGCTGTCCCAGATGCAGAAGACGGTGTCCGACACCTCCGTGGTCCTGTCCATGGACAACAACCGCAGCCTGGACCTGGACAGCATCATCGCGGAGGTCAAGGCACAGTACGAGGAGATCGCCAACAGAAGCCGGGTGGAGGCCGAGACCTGGTACCAGAGCAAGGTGCGGGCTCCACACGGGGCTGGGGCTGGTGGGACTGGGGAAGCTGGTGGGACTGGGGAGGCTGGGGCCATGCTGGGAGCTGTGGAATCAGCCTGAGCAGGGTCTGCCATGGGGTGGTGCGGAGAGCCCGGTCGTGCTGCGCCTCACGTGCTCCTCTGGCTTCTGTACCAGTACGAGGAGCTGCAGGTCACAGCAGGAAAGCACGGAGACAGCCTGAAAGACACAAAGGCTGAGATATCTGAGCTCAACCGCATGATCCAGAGGATACGGGCTGAGATTGAGAGCGTGAAGAAGCAGGTAAGGCTTGCATTTTGGGGAAATGGGTAACTGGTAGCTGGTAACTGGTAACTGGGTAATTGGTAATGGATTCTGGTAAGTTCCTTCAGAGCTCCCCTACACTCCACGCTCTGGTCAGAGGCTGCTGTGTTTGGAGCAGCTGAGCCCAGGAGGTGCGGGCACGGAGCGCAGTGTGCCCAGGGACCACGGGTGCTGCGTGCCTCCTGCCCCACTCCTCGCATCCTTGGCTCTGCCCCGCAGTGCGAAACCGTGCAGAGCTCCATCGCGGATGCCGAGCAGCGTGGGGAGCTGGCCATCAAGGATGCCAAAGCCAAGCTGACCGAGCTGGAGGCAGCCCTGAAGAAAGCCAAGGCAGACCTGGCCCAGCAGCTGCGCGAGTACCAGGAGCTGATGAACGTCAAGCTGGCCCTGGACATCGAGATCGCGACCTACAGGAAGCTGCTGGAGGGCGAGGAGTGCAGGTGGGTGCAGGTCCAACTGAGCTCGATTGCATCCTGCTGGGTCCATGGGAAGGATGCAGCACTCTGCCTCCCCTCTGCTAAAATATGAGCAGTGTTGCAGTGCACTACGCTCCTACGGACCCTGACGGACTGAGCCTGGCTGCGTGGCACTGATATCCATCTCTTTTCCTTGCAGGATGTCTGGAGAGTGCCAGAGCTCCGTGAGCATCTGTAAGTACCACTCTGCTCCGATGGAGCATGGGGGGCCGTGGGGGGTGCTCCAGTGCTTTCGGCCCCATCAGAGTTAACCCCACACCTCCTGCTTGTCTCTGCAGCCGTGGTGGGCGGCAGCAGCTCTGTAGGAGGTGGATACGGCGGCAGCGGAGTCTACCTCGGAGGAGGAGGAGGAGGAGGAGGAATGGGATTCGGTGCTGGAAGTGGGAGAGGCAGCTGTAACACAGGCGGTGCTGGCTTCTGCTACAGCTTAGGAGGGGGTGGATTTGGTGCCGGGGGAGGATTTGGCTCCGGAGGGGCAGGGTTCTGCTCTGGAGGGGCAGGGTCCAACTCCGTCGTGGTGGGGTCTGGCAGCATCCTGAAGAAAAACAGCAGCTCCATGTCTGGGTGCCGGCGGGTCTAGGAGAGCGAGCTAACCCCCCTCCCCAGCACCCAAAGGAGAAAGGCAGCAAACCCCACCACGACCACCGCCACCCCTCCGCCGCAGAGGCAGGGGCCATCCCCCCGTTTGGACCAGACCCCGTCCTCCTTCAGAAACTGCGTGGGAAAGTGATGCTCAGCTACATGCACCATCTGGGACTGCTGACAAGCTCAGCAGTGGGCTCAAGGCGGTCTCACTTCCCCGGTCCTCGCCTTGGGATGCTGCCGGGCTGCTGACTGTGGGGCCAGGAGCTGCCATTTGAAAGCACCCCTCCCCCCCCCCCCCCGAAAAGCTACAGCAGTGGTGATGCTGAGGCTGCATGGTCCCAGGAAAGGCTCCAAGATCTAGCACCTGCAAAGCCCGCAGGGGGGCTTGGTGTCTCTCAGGGTCCTGCCCTGCACCCCGACGTGGCGCAGCTGCAGCCCACACTGATCACCAGCCCAGACTCTAGCCCTAGACCAAGAATTTCCCAGCTGGTCCCAGCCGAAGAGACGTCCTCGCCTGCTGCAGTTTTGTTTTCCTAACCAAGGTGCCGGCAGTTTCACCAGTGTCCTTCAGAAGCAATTGTAAAATGTTCGGTTTCATTTGGGCTTTCCCTTTTTGTTGCAATCGTGGGAATGTTGGCGCTTGTTTGCTTAAGCCTTTCTCCTTTGGCATGTGCCATACCCTAATAAACACTAGAGGCAGTAAACTTGTGTGGTTTTCTGTTCTGACCGGGGAGTTTCGTGTCCTAACAGGACTCCTCTTTGCGGAGATCTGGAAGCATTGCCTGGCTTTCCCTTGCCCTTTGCAGGTGGCACTGGAAGGCCCTGCAGAAGCAGCCGGGTTGGAGCCAGCTCTGGGGCCAGCCCGCAGCTCGGCACTGTCACACTCCCCTCCTCGGGGCACCAGAGGCAATCAGCCCCGTTCGAGCAGAGCAGATCAGGCCCTGGGACTGGCATCCAGCCGGTGTTTGGAGCCCCTGTCCTTCCCCGTGCCGTCGGTGGGCGCCTCGCGGTGCTCCCTGTCCACTCCCCTCATGCGCCAGCAGGGCTGGAGCTGGGCTTTGGCACAAGGCTGTGCCCAGCCTCCGGTGCCCACCGTGCTCTGGCCTTTCAGCCCACCCTAGGCATCTGTGGCTGCTTTCGAGGTGTCTGCCACAGGGGCCTTGGGAACACGGCAGGCGCGAGTGCTCAGCCCCCTCTCGGGCACTACCCCTGTGCAGAAGTAAAGTATTTCTGGGGAGCTGTAAACTTAGAGCCGAAAACTCCCAGTGTGGCTTCACCTCTTGCTCAGGAGACCTTGAGTCACGTCCCTGGTCAACCGCAGCCTTGCTCGGGGCTGCGGGTGAGTCACTTTCAGCTCAGTCCGTGCTCCGCTCCCTGCTTGCTGGTGCTGGAGCACTGGCGCAGCAGCGGCTGCGGCGTGTCACAACTCTGCCAGCCGAGGCATGTAACTGCTTGGCCGGGGACATGCTTTGGGCAAAGGTAAATGCGTTGGTAAGTTGTAAAGGGACCCGAGATGGCAATGAATGAAGACAGCGACTTCCCTTGGAGTCAACCAAAGCTAGCTGTGCTGTGTGAGCGCCTCCAGCCCATGCCTCCTGATGGGAGGTCTGCCCCATGCAGAAACAAAGGGCTGCTGTATGTGCACATAGGCTTTACTTAAAACAAACACCAAAAAGCACTTTTCTTTTGTTCCTCTGATTGCAGCAGCAATTAAGGGAGGATTCTCCAGGGCTGGACTGAGACGTGACAGAGTTTCTGCCTTTTGTTGGAGCACTGAGAACTTCACCTGACCCGAAAGAAGTTTTGTTTAATTTCATTGTGATTGCCCTCCATGTTGAAAGTCCCTTCTAGAGCATGCTTGCACAGTGAAGATGCCTAGATGTCAAGTGCTTTATCGGAAGCATGGGAAATTAACGCTCTGCTTAGCTTCTCCTCCAGAACTTCTCCTGGTCTGAGCTGACGGCATCGCCCAAGCTCAGTGCGCTCTGGCAGCTCCCCGCTGAGCCTTTTGCCCCAGGCGTCTCCCTCATTCCTGCCCCTTCGTTGTCCTCCAGCAGGGAGGACGTGGTTGGAGGCCACGGGGGTCCAGGCTGCCCGTTGCGTTTGGACGTACGATGCTGCTGAGCCCCAAATCCCTGCCTGATTTCCCAAACTTGGCCGCAGACACGGCAGTGACTCAATGAGCGCGTTATCTAAACACGTGCACTTGGGACGGGAGCATTGTGCTGACTTAGCGCATCTCCTGCCAAGCGCGGCTGGGAATGTGAAACCTCCTGAGCCCGTCGCCCTGCCTACAGGAAAGAAAGAAAGCCACGCAACTGTGGATTTGGTAATCCGGAGGGGGGCGAGGGAAGAAAAAAGTCACTTGCTAGATGTGTGTGCATGTGCACAGGGTTGCCTGCACTGCGACGCCCCAAGCCCACAGCACCCGCCTGAACCCTGCAGTGTGGCAGGTGGTGGCGGGACGGCAGATAAATCAAAAGTGAGGTGCACTCACTGCCTGAGTCAGTACTGCCAGGTCTCACCTGCTATTTGTCCAATTTTTTTGTCCCAAAATTTGGAGAGAGACCAGTGAGCCACGCGGGACGTCCCCAGGACACACACTAGGGTCTGCGTGCACCATGGAGCACAGCCATCAAAGCCCTATCGCCCCCACGGTCTTGCGGGGTTCTGGCTCTGTATTTTTTGGCCGGCTCCTTTCCCTGACCCCTGCCCGTGGATGCGGTGCCGGTGCTGGGGTGGGACGAGCAGCCCCTGGGGCACGGTCGTGCGTTTCGGTGGTGCTGCCAGTTTAACTGCACATTAAGTGCTGCCTGGGTGCCTGAGGCGCTTTTGGAAATAGGAGCCTGGGTGATATTTTCGGAGGTATTTAAACTTCTGAAGATACCAGGAGTTGCTCGTGTGGATTTTCAGGAAGCACTTAATTGCCTGTGTCCTATGGGAACTTCTGAGAGTCTCGTCAGACAGCACAGTTAGATGCCTAAATATCCATAAAGAGGTTTTGGCTTCAATAGTGCCTAGGCAGCCTTAAAAATGTGGCGCTCTTGTTCTCCTGCTGTCAGGGATTGCTGAAAACTAATAAAGAAGATGAGCTTCTCAGTAAGTATTTTTAAATACAGGCAGTAGGTGTTATTTGGAAGCCAGGTTTCTGCAGGACAACAGGATGAATGCACGATGGTTCACAGTCTTATTATGGCAAGTTTAGCTTGTAAGCTGATTCCTTCTCAGTAACGATACCAGAACCAGAGCATTTTGATAAACTTCTACCTTTCTAAAACCCAGTGACTGCTTTCAAATAAGTGAAAAACGGATACCTACTCGAGGTCTTGAAGGAGGGCTCAACACAGCTTACAAGTGTGTCTGTCTGCCAAAAATATATTTGCATATAAATGCAGAAGTGAGCCAGGTAGCTGAAAAGCATGCATTTCCTCAAGTGAAAGTCCTTGTGCTCTCTGTTCTCCATTTTTATACGCCTCTACAAACAAGTTGAGCTCTTCAGCATCCTCTGCCTAGCTAATTGCATTTAAGTGTTTATGGTGTGTGTTACGTGGGCAGCAGGACTTTGCATGCCTCCTTCTCTCTGCCTGTTCTCAGGGCTGGTCGCCCGCCTGTCCGTGCTACAGTGGCTGAGCTCCTGATGTGTTCCCTGGCTCTTCTCATGGCCAGTCCCTTCTTGAAACCCTCAGGAAATCCCCAAGGGATTTCCCATCTGTGATGGTCGTGGCACTTCTCCACTGTTGCAGAGACCCTCTTGGCATGAAGACACCGGGGCTCATGTTCAATGAGTTTGGTCCAAAAATGAAAGAATTTCCAGCACCAGCCATTGCCACGGCATCTCTTCTCCGGTAAGGTTTAATTTATCGAAAAGATACAAAGCCTCATCAAAATGCAATTTGCTGAGCCGTGGCTCTGGGTTGAGAAACTACTTCTCTAAGCCAAATGCAATTTTCCATGTAAAAAGAAGGCTAAGGGCGTAACATAGGTGTGTTTTGGGAATTGTGTAAGCCATGCTACAATTTGGCATGAGCCACAGTGCTTGCCTGCCATAGGGCTTTGGAGTGGAAGATCAAAATAGAGATAAACATAAGCAGGGAAACAACCACAATGGATGAAAGGTGAAAAAAAGACTAGTCTAACATAGGGAGACTGTTACCGTGCCACAGAAGTACAAGACTTCTTAGTCATTGAGTGCTACCCTTTGGTAGACACGGTTGCATCTTTGTTAATTTTCTTCTGCATTATAGGGCGTGTTTCTGGGTAGGGTCAATGTTTGGCAAATTGAAGATGAAAATCTGTAAACCACGCCAAGCTGATGAAGACAGTAACTGTCTCCTCCTTCACGCCCATGCAAACCCAGCCCACCTCCAGAAACAGATAAAAGAGAGCATCTGCTGCCCTCGAGTCAGAGGGACTTACTTCCCTTCTCTTTGCACTCACCTCCTCGCAGCCCAACCCCATTGATCTTTCTTCTCTTCTTGACTTTGACACCACTTGGAAGAAGCAGCCATGTCTCGGCAGTCTGTCTGCAGAAGCTTTGGAGGAGGGAGTAGAAGGGGCTACAGCTCTTGCTCTGCCATCGGTGGTGGCTTTGGAGGAGGTGGTGGCAGAAGCAGGAGCAGCTACAGCTCATTCTCTATGTCCAGGGGATACGGAGGTGGTGGACGTTGTGGAGGGTTTGGCAGCAGGAGCCTCCACAACATGGGTGGCAGCGGAAGGATTGCCATGGGAGGATGCTACGGTGGCGGAGGCTATGGAGGCAGAATGGGCGGCTTTGGTGGAGGCTATGGAGGAGGACTAGGCAGCTATGGAGGAGGAATGGGTGGCTTCGGAGGAATGGGTGGTGGAGGAATGGGTGGTGGTGGAATGGGCGGTGGAGGAATGGGCGGCTTTGGTGGAGGCATGGGTGGTTATGGTGGAGGAATGGGTGGCGGAGGAATGGGTGGCTTTGGTGGCCCAGGCTTCGGCATGCACGGCTTCGGTGGCCCTGGCAGAGGCGGGCCTGGCATCCAGCCGGTGCAGGTCGACTCAAGTCTCCTGCAGCCAGTCCATGTTGAGATTGACCCCCAGATCCAGCAAGTCAAAAACCAGGAGAAGGAGCAGATCAAGACTCTTAATAATCAGTTTGCCTCCTTCATTGACAAGGTGAGAGGGTGGGATTGTGACTAATAAGGGTCAACTTTTGGAGGAGCTGTCAAGTTCTGCAGAGATTTTCTCCTTTTTGAGCTAAGCATCAGTAGGCTGAGAAGTTTGAGAAGAGCCTTGCTCTTAAGTACTGCTAGGGAAAAGATGAGAATCTCTCTTCCACATAAGATCAAAGCTATATCTTCAGGGCTTTACTCCAGCCTGTTGCACCAGGTTCAGCTAATAGGTTATTCCTGCAAACAAGATAAACGCCTCCAAACATTTTCTGGTTTCATGCACAAATTTTCACTTCTGCACCTTTCCCTTTCCAAATACCTTCCAGTTCATATATTCACCAATGTAGTTTTTTTTTTCTTTCTTTTTTCTTTTTTTTTTCCAAGTATCCAGGGTTTTAGTTTAGACTAGAAATCTAAACTTTGTAGGCTACCTGCCATGGGAGAGTATTGCAGCTAGTGCTACATTTAAAAGCTCCTTTGATTTGAATATGACTTAGAACTTTCCTCCCTTTCTTGACCTCACAATGTAGTCAAAAATGGAGCTTTTAAACAAAATGTTAGCTAGCTCTCGTGTCATCATGCCAAGAAGAACTGGTGCCCTTTTCACAAAGTGGATGGGGTGCCCTGTCTGCTGCTGCTTCTCCACGTCTGACGGTGGATGCTCCATGTGTTGGCTTTCAGGTGCGCTTCCTGGAGCAACAGAACAAGGTGCTCTCCACCAAGTGGGAGCTCCTGCAGCAGCAAGGGCCCTCAGGGCCGAGGAAGAACCTGGATGTCCTCTTTGAGAATTACATCCAGAACCTGAAAAGGCAGCTGGACTCGATCCTGGCACAGAGGGGGCAGCTGGAATCAGAGCTGCAGAACATGCAGCAGTACGTTGAGGATTACAAAACCAAGTAAGTGTAGTGCTGGAGTAACACAGAAAGCAGCTCAAGCAGCTGACAGTGATGGTAATCTTTATTTCACAGGTCATCTTTCTTTACATGTGTACTTTTTATAGCAATTATGGACAAAGTTAGGTCAATTTAAATATTTATTCTGTTTGTATGTGTGTGTGTGTATGTGTTTGTTTTGTTTAGCGTTGCCTTAGGCAGGAAAATTCAGGAAACTCAGCTTATATTTTTACTCTCCATAGGTATGAGGAAGAGATCAACAGGCGCACAGCAGCCGAGAATGAGTTTGTGGTGCTCAAGAAGGTGAGTCACAGGCACTACAAAATGATTGCTCAAATATCAGGCTTTGTCTGTGCTTTGAGGGGATTCCCTCTTGGATCAGAAAACCAACGGAGATTGTAGGATCTGAGGGCGGCTCCTGGAAGCCTCTTACTTTTTCCTGCATGGCTGAACAGCACTGTCACAGCTGTTGCCTTCAGCACTGACCAACTTCTGTGGTCCTGAAGGATTTCCAAGAGAAAATGAAACCACTCTGTGATCTCTCCTGCAGGATGTGGACACTGCCTACATGACCAAAGTGGAGCTGGAAGCCAAGGTGGGAGCTCTGACCGACGAGATCAACTTCCTGAGGTGCATCTACGAGGAGGTAAGAGCCTGCCTGAGCTGCAGCGAGGTGCGGGGTGAGTCCAGGCACCGAGGGCAGGCGGGGTGCCCGTGGGGCCCGGGAGAATCTCTGGGGCTGCCGGAACGGCTGCTCTGCGCTGCACTCCTCTCCTGCCACGCCAAGGCTGACTCCTGTGCTGGTTGCAGGAGCTGGCTCAGATGCAGACGATCAGCCGGGACTTGTCTGTGGTGGTGTCGATGGACAACAACCGCCACTTGGACCTGGACAGCATCATCGAGGAGGTCAGGCGCCAGTACGAGCAGATTGCTCAGAGCAGCAGAGCGGAAGCTGAGGCTTGGTACCAGAGCCAGGTGAGCTGGGAAGCACTTGAAGGAGCTGGGGTGGTGGTTTGAGTTTGCAGATGAATTGTGACAAAGTGACAGATGTCTTTAAGCTAACAGTACTGGAAGAAGTCTCAAAAGGAAGGGTGTTGCAGCCGAGGGGTCTGGCTCCCTCTTTCCAACAAGTCCAGAATCTCACTCTAGCATGTTGTCTGAATAAACAACATCCATTAGCTAGAAACTACCAGGACAAAGTAGCTTTACAGAAACCAAAGGACACTTGTTTGTCTAAGATCTTTCTCCAAATTCAGCAATGTAGGAAACAATGATAATTGTGTCTTAGAACCATCTTTCACATGGAGCTGGGCATCTGCCTTCTAGGTACCACTGTGATGGGTGCTCTTAGCAGCACGTGAGCTAGGGAAGTTGAAAATCTAGTCTAGGCATCAGGAATGTTTCACTGAAGGGCTGCTTTGTCTCCCTGCCATCAGTACGAACAGCTGCAGAGCACTGCTGGAATGCACGGGGACAGCCTGCGCAACACCAAGATCGAGATCCAGGAGCTGACCAGGAACATTCAGAGGCTGCGGGCTGAAATTGAGAACGTGAAGAAGCAGGTAGGGGTTGTTTGGTGTCTCGCTGGATACCGTCTGGGTCACAAATGGTATTGTGTGGGGCAAAAACATTTTCTTCCACTACTGCTGTTGCCTTCATGGTGTTGCCTTTTTTCCTCCGCTTGGAGCTTGGGGGCAGATGTAGGTGACAAAATATGACCTGAGAATTTGCTCTTCTTCTTGATCAGAACCAGCAGCTGCAGGCAGCTATTGCTGAGGCCGAGGAGCGGGGTGAGATGGCTCTGAAGGATGCCAGGTTGAAACTGGAGGAGCTGGAAAGTGCCCTGAGCAAAGACAAGGAGGAGCTGGCTCGCCTGTTGAAGGAGTACCAGGAGCTGCTGAACATCAAGATTGCCCTGGATGTGGAGATTGCCATGTACAGGAAGCTGCTGGAGGGAGAGGAGAACAGGTACCATTCTTTCTTTTTGTCTATTTGACTGAACCATTCTTGATAGACTATTCTATGTGTGGGTCGGGTCTTCTCATAACCCACTGGAGATTAAAGTCATATTTTAAACATGCTTTAATTCTTAGCCCTAATCAGAAATGTTTTGCATATTTCTTATAAGAAGTTTTACTTAGTGTTGCTTATTTATGTTAAGAAACAATTGGAAAAATCAAAAAGAATTTGGAAAATACATACAGTAAATAAAAAAGGAAATTCTCAGCTGAAGAAGCTTGCGCTTCCAAGTGCAAGCTAGTAAGACTAACTGGTACTGTTTCCTTTTTCAGGCTTTGCAATGATGGCATGTCCAACGTGAATGTCTGTAAGTATCCTCAGGTGTTTCCTTGTGGAGTAGCAGTGGGCTGTGTATTTTGGAGAGGCAACCTGCCACGGCCCATGCATAACCTGTGCTTGTCTTCCAGCTGTGGTAGGCAGGACCACCATCTCTGGAGGCCGAGGAGGCATGGGAGGAGGCTTCGGCGGCAGCGGCATGGGAGGAGGCTTTGGCGGCAGCAGCATGGGAGGAGGCTTTGGCGGCAGCGGCATGGGAGGAGGCTTCGGCGGCAGCGGCATGGGAGGAGGAATGGGAGGAGGTGTATGTGGAGTAGGAGGAGGCTTTGGAGGTGGAAGCTCTGGAGGCAGCTGTGGCATGGGAGGAGGAATGTACAGTGGAGGCTTCTCTTCTGGAAGTGGAAGGATGTGCGTGTCTGGAGGTGGCAACTTCAGCTCCGGTGGGGGATCCTCCTCCGTCCGGAGATGTGTCACAACCACCTCCGTCAAGTCTTCAGGAGTAAGGTTCTGAGCCACGAAGCCAGATCGAGAAACAAAAGAAGCTTCTCCTCCCCTCTCCTGGCAGCAGCCCAGCCTCCTTAAATCCGACTCCGGTATCCCGCAAGGAAACGAACTGTGTCCCTCTCGGCCCACCACGTACCCGCTGCTCCTCCGGGCTCCTTCGCAGGAAGGGAGCCTCGTGGCCGTGCCACGCTGCTCGCTAGCCCCATGCCCAGCGATGAATAACTGAGCAAAGAAAAGTCTCTCGTGTGGATACCCAGTGCGGAGAGCTGATTTAAAGGAGGGAAATGCTCTGCCTTTCTTGCTGCCTTGTACATTTCTGGCTGCCTTGTGGCAAACGTGTATAAAAGCACTCTCTGTGCCTATTCCGTCAGGTTGCTTCCTAGATGGCCGTATCCCCGGGGTGCTTCTGCATGCAGTACATCCTGCTGCTTCCATTCACTTGTGCTGCGGGGCATGGCAGGCAGGGGCAAGTGGACTCCTCCCTTGGCAGAGCCGGGGAGCGAGCAGCCTCTCTGCAGGCGACCAGAGGGACAAATCGTCCCGGGGCGAAGCACCTGGGCAGCTTTAGGTGCCCGTTGTCCCCTGCTAGACGCAGGAGCACTCTCTCGAGCTGTGGCTTCGGGCTCCACTTGCCCTTGCTCCATGGTACCTGCTGACACCTCCTGCCCGCGTGGACTCTTTGCAAAGAGAACCAAGCTTGCTTTTCTGTGCTAGGCCCGCTGTGACATGGAACCAGATGTACTGTGCCCCCCTCCTTTCCTTTCTGTGTGTGATATGTCCTTGGGATGTTGCCATTCTCAATAAATTGCAGAGAACATTCACGGTGTCTGCTCGTTACTGCTTTAGAAGTCTCTTCTCCGTAGGATTGCTGCTGGGGAAGCGACATGGTGGGAACCTGGGTTGTGCTCAGCACGTCATGGCCGTGCCGTGAGGGCCTGGCACGTGTCCAGGCATGGGGGACTCTGCCCTGCGCTGCTGTGGCCTCACCTTGAGCACTGGGCGCAGGTGCCACAGTATGAGAGGGCCCTAAAACTATCAGGAAGCCTCCAAAGGAGGGCGATAAAGAAGGTGAAGGGTCTGGAGGGGAGGGTGTGTGAGGAATGGCTCAGGTCCCTGTGTTTGTTTGGCCCAGAGCAGAGCAGGCTGAGGGAAGGCCTCCTCTTCTCTAGGCTAAACAACCCCAGCAGCTCCCCATAAAGCTTGAGGTCCAGATGATCCTTATGGGTCTCTTCCAACTCAGAATATGCAATCTCTCTTGATATCTTGATAAAGTCTCATGACTCTTCTTTGAAAACATGAGCCCACACATAGGATGCTCTGATCAAATGTTATGCAGGCAGACAGCTCAGACAAAAGCATTTTTCTAGTATTCATGGCTCAGCCATGTTAAGAACCAAGGGATTTGAAGGACCGTCTCACAGCATCCCCTTTGGATCGCCCCACAGACCAGTAGGCCACTGTGTTAGGTGAGGAGGGTGGCAGTGGTCTTGAGGGGGGAGGCCACCTCTCCAGCTGCCTGGGATCATGATATGGACGCTGGCCAAGCAGCTGGCCTGAGGCCTACAAGGCGGCGGTGGCCAGGCGGGCTGCACAACTCGGCGGCCTGCGGGCACCAAGGGATAATCCTGCCGACTCATGGCCATCACGTTCACACTGGCTGTCTGAAAAGTCAGCCGAGTCTTTTGGTGCCTCGTCTCTGCATTGAGAGTGAGTGGGAGAGATTTGGTGTGGTGTGAGGGGGAGGCCGGGGAGCAGGAGGTGGGCAGAATGCTGATGTGTTTGACCTGCGCTGTGCTTCAGTGCCTCCACCGCAAGAAGAGATCAAAGAGCCAGAAACCACTCTCAGTAGTGGTTTGGGAGTCCCACAACAATCTGCTGTGAGCGGCCAGTGTCCCTGCAGCAGGTCAGGAGGGGCCGACCTCGGGAGAGGGCCACTCGAGGCAATGGGGAATGGTTAGAGGGGTCTCGGAAGAGGGCCTTGTGCTCCCTCTGGGGAGCGGCAGAGCAGCGGTAGAGCTGGCAAAGGTGGCCTTGTTTGGCACCCAAGTGAGAGGATGGAACGGCAACGCCTCTGAGGAGCTGAGCCTCTGCCAAGAGCATTTTGGGTTTGGCCTGGGGCAGAGTCAACTGCTTTGGTGCTTAATTGGAGCGCTCGGTTTCCTTTCAGCCTTAGTACGGGAACGCAGCATTGTGGGCATTGCTGTGAGGAGTGATGGTGGCATTCTTGTCTATGCCACCACTTGAGTTTCATGCCAGAATGTCTTTGCTGTGCATGGGCTGAAGGTGCAGCTTGGCTTGGTCCACAGCCTGGCACTGCATCTACTTTTTCTGCAGAGTTTATGTTTTGCCTAGTGTTGATGATTTTGCTGCATATAACTTCTTGTGTAAGAGATCAGAAGGGATTGCTGGAGCCCAGGCTGCCTATCGAGTTTCACCTGGAGGAGGCTGATGCGACTCCAGGTCTGGAATAATCTACACATCTTGTCTGGAGACGTCAGAGTGACTCAATCTGGGCGTCTTATCTGTATGTGCCGAATGTGGTCAGCATCCAGGCATTCAGCTGACTTGACAGATTTTGCCCCTGGTTGTGGAACCGCCATGTGGGATGTTACAAGCACCTTGTGCTGCCTACTGAGAAAAGTGTCTCCCGTGTGTGTGGTAATCTGGAGGAAGGCCATGAGAAGATATGACCTGTTTTTTCCTGATGAAAAACTGAGCTACCTTACGTTTCTCTGGAACTGCACCCAATGGACAGGAGTAATGGATTGCAGCATGAGGTGGAGTGTTTATTTATCTGTCCTGGAGTAATGACCAAGGAATTAGATCCTTCTTTTGAAAGAAGTGTCCCTTCTCTGCTGCGTGGATGGCTTCCAATCCTACAGCGGCAGCTTGTGGCTGAGCCAAGCTGCAGCCATCCGGATAGCCCTTGGCCAAGTGTTCTTTGAGTCCCTCAAGGGTAACGTTCTCCACGCTGCTATGCCCTGCTGCATTAAGAGGCTGTGGAGCCAAGCATCCTCCATCTCGGTGGCATTCAGTGGCATTTATGGTTTGGATTCCTCTAGCTATTCTGTGAGCCAGTTTTCCTAGGGCTTTCAAGTGTCTGTGGCTGAAGGCTGATACCCTGTGATATTTTCAAACAACGCTTCATTGCGCAAGTCTTATGGGACATCATGAATGTAAATTTAATTCTTAGATCTTTTGAATAGCCTTAAATTCATATTCCTTATTGTTTTAAATCTTTTGAAGGTCTGTAATGTTTATTTTCACTTCTTATTTTTAGATTACTTGTGCTGGCTACATACCAGAGGAAATGTAAAAATTTAGTGCTTTATTTCACACATTAACTGAAATGCATTTTTGATTTCTTATTTCCAGGCTGATAATGCCTACGGAATGCTTTTTAAATGCTATTTACACAACTCCGCCGCCTTGTAACCTGCACCTGTAATCTAGGTTCTTCAGGATACTGTGCATCTGTATCATTTTATATTTTATGCCTTAACCTGGATCTTTATGCATAATTACTTCAAATTTCTTTCACATGCAATTCAGTAATTGGCATCTTTATTTCAAAGACACCCTGCAGAATAAATTTCTTACCTTTCCCAATGGAAAAATTGAAAATAAGAGTATATACTATGCCTTAGAAGTTGAAGTAGTTCCATTTCTTAACATTTTTCCACTTGAGTTGTCTCATCTTTGTACATAACCAGGTAAAGAAGAGGTCAGCAGCATTCCTCTAAGCAGCAGGAACCCCTCACTGTCTCAAATTATTCGTCTGTCTTTCCATTTCTGTGGTGCTTTTCTCTCTCCCCAGTCATCATCGCTGTAGCAGCTGCTGAAGTGTCCCTCCCTCTGTTCTTTCCCAGGCAGTCATTCCCCATCGCCGCCCGAAGAGCGCAGGGAAGCAGCGTGGCGATTCACTCTGTGTTCTTCTCTCTGCTCCAGCCTTGTCCCAGTTGGTTTTAGCAGATCTGAGGAGATACGGTTGGAGGGAATTTAATCCGCAGGGAGAAGACACTCCCATCCAAAGTGACACCACGCACACTCCAAAGAGATGTAATTCCTTCCTAGCAGGAGAATATGCTGAGTCTCTTCAAACTTTGGTGCCACGAATTCCCATTGAAGATTGGGAAACTTCTAAAATGCCAAAGGCAATTTCACATATAAAAAGGAGATTTAGGGTGTGTTTAAGGAATTGTGAAAGCTGTATTATAGGTTGTATTTCATCAAAAGTTCTCCTTTCAGTGAAGCTTTGATTGGAAAGATCTATATCTGGAATTGTTCGGAGCCATTAAAGAAGGTTGGGAATCCAATGAGGGGCTGCAGAAAAGTGCATTATCGTGCAAGGTGTTTTCCAACATGTCATAAAATTATGAGAGGCCACTTAGTCACTGAGACCTGTTTCGATGTTCTTGTGCTTTTATTCACTTCTATATTGCAGGGTGTGTTTCTAGGCAGGCCAAATATGGTAAAGCTACACTGAGAAGCTGTCAACAACACCATGCTGATGAAAATAATAAATTGGTTTCCACCTTCACACCCAAGCCGCTCCAGCCCACCTCCAGAAGCGGATAAAAGGGAGTGCCTGGAGTCGTGGAGCCAGAGAAGACTGCGCGCACTTCTCTCTGCATTCATTCCTCAGCAGCACAGCTCTGTTGTTCTATCTGCCCATCTTGACTTTGACACTACTTGGAAGAAGCAGCCATGTCTCGGCAGTCTGTCTGCAGAAGCTTTGGAGGAGGGAGTAGAAGGGGCTACAGCTCTTGCTCTGCCATCGGTGGTGGCTTTGGAGGAGGCAGCAGCAGGAACAGAATCAGCTACAGCTCATATTCCTCAGCCAGGGGATTTGGAGGTGGTGGACAGTGTGGAGGGTTTGGCAGCAGGAGCCTCCATAACATGGGTGGCAGCAGAAGAATTGCCATAGGTGGATGCTACGGTGGCGGAGGCTATGGAGGCAGAATGGGCGGCTTCGGTGGAGGCTATGGAGGAGGAATGGGTGGCTTTGGTGGAGGAATGAGTTGTGGAGGAATGGGTGGCTTTGGTGGAGGAATGGGTGGTGGTGGAATGGGCGGTGGAGGAATGGGTGGCTTTGGTGGAGGAATGGGTGGTGGAGGAATGGGTGGCTTTGGTGGAGGAATGGGTGGCCCAGGAATGGGCGGCTTTGGTGGTCCCGGCTTCCCTGGAGGCATCCAGCCAGTGCAGGTTGACTCAAGTCTCCTGCGGCCAGTCCATGTTGAGATTGACCCCCAGATCCAGCAGGTCAAAAACCAGGAGAAGGAGCAGATCAAGACTCTTAACAATCAGTTTGCCTCCTTCATCGACAAGGTGAGAACTTAGGACCATCCTTGTGTGGACGTGGGCTTTTTGAACAACTTTCCCATGATATGGAAAGGGAATTTTTTTCTTACCATCGAGTTTGATGGTACGTTTGATAGTACTTGATAACGTTGCAAGAATGATGCCATTGCAGTAAGTTGTAATTAAGGTCTTATTAAGTAATACCGAACAATAGACAAGATTTTCATGCTAATGGAAGATTAAAGACGGTATCATCAGGACATTCTGTAGATTCTCTTGTCCAGTAATTTCTTCAGCTTAATTTATAGTGATTCAGGGTAAACTCGTCATCATGTACTTAGCTGTTCTAAGAGTTCTCATTACTGTAATTCAATACGATGAAGCTTTTTTTTCAAGGAACTCATCCTTTTAACATATGAGTGTTAAATACCATTCAAGTGAACTTGGATTAATATAATTACAAATAGAAACCAAAGACAGAATCACTTGTAGAAGAATATATCAGCAGTTAGATGAATCAGTAATTGCTTTCTTGACTTCACAATTGCTGAGATGACAGTAATGTCCAAACCGGATGTCTTAGAGAGAGTGCAACTTATTTTCCAATTGGCAACAACTATTTATCCCAAAGTGAAAACTTCAGAAAGGCTCACAATTTAAAAATGCCTGTGAAACATCAGGCACTTTAGAAGCTCGGAGCTTTGAGTTGGCCACAGTTCATTTGAGAAATGATTCTGTTGGCCTCCCAAAGAAGCGGGAGGTTTGAGGAGTGTGCTGCCTCCCAGGATCGCAGGGTGCATAACTTACACAAGCCTCCGTGGGCTTTCAGGTGCGCTTCCTGGAGCAACAGAACAAGGTGCTCTCCACCAAGTGGGAGCTCCTGCAGCAGCAAGGGCCCTCAGGGCCGAGGAAGAACCTGGATGTCCTCTTTGAGAATTACATCCAGAACCTGAGGAGGAGGCTCGAGTCTCTAGTGGGACAGAGGGGAGAGCTGGAGTCGGAACTGCAGAACATGCGGCAATACGTCGAGGAGTACAAAACCAAGTAAGTGCCGAGACAGAGCGAGGAGGAAGCAGCAAGGCAGGAGAGCAGGGCCAGCCTGCGGGTGCCTGCAGTGTCTTCCCTCTGCTTGGGAGCTCTCCAGAAGGGGATCGGAGGGTTCTGCGCAAGGAAGGGGGGTTCTGCTGGTTGAGCATTGCAGGAGCCACAGCTTGCCTGGTCTCCTTCCACAGGTATGAAGAAGAAATCAACAGGCGCACGGCTGCTGAGAACGAGTTTGTGGTGCTGAAGAAGGTGAGTGCCAGAGGCAGGAGAAGGGCGGTGAGCTGGAGGCAGGAGGCTGTCAGGAGGCAGCACTGGGATGGGCAGCTGCCAGTAGCAGGCCCTGGCTGCCGGTGGCCCCTGGGTGATGGGGAGAGGCCGGTGCCCATCTGCGTGATCTCTCCTGCAGGATGTGGACTGTGCCTACATGACCAAAGTGGAGCTGGAAGCCAAGGTGGGAGCTCTGACCGACGAGATCAACTTCCTGAGGTGCATCTATGAGGAGGTAAGAACCTGCCTGAGCTGCAGCGAGGTGCGGGGTGAGTCCAGGCACCGAGGGCAGGCGGGGTGCCCGTGGGGCCCGGGAGAATCTCTGGGGCTGCCGGAACGGCTGCTCTGCGCTGCACTCCTCTCCTGCCACGCCAAGGCTGACTCCTGTGCTGGTTGCAGGAGCTGGCTCAGATGCAGACGATCAGCCGGGACTTGTCTGTGGTGGTGTCGATGGACAACAACCGCCACTTGGACCTGGACAGCATCATCGAGGAGGTCAGGCGCCAGTACGAGCAGATCGCTCAGAACAGCCGGGCTGAAGCTGAGGCTTGGTACCAGAGCCGGGTGAGTTGGCAAGAGCCAAGGCAGCTGGGGCAGTCTCTGCCCCTCCATGGAGCACGGGGGATGGCTCAGTGCTTGTGAGGTTGTCTCATTGATGGGTTGTTTGTCTCGGTGCTGTCAGTATGAAGAGCTGCAGAGCACAGCTGGCAGGCATGGGGACAGCCTGCGCAACACCAAGATCGAGATCCAGGAGCTGACCAGGAATGTCCAGAGGCTGCGGGCTGAAATTGAGAGCGTGAAGAAGCAGGTGGGTGTTGCTGAGCATCTCCTTGGGTTCTGCCATCAGTCTGGGTTGTGGGTGAGCTGGCTGGTGTGCTCAGGGCTGCAGGAGGGAAGTGCAGCCACTGAAATGCAGCATCTGTGGAGGAGACTGCTTGCTCCTCCACAGTTTGTGCCCTCCAGCTTGCCTTTCGGGCTACTAGGGTGGAGGGTGTGCAGAAGGGGACTGAGGAAGTGCTCTTGTCCTTGCTCAGAACCAGCAGCTGCAGGCAGCTATTGCTGAGGCCGAGGAGCGGGGTGAGATGGCTCTGAAGGATGCCAGGTTGAAACTGGAGGAGCTGGAATGTGCCCTGAGCAAAGACAAGGAGGAGCTGGCTCGCCTGTTGAAGGAGTACCAGGAGCTGCTGAACATCAAGATTGCCCTGGATGTGGAGATTGCCATGTACAGGAAGCTGCTGGAGGGAGAGGAGAACAGGTACCATTCTTTCTTTTTGTCTATTTGACTGAACCATTCTTGATAGACTATTCTATGTGTGGGTCGGGTCTTCTCATAACCCACTGGAGATTAAAGTCATATTTTAAACATGCTTTAATTCTTAGCCCTAATCAGAAATGTTTTGCATATTTCTTATAAGAAGTTTTACTTTAGTGTTGCTTATTTATGTTAAGAAACAATTGGAAAAATCAAAAAGAATTTGGAAAATACATACAGTAAATAAAAAAGGAAATTCTCAGCTGAAGAAGCATGCGCTTCCAAGTGCAAGCTAGTAAGACTAACTGGTACTGTTTCCTTTTTCAGGCTTTGCAATGATGGCATGTCCAACGTGAATGTCTGTAAGTATCCTCAGGTGTTTCCTTGTGGAGTAGCAGTGGGCTGTGTATTTTGGAGAGGCAACCTGCCACGGCCCATGCATAACCTGTGCTTGTCTTCCAGCTGTGGTAGGCAGGACCACCATCTCTGGAGGCCGAGGAGGCATGGGAGGAGGCTTCGGCGGCAGCGGCATGGGAGGAGGCTTTGGCGGCAGCAGCATGGGAGGAGGCTTTGGCGGCAGCGGCATGGGAGGAGGCTTCGGCGGCAGCGGCATGGGAGGAGGAATGGGAGGAGGTGTATGTGGAGTAGGAGGAGGCTTTGGAGGTGGAAGCTCTGGAGGCAGCTGTGGCATGGGAGGAGGAATGTACAGTGGAGGCTTCTCTTCTGGAAGTGGAAGGATGTGCGTGTCTGGAGGTGGCAACTTCAGCTCCGGTGGGGGATCCTCCTCCGTCCGGAGATGTGTCACAACCACCTCCGTCAAGTCTTCAGGAGTAAGGTTCTGAGCCACGAAGCCAGATCGAGAAACAAAAGAAGCTTCTCCTCCCCTCTCCTGGCAGCAGCCCAGCCTCCTTAAATCCGACTCCGGTATCCCGCAAGGAAACGAACTGTGTCCCTCTCGGCCCACCACGTACCCGCTGCTCCTCCGGGCTCCTTCGCAGGAAGGGAGCCTCGTGGCCGTGCCACGCTGCTCGCTAGCCCCATGCCCAGCGATGAATAACTGAGCAAAGAAAAGTCTCTCGTGTGGATACCCAGTGCGGAGAGCTGATTTAAAGGAGGGAAATGCTCTGCCTTTCTTGCTGCCTTGTACATTTCTGGCTGCCTTGTGGCAAACGTGTATAAAAGCACTCTCTGTGCCTATTCCGTCAGGTTGCTTCCTAGATGGCCGTATCCCCGGGGTGCTTCTGCATGCAGTACATCCTGCTGCTTCCATTCACTTGTGCTGCGGGGCATGGCAGGCAGGGGCAAGTGGACTCCTCCCTTGGCAGAGCCGGGGAGCGAGCAGCCTCTCTGCAGGCGACCAGAGGGACAAATCGTCCCGGGGCGAAGCACCTGGGCAGCTTTAGGTGCCCGTTGTCCCCTGCTAGACGCAGGAGCACTCTCTCGAGCTGTGGCTTCGGGCTCCAC
Organism: Cygnus olor; assembly: GCF_009769625.2. NCBI lineage: Eukaryota > Metazoa > Chordata > Aves > Anseriformes > Anatidae > Cygnus > Cygnus olor. The sequence continues at coordinate 126,505 of NC_049197.1, forward strand.
TTGCCCTTGCTCCATGGTACCTGCTGACACCTCCTGCCCGCGTGGACTCTTTGCAAAGAGAACCAAGCTTGCTTTTCTGTGCTAGGCCCGCTGTGACATGGAACCAGATGTACTGTGCCCCCCTCCTTTCCTTTCTGTGTGTGATATGTCCTTGGGATGTTGCCATTCTCAATAAATTGCAGAGAACATTCACGGTGTCTGCTCGTTACTGCTTTAGAAGTCTCTTCTCCGTAGGATTGCTGCTGGGGAAGCGACATGGTGGGAACCTGGGTTGTGCTCAGCACGTCATGGCCGTGCCGTGAGGGCCTGGCACGTGTCCAGGCATGGGGGACTCTGCCCTGCGCTGCTGTGGCCTCACCTTGAGCACTGGGCGCAGGTGCCACAGTATGAGAGGGCCCTAAAACTATCAGGAAGCCTCCAAAGGAGGGCGATAAAGAAGGTGAAGGGTCTGGAGGGGAGGGTGTGTGAGGAATGGCTCAGGTCCCTGTGTTTGTTTGGCCCAGAGCAGAGCAGGCTGAGGGGAGGCCTCATGGCGGCCTGCAGCTCCCTCATGAGGGGAACTGAGGGGCAGGCGCTGAGCTCTGCTCTCTGGGGACGGTGACAGGACCTGAGGGAACGGCATGGAGCTGGGACAGGGGAGGGTCAGGCTGGGTGTTAGGGAAAGGTTCTGCACCCAGAGGTGGTCGGGCACTGGGATGGGCTCCCCAGGGATGGCACCGAGCTGCAGGAGTTCAGGAAGTGTTTGGAGAATGCTCTCAGACGTAGGATCTGATGTTTGGGTGCTCTTGTGTGGAACCAGGAATTAGACTAAATTATCCTTGTGGTTCTATTGCAGCTTGGGATATTCTATGCTATCTCTGGATATATATTGATAAAAGCTTATTGACTTTTATCAGTCGTAGCATTGCCTGAAAATGCAAGTCCACAGCTACCGTGGAGGGGGGTTTGGAAGCTCAATTCAGAAACCATGCAGTAAATGGGAACAGGCAGGAGCGCTGTTCCTTGTAGCCCGATAATGGAGGAGTGCAGGAGGCTGGAAAGGTTTGGTTAGATCCTGATGTAGCCTCATCCTGTGAATCATGTACTGTCAACTCCACAGTGCAGATGCGCACCTTCCAAAACAGTGCAGATGTGCGCCTTCCAAAACAGTGCAGAAACAACAGGCTAGCCCTTGCCTGTTGGGTTCAGCAAACTAAGGCACTCGGTACCCTGCTAGCCACGTCACAGGTCACCCGTGTTCTGCTGATATACAAACTGAGACTGACCTACAAAGGGAGTTTGTCTCTTAGATGTCAGATTCTCAGAGGATGTACAAAAGAAGCCATACTCAGGGTATGCCGAAATCAGGAACAGAAAATTATGGGCTTTGTGCAGCAACACTGGCTGAGCATAATGGCTAAACCAGTGGAGATTCAAACACATTGACACATGATGGAAACAGGCAGTGGCAGGGAGGAGCAGACATCAGATCAGTCTGTTGTTGAGACTTCATTTGAGTTTCCTGCCTTGGAGTGGACTTTGCTATGTGGTAGAGGAACGTGTCAATGATAGAAGACTTGTGGTCAGAGGGGGGAGGCCACCTCTCCAGCTGCCTGGGATCATGGATATGGACGCTGGCCAAGCAGCTGGCCTGAGGCCTAGAAGGTGGCAGTGGCCAGGTGGGCTGCACAGCTCGGTGGCCTGTGGGCACCAAGGGATAATCCTGCCAACTCGTGGCCATCACGTTCACACTGGCTGTCTGAAAAGTCAGCCGAGTCTTTTGGTGCCTCGTCTCTGCATTGAGAGTGAGTGGGAGAGATTTGGTGTGGTGTGAGGGGGAGGCCGGGGAGCAGGAGGTGGGCAGAATGCTGATGTGTTTGACCTGCGCTGTGCTTCAGTGCCTCCACCGCAAGAAGAGATCAAAGAGCCAGAAACCACTCTCAGTAGTGGTTTGGGAGTCCCACAACAATCTGCTGTGAGCGGCCAGTGTCCCTGCAGCAGGTCAGGAGGGGCCGACCTCGGGAGAGGGCCACTCGAGGCAATGGGGAATGGTTAGAGGGGTCTCGGAAGAGGGCCTTGTGCTCCCTCTGGGGAGCGGCAGAGCAGCGGTAGAGCTGGCAAAGGTGGCCTTGTTTGGCACCCAAGTGAGAGGATGGAACGGCAACGCCTCTGAGGAGCTGAGCCTCTGCCAAGAGCATTTTGGGTTTGGCCTGGGGCAGAGTCAACTGCTTTGGTGCTTAATTGGAGCGCTCGGTTTCCTTTCAGCCTTAGTACGGGAACGCAGCATTGTGGGCATTGCTGTGAGGAGTGATGGTGGCATTCTTGTCTATGCCACCGCTTGAGTTTCATGCCAGAATGTCTTTGCTGTGCATGGGCTGAAGGTGCAGCTTGGCTTGGTCCACAGCCTGGCACTGCATCTACTTTTTCTGCAGAGTTTATGTTTTGCCTAGTGTTGACGACTTTTGCTGTGCACAGCTCCTTGCGTAAGAGATCAGAAGGGATTGCTGGAGCCCAGGCTGCCTATCGAGTTTCACCTGGAGGAGGCTGATGCGACTCCAGGTCTGGAATAATCTACACATCTTGTCTGAAGACGTCAGAGTGACTCAATCTGGGCGTCTTATCTGTATGTGCCGAATGTGGTCAGCATCCAGGCATTCGGCTGACTTGACAGATTTTGCCCCTGGTTGTGGAACCGCCATGTGGGATGTTACAAGCACCTTGTGCTGCCTACTGAGAAAAGCGTCTCCCGTGTGTGTGGTAATCTGGAGGAAGGCCATGAGAAGATATGACCTGTTTTTTCCTGATGAAAAACTGAGCTACCTTACGTTTCTCTGGAACTGCACCCAATGGACAGGAGTGATGAGGTGGAGGGCTTAATTATCTGTCCTGGAGTAACGACCAAGGAATGCATTCATTTCATTCAAGCTGCTTTTGAAAGAGGAGGTGTCTCCTCTCTGATGGCTGCCCTTGGCCAAGTGTTCCTTGTGTCCCTCAAGGGTAACGTTCTCCACGCTGCTATGCCCTGCTGCATTAAGAGGCTGTGGAGCCAAGCATCCTCCATCTCGGTGGCATTCAGTGGCATTTATGGTTTGGATTCCTCTAGCTATTCTGTGAGCCAGTTTTCCTAGGGCTTTCAAGTGTCTGTGGCTGAAGGCTGATACCCTGTGATATTTTCAAACAACATTTTGTTGTTGCACAAGTCCTATAGAAGATTCTGAAAACTCAAACACACAAGGTGTATATTCCACCTTGGGAGGTTAAACATAGTATAATGTTGGACTGCTGAAATGTTTAGGGGGCTATAAAGTATATTTCCTTTGACATTTTTGATGATTTTTGGAGTTAAGCACTAGGAAGAGATACATGTATATATTTTTCTTAAGGTTTATACACATAACTAAAAAGTGTATTTGATTAATAAGACTCAGAAAGTATCTCCAAAATGTCTTTCAGGTGAATTTCCTACCTCATAGCTGGATAATTTGTAGCAGCAGCTGGTTTCTTAAAAATACAGTTTTCTAAAATGAATTTATTCAGCGCCTCCTCTCCCCCAGAAAAGTTCCTCTGGTCTCATGTGTCCTTGCCATAGGTCTTAGAATACACTTCATATTTTCAGCAAAGAAAATATTGCACCTCTGGCATCAAAGCTTCTTCAAACTTTTACGTGCCCCTTATTTAGAAATGATCAAATATGATGAACTCAACCTGATCCTTTATCTACCAACTTAAGTAAAAAATATTATTTTCACAAGTCATTGTTATCCCTGCCTGCGTTTCTCTGCTATATTTCTGTCTTCATTCATCATTACCACTTCTAGCGTTGAGTGTCCTTCCTCTCCTCTGCAGGTTCAGCAGACCCTGTGCCCGTCAGAAAAGCACAAGGAAGGAGCGTGGCCATCCATGTTCTCTACTTCATTGTGCTCTGGTGCTTGGAGTCTGGTTCTCGGTTATCGCAGGCTCCGGGAGACACATTCTGCGGGAGTTTGCCCTTGAAGCAGGCACTCCCATCCCAACCGATGGTGAGCGTGCTCTTAGGAGAGGAACTAAGCCCCTCCTTTCTGGATAAAAAAGAAATGCTGACTGTTGTTAAATGTTAATGTGTGGTATTCTTGCTTTACACTGGGAAACTGCTTTTTGGAAAGCCATCAGCAATTTTCCATATAAGAAGGAGATTCAGGGTATGCTTGGGGGGATTGTGAAAGTCTCATTCTAGCTGATTTTCACCAGAATGCTTGTTTGACACTGAGCTTCCATGCAGCAGATCCAGATCCAGATAATCTGAAAAAATTGCTAAGAATGGATAGAAAGGTAGGAGGAGGGAAGAACATGACTACATCACTATAAAACATATTTTTCCAGATGCCGCAAAGATATGAGAGTCCACTTACTCATTGAGACCTGTTTCAATGCTCTTGCTCTTTTATTCTCTTCTGCATTGCAAAGCGTATTTCTGGGTGGAGTCAACAATTTGGCAAAAATCTGTTAACCGCACCAAGCTGATGAAGACAGTAAATTTGTTTCCTCTTCACGCCCATGTAGACCCAGCCCACCTCCAGAAACAGATAAAAGGGAATGCCTGAAGCTGTGGAGCCAGAGAAGACTGCACACACTTCTCTCCACATCCATCCCTCAGCAGCACAGCTCCGTTGGTCTCTCTCCTCTCCTCGACTCCACTTGGAAGAAGCAGCCATGTCTCGGCAGTCAATCTGCAGAAGCTTTGGAGGCGGAAGCAGAAGGGGATACAGCTCTTGCTCTGCCATCGGTGGTGGCTTTGGAGGAAGTGGGGGCAGAAGCAGGATCAGCTATAGCTCGTTCTCCACATCCAGGGGAACTGGAGGCGCCGGACGTTGTGGAGGTTTTAGCAGCAGGAGCCTCCACAACATGGGTGGCAGCGGAAGGATTTCCATGGGTGGCTCTTATGGCAGTGGATACGGATGTAGAATTGTTGGCTTTGGTGGAGGCTATGGAGGAGGATTTGGCAGCATTGGAGGAGGTGTCATTGGTGGAGGAATAGGCAGCTTTGGTGGCCCTGTGAGAGGTGGTCCTGGGTTCCCCGGAGGCATCCAGCCGGTGCAGGTTGACACAACCCTCCTGCGGCCAGTCCATGTTGATATTGATCCTCAGATCCAGCAAGTGAAGTGCCAGGAGAAGGAGCAGATCAAGACTCTTAACAATCAGTTTGCTTCCTTCATTGACAAGGTGAGAGGCTGGAACTACGTCTGCTTGGGATTGGGGTCTCTGAGGAACTTTTCTGTGCTGCAGAGGAGGGACCTGCTCAGTGTTGGCAGGTCTGAAAGGCTGGCAGTGTTCTCACTGAGTCCTGCTAAGGAAATGTGAAAATTTTACATCTGCAGTGAGGCCAAAGGACTTTCTCTAGGGTTGCTTGACCCAAATTCTTTCTTACCTTTTGTCTCTAGCCTTCTCTGGGGAGTCAGGCCAAAGGGATCATGGCATACCTGGTTATCCTAAGTGGTATTTAAGCCCGTCCTTTTTCAAAGGTAGTTTCTTCTCAAGAAACTTAGAGAGTAGGAATGAAATTTCAGTTAATTCCTTGCAGTTCCTTAATTTGGTTCACACACTGATCAATGTCCTTTAGATTGTCTGTACTGGGAGAATATTGCTTGTCACTGTGCTTCATAGTCTGTTTTAATATAGGTCATATGTATTGAATGCTTTTTGTGCCTTCTATGATGAATGTTCTCCGATACAGAGATACATGGGATTTCATTCATTATAATGCAGACAAGAAAGGATCTAATGCTTCTGCAAATTAATGTGTCAAAATTTGCAATTGGAGCTGTTAATATGGAATCTAAACATTTTTATAGACATTCAAAAAACAATAAATATAGGAGCTGAAAAGAGAATAAATTCAAGAATAATAGAAAGAGAAGTGGAGGAAAAAGGGAGGAAATTTCCTCCTGGAAAAATGGTTTTCAACCAGCCATTTTTTCAGCCAGCCATTTCGTCATTTGAGAAATGATTCTGTTGGCCTCCCAAAGAAGCGGGAGGTTTGAGGAGTGTGCTGCCTCCCAGGATCGCAGGGTGCATAACTTACACAAGCCTCCGTGGGCTTTCAGGTGCGCTTCCTGGAGCAACAGAACAAGGTGCTCTCCACCAAGTGGGAGCTCCTGCAGCAGCAAGGGCCCTCAGGGCCGAGGAAGAACCTGGATGTCCTCTTTGAGAATTACATCCAGAACCTGAGGAGGAGGCTCGAGTCTCTAGTGGGACAGAGGGGAGAGCTGGAGTCGGAACTGCAGAACATGCGGCAATACGTCGAGGAGTACAAAACCAAGTAAGTGCCGAGACAGAGCGAGGAGGAAGCAGCAAGGCAGGAGAGCAGGGCCAGCCTGCGGGTGCCTGCAGTGTCTTCCGTCTGCTTGGGAGCTCTCCAGAAGGGGATCGGAGGGTTCTGCGCAAGGAAGGGGGGTTCTGCTGGTTGAGCATTGCAGGAGCCTCAGCTTGCCTGGTCTCCTTCCACAGGTATGAAGAAGAAATCAACAGGCGCACGGCTGCTGAGAACGAGTTTGTGGTGCTGAAGAAGGTGAGTGCCAGAGGCAGGAGAAGGGCGGTGAGCTGGAGGCAGGAGGCTGTCAGGAGGCAGCACTGGGATGGGCAGCTGCCAGTAGCAGGCCCTGGCTGCCGGTGGCCCCTGGGTGATGGGGAGAGGCCGGTGCCCATCTGCGTGATCTCTCCTGCAGGATGTGGACTGTGCCTACATGACCAAAGTGGAGCTGGAAGCCAAGGTGGGAGCTCTGACCGACGAGATCAACTTCCTGAGGTGCATCTATGAGGAGGTAAGAACCTGCCTGAGCTGCAGCGAGGTGCGGGGTGAGTCCAGGCACCGAGGGCAGGCGGGGTGCCCGTGGGGCCCGGGAGAATCTCTGGGGCTGCCGGAACGGCTGCTCTGCGCTGCCCTCCTCTCCTGCCACGCCAAGGCTGACTCCTGTGCTGGTTGCAGGAGCTGGCTCAGATGCAGACGATCAGCCGGGACTTGTCTGTGGTGGTGTCGATGGACAACAACCGCCACTTGGACCTGGACAGCATCATCGAGGAGGTCAGGCGCCAGTACGAGCAGATCGCTCAGAACAGCCGGGCTGAAGCTGAGGCTTGGTACCAGAGCCGGGTGAGTTGGCAAGAGCCAAGGCAGCTGGGGCAGTCTCTGCCCCTCCATGGAGCACGGGGGATGGCTCAGTGCTTGTGAGGTTGTCTCATTGATGGGTTGTTTGTCTCGGTGCTGTCAGTATGAAGAGCTGCAGAGCACAGCTGGCAGGCATGGGGACAGCCTGCGCAACACCAAGATCGAGATCCAGGAGCTGACCAGGAATGTCCAGAGGCTGCGGGCTGAAATTGAGAGCGTGAAGAAGCAGGTGGGTGTTGCTGAGCATCTCCTTGGGTTCTGCCATCAGTCTGGGTTGTGGGTGAGCTGGCTGGTGTGCTCAGGGCTGCAGGAGGGAAGTGCAGCCACTGAAATGCAGCATCTGTGGAGGAGACTGCTTGCTCCTCCACAGTTTGTGCCCTCCAGCTTGCCTTTCGGGCTACTAGGGTGGAGGGTGTGCAGAAGGGGACTGAGGAAGTGCTCTTGTCCTTGCTCAGAACCAGCAGCTGCAGGCAGCTATTGCTGAGGCCGAGGAGCGGGGTGAGATGGCTCTGAAGGATGCCAGGAGGAAACTGGAGGAGCTGGAATGTGCCCTGAGCAAAGACAAGGAGGAGCTGGCTCGCCTGTTGAAGGAGTACCAGGAGCTGCTGAACATCAAGATTGCCCTGGATGTGGAGATTGCCATGTACAGGAAGCTGCTGGAGGGAGAGGAGAACAGGTGAGACATGCTGTTATCTCAGCCTGACCAAGGTACTGCCTCTCCTTGGGGCAGACTGAGGCTTCATCATCTCTCTCAACCCATATAAACTTGGTTTCTGAATTACTCTGTTTTTCCCAAAGTTTTTTTTTGGCAAAAAAAAAAAAAAGAAAGAAAAACACCACAGGGACAATATCCTACTCTTATTGACTGTCTTTAGAAGAAGCAGGAAATAAATGAGGTACCTGGGAAACTGCACTGAGCTAAAGTGCTCTGTGTCGTGTCAGATTGACATCTTGCATTCCTTTCCCTACACAGGCTGTGTGGAGACAATCCAGCCAACGTGAACGTCTGTAAGTACCAGCGCATCCTCTTCTTTGCAGAATGGCTTTTATCCTGGGTCTTGTGAGGATTCCCAGGCTGTCACTTCGTGCACAGTGACACCTGTCCTTCTCTTGCAGCTGTGGTAGGCAGAACCACCATTGCTGGAGGCAGAGTTGGTGGCTTTGGTGCCGGCAGTGGCATGGGAGGAGGAGTATGTGCGGTTGGAGGAGGAAGCATCGTCGGAGGCAGCTGTGGAGTGGGAGGAGGGATGTACAGCGGTGGCTTCTCCTCTGGCAGTGGAAGAATGTGCAGCTCTGGAGGTGGCAGCTTCATTACTGGAGGTGGATCCTCCTCAGTACGGAGATGTGTCACAACCACAACGGTCAAATCTTCAGGTGTAAAATACTGAGTCCCGACCTCAGTCCCTCAAAGGAAAGAAGCATCTCCCATCCTCAGCCAGTGGCACAGCCCCTTGCATCCAGAACCGGTATCCAGCAAAGAAATGAACTGTTTCCCTCATAACTTCCTTAAACCATTCTGCCTCCTCCCCAGAGGGAGATTTGCAGCAAAACACCACCCTGTTGGCACTGCCTGCCTCCTCTCTGTGCTCCACCACTCTGCAGGGATGAAACATTTACAGCCCCATTAGGAAATATTTTCCTTGCGGATACCCGTCACCGGAGAGTTCATCCAAGGGCCCTACCTCCCTTGCTGTGCTCTGCTGGCTGAGCAGGAGTGTGTATGAATCTGCTCTTTCCTTTCACTTCTCAAGGTCTCTTTTTCAATGGCCTTGTTCTCCTTGTGCCTTCTGTGTCCTGCATGTTGCCCACATGCTTGTTTCAGCTGTATCGGGAATTCATGTAAGCAGAAGAAATGTGATAATGTCTCGTAGTCAGATTTAGGAGTGAGAAGCAGCTCCCTGGAGCATTTGGCAGCTTTAATATTTTATAGATTCTTTTCCCTCTTCTCCTTCACAGCTGACGTATGCAAGGCCTTATTGCAAATCTTCTGTTACGTGAATTTGAATGCGTTGTTGCTTTCTACCAATACCCCCTTTCCCTGAGTTCTTTCATTACCAATAAACTGCAGACAGGTGAAAAGATGTCTTTGTGTTGTGTTATCATTAAGCATTCCCGAGGGGAGGGTCCTGAGGAGCAAGAGATGTTGTTCTTTGCTATAGGAATGGCAATGCAACAGTGCAGTGTGGGGTCTGTCCTACGGAGCAAATGCGGAGCACACTGTCCTGCACAACATCAGGGGGGCTTGCAGGAGGTGGCCTGTCCCCAGGAGCTGGGGCACCCCATGGCCCATGTCTCGCAGAACCCCTGGGCCCCCAGGCCGTGAAGTTCCCTGCCAAAGGCAGAGGGAGGAAGCTGGACCTTCTCCTCACAGAGAGCCATGCGGCAGCATCCTGCTCTTCCCCAGCAGACTGTGTCTCTGCAGGGCAGGAGAGCCATGGGTGTAACACGAGGAGGGGACACGTGGATTGAGCACGGCCTTTGGGATGTTGTGGTTGGGATGTGGCGGTTTGAACGTGGCAGTTGGATTGGGGTGGTTTGCACATGGCCGTTGCGATGTAGGCATTGGAGAGGGGACATTTGAACAGGGCCACTGGGATGCGGCAGTTGGACTTTGATAGTTTGAACACGGTCTTTGGGATGTGCCAGTTTGAACATGGCCATTGGGACAAAAGAGGGCCAACTAAAAGAGGGTAGATTTAGATGAGATATAAGGAAGAAATTCATCACTCAGAGGGTGCTGAGGCACTGGAACAGGTTGCCCAGAGGAGCTGTGGATGCCCCATCCCTGGAGGTGTTCAAGCCCAAGTTGGGTGGGGCTTGGGGCAACCTGGTCTGGTGGGAGGTGTCCCTGCCCATGTCAGGGGGTTGGGATTAGATGATCTTTAAGGTCCCTTCCAACTCAAACCATTCCATGATGCCATGATCCTTTGGTGGTGCCTGGAACTCCCACCGCATACACTGGAGGCCTCGATGGGGGAGGACACAAGAAGGAGACCAGTGGCGGGTTGCCAACGCCCCAGTGAAGGCTGGCTGTCCTCCACCCCCAGGACAGGTCGGATCCCCTGGGGAAGCAGCACCATCTGCCTGACGAGTGGGGCTCTGACACGGCCACCGACACCTCCTACGTGAGTGGTGGGAATGCCCAAAGGTGGTGTGCAGACACGAATTACTCATGAAGAAAAGCAATGTGAAAGGATGAGACACAGCCCCAAACCTGCTATTATAGCTCCAGATTGCCCAGCCGGGTTAGTCATTAGCCCTCCGTAAATTGCATCCCATTGCACCCGAATTAATTTGATTAATGCTTCGCTGTATTCTTCTCCGGCATTGGGAGGAGCAAGCGCTGGACCAGTCGGTGAATCAGCCTTGACTGTGCTGCTGTGTGTGCGTTGTCCTGCTGCAGGATGGTGTCTGGCAGACAAAAGTACAGAAGTGGAGCGGAGCTTTAATCTGGAGTCCTTGCCATCCAAATAAGAAAAGGAAATGAGGAAGAAAGAATAGCTCTCATCTGAACTCTTGTTTGTATAACCAGTGACATTTCTGATTCTGAAAATTTGTAGGTTGGGGTGGGAAAGATCAAGAAGACATCTCCTGCTTCCCCGCCCTGGTGAAAAGCCCAAGGACAGGTACGGGCCAAGACGGCACAAAGCCCTTCAGTGTTCTTGGGGACTTCTTTCAGAGAGAGCGAAGGTCTCCAACATGCTGAAACAGGGGAGCCCATGGCTTGGCTGTGCCCCAGACCTGCCGGCTCCACGCGCTGTGGCTCCAGCTGCAGGCTCGGTCCCGCGGGAAGCCGCAGGCTCCTGCGAGTTCCCTGAGTTCTTCCTGGAGAGGGGCCAGGCTCAAATGTGGAGGTGCCGGAGTTTATCGTTCCCATCTGCTGGGCTTGTAAAAAAGGGAGTCGAGCTAATTGCTCAAGTACATCCTGCTTGAAAGAAGGATGGTGACAGCCTGGTGACTGGGCTTCCCTGCGTTTGCTCCGTGGGGCACTGTGATTGCCGCGGGCTCCAGTTTAAGAACAGATCCGTATTTGCAGTGAAGGGGGTTGTTTGGTTTGAGAGAAGTGAACCCACTTGCGAAACAGCCTCAACCTCACCAAGCAATGGTTTTGCTTCAATTATTATCATATTTTTATTTTTTTTTTCTGCAGACAAGGTGTTGCCATTTTGGGAAAAGAGGACAAAAGTATCCAGAATTGTTTGGGGGAGGGTTATTTGTAAGGTTTTCTGCAAGAAGGACATGTGCTTCTGTGCCCCCAGGAACATCCTGTGGTCTCTGCCTAGGTGCTCACAAGAACCCGCCTGCATTTTCGGGTCATTTTGCACTTGCAAAGACTGGTGTTTAATGCGAGATGGCAAATGCCCCACTCCTAGGGTTTCCTACTGAGTCTCCATCACCCAGTCTGGGTAACCTGGGGCTGGCAGACACAAGTTGCTGGCCCTCCCAGTATCCATCTGGCCACTGGTGGTGGGCGCCTTGTGGCTCAGGGGACAACTGGATGTGGGTTGTGGGACCCTGAGCCCTCCTCCAATGCAGGGGTATCAGGGGTATCAGGGGTGTCGGGACCTGCTGAGTGTGAAGACAGCCCCGGATGTTGGGACGGCCGCATGCAGGGGAAGGGAACCAGCATGGGTCAGTGTCTGTTGTGTTACCCAGCCCAGGGTGTGAGTTCCTTGCATTGGGATTTGGAAAGAAATACAATAGATGCCATGTTTTATGAGTTAATTGAGGAATGAATTCGAGTGGCATTATATTGGCTGTAATTAGAGCTGTAATGAGATTTTAATTGTTGCTAATCGTGTTTATGATGGGAGGGCCTCAGGAGCTACCAGGGCTGCTTCCCTTGGGTTGGTCACTGAACAAATACGGGGAAGACTCACGCACTTTGCATTGGATGGGACAGCGAACAGCTGGTGAGCAGGCAGCATTTGCTTTTATGAGGGACTCTGTGAGAAGGATGGGATCATTGTCTCCCGGGGTAATCTGCCTCCTCATCCTTGATGCTGTATTTACGTGGCTCATGTCTCCTGAGCAGCAGGAGTCTCTCAGAGTCCTGGAGGATGAGATGTTCAGGGCAGAGCTGAAGCGCAGGGAGGTTATATGTGGCTGAAGCAGAAGCCAGCATCCTTTGGTCCCTTATCTCCTCTTGGAACAGGAATGGCAGCACCCCCAGCTCACTTGCCTTCAACTCTACTTGTCCAAGTTTGAAAGTCGCTCAAATACTTAGCAGAAAACCTCAGCTGACCTCTGTACGTGCTCCATCATCCATCAAGTATCTGGCCTTGGGAGAAGACAGGAGGGAATTTTGATTTACTGAACTTCTGGCAACCGCATCACCTGTGCCCGGTGCTGCCAGCAACCCTTCCTCCTCTTCTTCCTTATACCCACTGCCTTGGATTCTGGTGCTTCTGTGCCCTTTGCCTTGCTCCCATGCTCACCCGCTCCACCCTGGGGGCTGGCTGATGTTCCTTTAGGTTTACGCTCATGACCCCACAACCCACATTTTCTGACCATCTCTATTGCTACTTGAGCACCCAGGCATGCCGCGGCACAATGATGCCCGCTGTTAACCACGGGCTGAAGCCAACCCATGCCTCCCGTGGCACGGCGTGCTGATGAAGACAGCGGGGACATGGTCACCAGGTGCCAGCAGAGGGCTCGCAGCCTGCTCAGGGACACGGCCCTGTGCTTGCACACCCGAGCTCGCTCTTGTCCTCCGGGTTGATGACAAATTGACTGCCCTGCAAATTATGGGCCAGGCTGAGATGCAAACTTCAGGTCGTTTAGAAAAACACTACCTAAAGGGAGCACTGGCTTCATGGTGCTTTGCTCCCGGCTGACAGATGGATGAAAGGACAAGTGAGGCATTGCATCGCCAATAAATAACCACGTTTGTGACAGGTCTGTCTGAGCTGCTGGTCCTCGGGCTTGCCTCATCTTTAGAGGGCTTGACATGTGTCCAGATTCAGCTGAAGCTGGAGCTGGTCTTCGTTCCAGGCACAGACCTTGTGCTGGTCCTGGGGGTCCCCAGAACAGTCCGCCTCCCTCCTCCCTCAAAAAGCACTCTCTGAAGTCCCTCCAGTAAGGCATTTGTGTTGTCTGTGCCTCCGCAGGTGCTGGAAACCTGCTGGAGCAGAGGCTGGGCTGGCAGCCAAGGAGCCAAGCCCGTCAGCTGGCCTGGGTTGCTCCTTTCTTGCCTCTCCAGTCAAGCCCAGTTCCTTGCAGACACAGAAAAGGGAATGAAGGGGCCCCCCGTGGCAGGTATTTCTCCCGTGATGGGGGGACGGCAGTGTTAGAGGTTCTCAGCTGGGAGGGTGCTTTGGTTGTATGGCAAATTTCTGGTGAAAATGTTGTTTGTTGGGAAAAGAGAGGCCAGATCCCCTCCGCCACCTCTGCTGCCGTGCACAAAGTCACCATGGTCCAAGGTTTCCTGGCATCCCGCAGCCTCGGTGTCAAACCCAGGGCTCAGAAGGTGCCGATGCTGGAGAAGGAGCAAATCGAGACCTCAGCAAAACCCTTGCCTCTTGTTGGCAAGGTGGGAGCCGTGACTTTTCCCTTGTGAAGACTCGTGGTGGGCTGTGGCAGCCTGCGGCAGGTCGCCAGGTCCTTTTTCTGGGCAGGGGGGGTATTTTGTGGTGGGGCTGTGATGGGTGGTAGCACCAGGCTAGCAGAGCATCGGCAGTAAGTGCAGTGGGGTGCTTCAGGTCTGGGGCATCCTGTGGCCATGCTGAGGACTCGGTGAATTGCACTGAGCTGTGCGATTCATGGCTCTGAGAGGATTTCAAAGCAGAGACTGTGGCAGGTGCCACTAGAGGGCTCAGAAAAGACATTAAGTACATTGTAGAAAACATATATACACACACATCTCAGTTACTCCTTACTGCCCAGAGTTAGCTGCCCATCTCCCTGCAACGTGCAGCAGGAGAGAGCCAAAATGGCTGGGGCTCGGGAGGTGAGCCGTTCAGTGACAACGTGTGAATTGAGAAGAAAGCAGGATAGGATGCTTCCTGGGAAGCTCCTCTTGATAAAGGACAGCTCTGAGCAGCAGCTCAGCATGGCAAGATTAGACAAAATAGGGACAAAGCAGACAAAATGCCTTTAGAGTTGGGCATCACAAGGTGCTTACACTACGTGACCTTTTGATGGAGCTTTCCCTTGCTGGGCTTAGGTCTAGTCTAAGAAGAACCAAAATTCTGGTGCTTGGTGTTGGTTCACCTGTTCTCCACCTGTGTTGTTGTCCTGTGGGTGCTGTTATTGCTCCTGCAGAGCTAATGACAGCAATTGAGGTTCCAATAACTCAAAAGAGTGATTTACTCAATTGATCAAAGTCTGACCTTGATTAGACTAATTATCAGCTCTAACCACTCGGGAGGCCAGCCCAGGTGGGACGTAGGCATGATGGTGTGGGTGTGGTGACCTTCCCAGCTGTAATGACACTCCGCACAACGACGGCAACACTGGGACCCACTTCTTTTACCGGCTGCTAATCACATTGTTTACTGGATTCTGAACATCTGCCAGAATTATTTCCAGCTGTTTCAACTTCCTACTGGGGTGGGAAGTATGTTATTAAAATTGCTCCCATCACAAGCAGCCCTTTTGGGTGCTCGCTGTGAGTCTTTCAGCATGTTCTCTTCCTCTGCTCTCTGACCAGGAGAACTGGTGATCCCCCACCCAGCTGGGCAGGACAGGTCCACTGAGCAGGTTTCCAGCATTTCCTGGGTTTCCGTGGATTTTGTGAGAGTCCTGCCAGGCACGGCATGGGGTCATGGCTCAGACTGGGCTCGCTTTGGCTGCTCACCCTGGGGAGCTGCTGGAAGCCAGCCCCAAGACTGGGGGGCTCTGGGGGACTGTGACTTCTGGGGGGCTGCTCCTGTGTGTGCTGAGCACTGGTGTTAGCTCCAGCAGCTCCCTGTCCTTATTCCTATTGTGGATTCAGACTATGAAGCCGCCCTTATTTTTTTCCTTTATTTGTGTCATGGATGCCTTTTACATTGATATTTTCCTACTGAGGAGCAGCTGCACACAGAAAGAAGTCATGTTTTCTCATGGCACCTGGCATGTTTAACCTAGAGTTCAACCCAAGTTTCCTTCTCATGCTCATTTTTCCTTTTATTTTTTTATTCTGCAGCTCATCTATATTTCTCCTGAAACCCTTTGGAGATTTCATCTCTGCATGACTCCAGCACAGCACGCCCCAGCTCCAGGGCATCAGAGTGGCCCTGTGCTACCTCCTCATGAGTGCAGCTGCATAAAATAAAGTAAGGAAAGCAACAAACCTCTGCCTCATCCACTCACTGCAGTTAGTAACAGCAATAGAAAAACTGCTTCATTATTTTCACACATTGTGTTAAATTAGTACTTTCACATTCCTTGTAGGGGAAGTAAGAGATTAAGAGATATTATAATTATGATTAGTATTTTCTGAATAGATCATTTAATATTATAGGTGGTTAAAATTAAGTTATAGACTTGTTTACCTTCCTGTTACCCTGGAATAATTAGTCATTAGTCACTTGTTAACGGGTCTGCAAGGCAAAGTGATGCTGCACGTGTACCAGAAGAATACCTGCTGGTCCAGACCTGAGGCTAAAAGGGAGCCCTAGCGCTGCCCACCCCATGCAAAGTGGCTCCTGCAGGTGAGAGGAGGCAGGGAAGTGACACAGAGAGGCTCCATCCCGCAGAGCTTTGGCTTTTTTGGAGCCGAGCACCCATTCTGAAGCCATGGGGAGGGATGATGCTCCTGGAGCCCTTGGCCTGGCTGGCGCTGTCCTTGTGAGCCGAACGTTGGTTCCAGCCTCCTACAGGCTGGTCCCCTGGTGTCTTGGTCTCCACCCAATCCCATTTTCTGGCCTTCTTCAGCCCAAAAGGCGACCGCCCACGTGCCAGTGGAGATGCAGGGCTGTCCCTGAGCTGTCGTGGTCCTCAGGTTGCTTCTGTGCATTCGCACCACAGAGCAGCTCCCGGTGGGGAGGCTGACGGCAGGCACGGTGCCTGGTTCCTGCCCATCTGCCCACTGAGCTCGCACTGTTGGGCTCCATCGTCTCCCACCCTGGTTCTGCACAATGGAACCGGTGTGTTTCCACAAAGCGCTTCTGTTTACTGAGGCAAATGAGCGTTTTCCCCCCAGAAAAACATTCCTGGCCTGCAGGACCGGGTGCCAGCCTCCGTCAGTCTCAAAGCCCTTCCACCTTAGGGGGCACCCAGACCTCTCCAACTTTCCTCTCCAGGAAGCTTCGCAACCTTGGTGTGCTGGGCTGGCAATTTGCCTGGCTCTGCGCATGCCCTGATGTGGGGCCCTCTTGCTTCTCCTCCTCCTCTTCCTCCCTTCCAGTCTCTTTGTGGCTGTCATTGGTGCTGACAATGGAAGGTGGGGGAAAACGAAAGTCTGTGGGATGAGAGGCATTTTTATAGGTGTGCCTATGCGACCCCAGTCCCATTTCCTGGGTGTCTGAGGGCCCTACTTACACAGGTATTTAGGCAATCAGTGATCAAGATCTGCAATTTCAGTCCTGTGTATGCATGTCTATCTCTTCCATCTGCACCGCTATTAAATTTAAGTACTGTATTTATTAATGGACTACTGTACCACGCTGCTGTGTGTCCAGTGGCTGCCAATTTCCTTGCAGTGCTCATTGGACATGGCTTGTAAAGGGCATTGGTTTGTGTCCCCAGGTGACCAGAAGAAGATTTTGCACGTTTTTCTTCCCTGCCCTATTTTAGCCATTTAAGCTTTCTATTTTGGGTGGATTAGACGGTCCTGTGCAAGTGTAGATCCATTTCCTTGAGCGCAAGAAGCAGCCTAGGCAGTAAATTGGATGCCTTTTGGATACCATTTTAATTTGCTTCAACCCCCCACCCAAAGAACCAGGGAGACTTGCGTGGCCCCTGAAGGACCCCACTCCCCGACAGACTTAATGATGGCCACCACCATGGGACGGACGTGTTGGGCCTGTGGTCCTTGTGGTGCACGTGTGGTGGGACATCTCCTGCTGTTTCTTTCTGGTCTATGCATGTTGGGACCTCTCTTGTTGTTTCTTTTTGGTCCACGTGTGTGTGTCTTGCTGTTCCCTGTGAAGTGTCGGAGCTACTCGGAGGCGTCTGAGAGCGATGCCAACTGGCTGCGCGGCAGCAGGAGGCATCTCCTTCCTCCGCAGGATGCACGAGCATCTCTGAGCCCGGATGCGTCGCTGCTTCTGCAGCCAGCTCAGCAGGTCCAGGTGTGGCTGGGGCCACTATGCCAAGGTTGATTCGTGCCAAGGCTGATTTGTGTTGAGGCTGAGCCATGCCGAGGCTGAGCTGTTTTGAGGCCGTGCAGTGCTGGGGCTGGGCCATACCAGCGCTGGTCCCAGCAGCAGCCCAGTTTACGTGGCATACGGGGCAGGATGGCTGCTACTTCAGTGGGGTTTGCAGGATGCTGGTGCCTCGTAGAGCAGTGCAGAGCTTCTGCATGCTCCAGCAGCCATGTGGTTTGCTTTGTGCGGGGAACTGGTGCATGAGTTTAGGGCACTGGTTTTGTGTGGGCACTGGTTTTTGTGCAGCACTTCCTTGTGAGGTGCCTGCGGTGGCTTGGTGCAGCTGGCAGCAAATCTGGCGTTGTGCTAATCCCCTCCTGAGCCTAACGATGCCCTGAGATCTCAGCCCACCCACTCATAGGTACATCAGCTCTCCCTACAAGCCTCCCATTCAGGGGATTCTGAGTCTCTTCCAAAGGGACCTAGGGTGAGGGCTGCGAAGCCCTGGCCATGTAACCCACGCACCTGGGGGGATCGGCCCAGCACCCTTGGGAAGAAGCGCATCCTCTCAAGGCGCAGCCCAGTGCATCTGAAAGCTGTGCGAGGGACCAGGGAGAGGACCTTGCCCCATGGAAATTGTTCCACCAGTGGTTCTGGGGATGCTGGATTGGATTTTGGTTGCTTTTCTGAGATATTAGTCAAAGCTGGAGGCTTTCAGTGGTGTCAGCAGCAGGACGCAGCCTGCTTTGTGTAGCACATGCTTTGGGTGATGGCACGAATCAAGGTGGGTCGCCCCCAGCCCAAGTCACTATGAGGACAATACCAAGACATCACATCTCATAAAATGAAGTGCCCAAAGCGGTGGGGAAATTCAAGAGAGGACAAACCATGGTAATGCATATGGATAACTGTGCGAGTTGTAATTAATGATGGAGGGCAGGCTAATGAGATAAGGAAATCTCACCTGAGCAAAGCTCATGAGTCAAGCAGGATTTGGAGAGTTTCACAATTCCTCCACTGGTGTGTGGTGTTTACTCTGTCCCCTGTTCAAGCACCCATTAATTGCTGCCTGATGAACCAATCCAATAACAATATTAACAGACCTGCTAATTACCACGGAATGGAGGCTAACTCCTCCAGATCATATAAAGGAGAACTTCTGTCACCCCCAGCAGAGGAGCTGAGGATCCTTCACTCGTTTCTCCTCCCGTTTTGCACTGTCCCCACCTGCTCTCTCGTCTTGTCCTAACACTCCGAAAGCAACGACATGAGCCACCAGTTCTCCAGATTTGGGGACGGGTACTTCAGCTCTTCTTCTGCTCACTGCGGCACATTGGGGAGCGGGAGGAGTGCGGCTGCCATGAGCCATTGGGAAGGCGACAGAGAAGAGAGATGGGGTGGTTATGGGTATGGCAGCAGGAGCCTCGGAGGGTTTAGGAACGTTTCTCCCAGTGGAGGCTATGGAGAAGAAGGAGGATATGGCAGGTGCCTGGGGTTCGGTGGTGGGGGATATCTTGATAGGGGCTTTGGAAGAAGAGGGTATTTTGTGGGAGATTTTCACGGTGGTGGTAGCGTGTACAGAGGAGGACCAGGCGGAGGGGCACGTGGTGGATATCTTGGCCTTGCCTTTAGCGAGCAAGGGGCTGGACGGAGCTTTGGGCACGCTGGTGTCAGCAGAGGCATCGAGGAGGTCCGCATCAACACCAGCCTGCTGAGGCCGATACAAATACAAGTTGACCCCCAGTTCCAGAGGATGCGGTCAGATGAGAAAGAGCAGATTAAGACTCTCAACAACAAATTTGCATCATTCATCGATAAGGTAAGTCCCTGTTCTTTTTGGACTTCTTATCCAGGATAGAGGGAATGGCAGGGGTGCTTCAGTGCCCACGAGACATGGGGACACGCCTGATTCGGGCATCTGATCCCCCTTTACATTGCATCCTCTGCCCCAAAAATCTCAGCATTGGCTGGATTCCCTTACGCTGGTGTGAAGTTGTTAATAGCTTGCTATAAATGCTGCTGCATGAATCACATTTAGCCCTGGGATAAGTATCTCTGAGTCGTCTTTTGTGGCAAGACAATAACAAACTGCTGGTATGTCACTGACATCATAACTCTTCCTTTTAGAGGAAAAGGGTATGTGCATGGCTAGTCATGTCCTGGGGCTTGAGAATTGTTTGTGCTAGCAAGAGAAATGGGTGGTGGACTTGGACATCCTTGGTATGTTCTGTTTCTTTTCCCTAAGCAAAGCAAAAGTCCCATTTCTACCAACCACGAAGCAGAAAGTGACTCCTTTGCTTGGAGACCTGAGACTCTTCCCAGTGGCCAGTGGCTCCCACGTTGTTCTTTACCTTTTTTTGTGTTATGCCCAATGCTTCTGCCTCTATGTGCAGTCTTATCTTCCCAGCCATTCCTACTCACAGGCACGGGAGAAAAACATCCAGAAAAACACTTCCACCCACACAGACCTGGCATGTGCCTCTGTTTGGGTGTTCACATGTGTCTCTGCACGGGGTGGAAGCTGGTGTTATTTGTCCCACGTGAAGACATAAGGGCTTCTTGTATCACCTTACAGAAACTCGTTGGTTACGCCCAGCTATTTTAAGCATGCTTAGTGCTGAAAAAATGGGAGCACCTTTGACTCTTTTTTTTGGAACCTTCTGGATGTCAGCTCCCAGCTCACAACCTTTTTTGCTGTCCCTTTAGTTTTCCAAAAATGCCAGCTCTGCACGGTGTAGGTCTTTCTGACCTCCTTCTCTAAGGCGAGAGAGATTTATGGAGAGGTCCTGTGTGGTCTGGGAAGGGGCTGGCTCTTCTCACCCATATGTTGCTGCCAAGCTCCTCTGCTTTGCCTTCCAGGTTCAATGTCTTGAGCGGCAGAACCAGGCCCTGATGACCAAGTGGGAACTTCTGCAGCAGCAGAGCTCCAACCCAGAGGAGAGCAGGAACATCGCCACGTTCTTCCAGTCGTACATCAGCAACCTGCAGAGGCAGCTGGAGATGCTCCAGAGCCAGAAGGAGCAGCTGGATCCAGAAGCCTATAATATGCTTCAGCTTGTTGAAGACTACAAAAAGAGGTGAATAGTCTCAAGACTGGGAAAAGGCAGATTGTAGAGCTGGGATTTTCCAAAGTGGTGATAATTGTGCTCTGGGAATGCACAGCTTAGCTTCTTGCCTTCAAGCGGTTTGTAGCCATTGTAGCACTACTCTGCGGCAGGTTCACTGTGGGACGCTGAAGCTGGAAGAGCAAACCAGATCCAGTGGGGGTAGAACCCAGCGCAGTGACAGGAAAAATCTGTGGATTTATCGTTTTGGTACTCCTTCATGCCCTGCCTCCCCCAGGCAGCGAGCAGCCCTGGATTCCTCACCCCTGCTTCCCTGGCAGGGGTTTGGTAAACCTGGAGGCAGGAGGAGGAGGGACAGAGCTGAGACGGGGCCAGTCGAGAAGAGTCACTTCTTCTGGCTCAGCGGCATCCAAGAGACGTAACACTTTTCTACATGAAACGAGTTCAGAGTCACAAGGGCATTGTAGCTGATCTATAGCATGTTCTGTCTGCTGATGTAGCTTATGCCTTTGCAGAGGGTTTGCCATTGGTTTTGCAGCTGCTAGAAATTAAATGAAGTTAAATGAAAGCTTCACACATTCACTGTTTGGGCGATTCCCTTTGCTTTCTGAGCCACTTGACTGAAAAATTAAGACAAGCGATGAGCTACACATTTCTTTTCTCTGCTGCGACAGATTCGAGGATGAAATCAACAAGCGCACGTCCAAGGAAGAGGAGTTTGTGGAGCTTAAAAAGGTGAAGTAATGCGTGATGTTGAGTTAACTTAAAGCTTCAGAAATAAAACAGCAACTGGATGGTTGCTGAGGTTTGCAAAAGTGGGGGTTTTGCCTAACTGAACTCCTCTAACTGGAGTAATCTAAAACCTGATCTTTTCACTGCAAGCAGGGAGAGAAATTTTCAAATGAAAGCTGAGATTCTTAGGCCATTATCTGACTCCGGGAATGAGGGCTTAATTAAATATTATCAAGTCTTGTAAGAATTGCATTTCGGTGGAGAGTTTGCCATCAAAGACACATAAGGGTCTGTGGATTTCCTTGCAGGAGCTGGACAGTGCCTACATGGGGAAGATGGAGTTTGAAGTTCGGGTGGAAATACTGAAGCAGGAGCTTGAGTTCCTCAGATGCTTGCATGATGCTGTGAGTATGCCTCTGGTTAAAAACTTCCCCTCAGGTCAGGAAGCACACACATCTTTGGAGGCTCCAGGAAAATTCCCATTTGTGTGTAGGGAGGTGTTGCAGAGTGGGTCATCCTTGGCCTTGCATCTAATAAAATTGGTTTTTATCTGTGAGTGAGGAAGGGGGCTGGTGTGTCATGAAGGCTGGAAGAGACACTTGACAATTACAGCTGGTGGTGGAGCGATAGGACCTGGGGTGTGCAGGGGAACTCTGGTGGTAGCTGTCCTGAGGTCCCGTTTCATTCCTCCTAACAGGGCCTGAACTGCTCAGTTGGCTGTTGAAATCCTAAATCTTGTTTTCCTCGCAGGAGCTGTCCCAGCTGCAAACAGTAGCTGGCAACACCAACGTTGTTCTGTCCATGGACAACAACAGGGAGCTGAACATGGATGGCGTCGTTGAGGAAGTCAGGCAGGAGTACGAGGCAATTGCTCAGAAAAGCAAAGCTGAAGTAGATGCCATGTACCGAGGCAGGGTGAGTAGGTATCACCGAGGCAGAGAGATAAGTCTGTGCCTGGCTTGGGGTTCATTGGCCCAGAAACCAAAAATTCTGTTCTCTTCTTGCTGCACATCAGTACCAGGACCTTCAGAACATGTGGGTAAATCAACGGGAGCAACTGAGGAACAGTTACCAGGAAATCCAGGAACTTACCAGGCAGATCCAAAGACTCCAACCAGAAATTGAAATCGTAAGGAAAAAGGTAAAGCTGATACTTTCCAACAAGACTAAACCATTCAGGTCGTTCTTACACGGGGGACTAAGCGCAGCCTGCCCTGCACTCAGCCCAGTGCAGCCTGTCCTTTGGAGGCAAACCTAGAGATGATATTTGCTCTTCAAACTGAAGCAGATTTAGATTTTGGGTGTCTACACTGGGTTGTAATTTGAGTTGATTAACCCAGTCAGGTGTTGTATTGTTTGAGTTCTGTCATTGAGGCGGGAGAGCTGGAAAATCCCTGTTCTGTTGGAGGGCTACAGATGCATTCTGTCTGTGCCCTCCACAGAATGCTGGACACGAAGAAGCCATTAAGGATGCTGAGCAGCATGGGAGCTCTGCTGTCAGAGACGGCCAGAAAAAGCTTCAGGATCTGGAGAACGCCCTGCAGCAGGCCAAAGATGACCTGGCTCGAATTCTTCATGATTATCAGGAGCTCCTGAATGTGAAATTGGCCCTAGATATTGAAATTGCTATGTACAGGTCACTGCTTGAGGAGGAGGAGACCAGGTAGGTACAGGCTATTCCCCCTGGGTGGGAGCAGCCGTGCTGTGCACTGTCCCATCCTCTCACCCATCACTTAGAAGAATTGTTGCCTTGAAGGGGTGAGATTTTTCAGCCTAGTGATAGAGGCTAGGCTTACTTTTATATTTATTGGCTGCATCGTCTCAATGCTGCTTTTCATCCACAGGATACAAGAAGGCGCACCAGCCACGATCTGTAAGTATCTTGAGGTTTTGCTTTTTCTTAAGGGCACTGTTATCATTCTGCTGTCAGCAGCACCTAACACCTAGCACCAGAACAACCGCATGTGCTTCTAGATTAGTTTCCTAGGGAAACAAAGTAAATGGTACTCCCTTCTGAGAGGGTATGTGTATACGCATTTATATGCTAATGTATGTGTCAATCTTGATCTACTAAATTTTGAACTTAACAGTTAAATTGAACCAAATCTCTAGGAAGCAGGAAATATATCACTTAGTCAGAATGTCCATATGGTGCCTGTCAGAACTAAATGGAAAAAAAAAAGTCCTCAAACCTATGGAAATAGGAGCTAAGGGAGAGACTGACGAGTGCTTTCCTTCCTAAAAGAAAAGGCTGCACTGTATGTTCACCTGCAGTGTAAGGCACAGATCACGTAAAACATAAGCTGGTCAAGCCATAAGACCCAGAACCAGATGAGGCAAAATTTCATTACTATATTGATAAATGAAGAACCTTGCTGACAATACGAACTGATACCATTATGAGTACTAGAGAAGCTCTGGTGACAGCCATAAAAAAAAATGTATATATATATGCACATTATATATACATATATGTATATTAATTTTGCTTATAATAGTTACCACTAAAAAATAAGGTGGATATGCTTTCATTCCTTGCAGGTATTGTTAAACACACCGCGAGTTCTGCTGGTGGCTTTGGAAGAGACTCTGGGGATGTGAAAACAGGGAAGGGAGGGATGAACACTGGTGGTAGAACAAACTCTGGAAGGAAAGGGTCAATGTCAGAAAAGAGAGGAGCGGGTGCAAGCTCAGGACCTGGGGGTGTAAACTATGGCAGTGGAGGGTCCATCTGTGGAGGAGGAGGGGGAGGAGGCTCTGCCTCTGGAGGGAGCTCTGGAGGTGGTGGGTCGAAGTATGGAGGCTCTGGAAGCTCAGGTCATGGTGGGTCAAGCTATGGCAGTGGAGGGCCCATCTGTAAAGGAGGAGGGTCTGGGTCTGGAGTAGGGGGAAGCTCCGGAGGTGGTGGATCCAAGTACGGGAGCTCGGGAAGCTCAGGACATGGTGGATCGAGCTATGGCAGTGGAGGGCCCACCTGTAAAGGAGGAGGGTCTGGGTCTGGAGTAGGGGGAAGCTCCGGAGGTGGTGGATCCAAGTACGGGAGCTCGGGAAGCTCAGGACATGGTGGATCGAGCTATGGCAGTGGAGGGCCCACCTGTAAAGGAGGAGGGTCTGGGTCTGGAGTAGGGGGAAGCTCCGGAGGTGGTGGATCCAAGTACGGGAGCTCGGGAAGCTCAGGACATGGTGGATCGAGCTATGGCAGTGGAGGGTCCATCTGTGGAGGAGGAGGAGGCTCTGGCTCTGGAGGCAGCAGTGGCAGGAGAGGGTCTGTTTCTGGAGGCTCTGGAAGCTCAGGGCATGGTGGGTCGAGCTATGGCAGTGGAGGGTCCATCTGTGGAGGAGGAGGAGGAGGCTCTGGCTCTGGGTCTGGCATAGGAGGAAGTTACGGAGGTGGTGGGTCTATGTCTGGAGGCTCTGGAAGCTCAGGTCATGGTGGATCGAGCTATGGCAGTGGAGGGTCCATCTGTGGAGGAGGAGGAGGCAGCTCTGGCTCTGGAGGCAGCAGTGGCAGGAGAGGGTCCATGTCGGGCGAAGGTGGAAGCTCAGGTCATGGTGGATCGAGCTATGGCAGTGGAGGGTCCATCTGTGGAGGAGGAGGAGGAGGCTCTGGCTCTGGAGGCAGCAGTGGCAGGAGAGGTTCGATTTCTGGAGGTTCTGGAAGCTCAGGTCATGGTGGATCAAGCTATGGCAGTGGAGGGTCCATCTGTGGAGGAGGAGGAGGAGGCTCTGGCTCTGGAGGCAGCAGTGGCAGGAGAGGCTCCATTTCTGGAGGCTCTGGAAGCTCAGGGCATGGTGGATCGAGCTATGGCAGTGGAGGGTCCATCTGTGGAGGAGGAGGAGGCTCTGGCTCTGGAGACAGCAGTTGTACGAGTGGGTCTGTTTCTGGAGGCTCTGGAAGCTCAGGTCATGGTGGATCGAGCTATGGCAGTGGAGGGTCCATCTGTGGGGGAGGAGGAGGCTCTGGCTCTGGAGGCAGCACTGGCAGGAGAGGCTCCATTTCTGGAGGCTCTGGAAGCACAGGTCATGGTGGATCGAGCTATGGCAGTGGAGGGTCCATCTGTGGAGGAGGAGGAGGCGGCTCTGGCTCTGGAGGCAGCAGTGGCAGGAGAGGGTCTGTTTCTGGAGGCTCTGGAAGCTCAGGGCATGGTGGGTCGAGCTATGGCAGTGGAGGGTCCATCTGTGGAGGAGGAGGAGGAGGCTCTGGCTCTGGGTCTGGCATAGGAGGAAGTTACGGAGGTGGTGGGTCTATGTCTGGAGGCTCTGGAAGCTCAGGTCATGGTGGATCGAGCTATGGCAGTGGAGGGTCCATCTGTGGAGGAGGAGGAGGCAGCTCTGGCTCTGGAGGCAGCAGTGGCAGGAGAGGGTCCATGTCGGGCGAAGGTGGAAGCTCAGGTCATGGTGGATCGAGCTATGGCAGTGGAGGGTCCATCTGTGGAGGAGGAGGAGGAGGAGGCTCTGGCTCTGGAGGCAGCAGTGGCAGGAGAGGTTCGATTTCTGGAGGTTCTGGAAGCTCAGGTCATGGTGGATCGAGCTATGGCAGTGGAGGGTCCATCTGTGGAGGAGGAGGAGGAGGAGGCTCTGGCTCTGGAGGCAGCAGTGGCAGGAGAGGTTCCATTTCTGGAGGCTCTGGAAGCTCAGGTCATGGTGGATCGAGCTATGGCAGTGGAGGGTCCATCTGTGGAGGAGGAGGAGGCTCTGGCTCTGGAGGGAGCAGTGGCAGGAGAGGTTCCATTTCTGGAGGCTCTGGAAGCTCAGGTCATGGTGGATCGAGCTATGGCAGTGGAGGGTCCATCTGTGGAGAAGGAGGAGGCTCTGGCTCTGGAGGCAGCAGTGGCAGGAGAGGCTCCATTTCTGGAGGCTCTGGAAGCTCAGGGCATGGTGGATCGAGCTATGGCAGTGGAGGGTCCATCTGTGGAGGAGGAGGAGGAGGCTCTGGCTCTGGAGGCAGCAGTGGCAGGAGAGGTTCGATTTCTGGAGGTTCTGGAAGCTCAGGTCATGGTGGATCAAGCTATGGCAGTGGAGGGTCCATCTGTGGAGGAGGAGGAGGAGGCTCTGGAGGCAGCAGTAACAGGAGAGGTTCCATTTCTGGAGGCTCTGGAAGCTCAGGGCATGGTGGATCAAGCTATGGCAGTGGAGGGTCCATCTGTGGAGGAGGAGGAGGCTCTGGCTCTGGAGACAGCAGTTGTACGAGTGGGTCTGTTTCTGGAGGCTCTGGAAGCACAGGTCATGGTGGATCGAGCTATGGCAGTGGAGGGTCCATCTGTGGAGGAGGAGGAGGAGGCTCTGGCTCTGGAGGCAGCAGTGGCAGGAGAGGTTCGATTTCTGGAGGTTCTGGAAGCTCAGGTCATGGTGGATCAAGCTATGGCAGTGGAGGGTCCATCTGTGGAGGAGGAGGAGGAGGAGGCTCTGGCTCTGGAGGCAGCAGTGGCAGGAGAGGCTCCATTTCTGGAGGCTCTGGAAGCTCAGGGCATGGTGGATCGAGCTGTGGCAGTGGAGGGTCCATCTGTGGAGGAGGAGGAGGAGGCTCTGGAGGCAGCAGTAACAGGAGAGGTTCCATTTCTGGAGGCTCTGGAAGCTCAGGGCATGGTGGATCAAGCTATGGCAGTGGAGGGTCCATCTGCGGAGGAGGAGGAGGCTCTGGCTCTGGAGGCAGCAGTGGCAGGAGAGGGTCCATTTCTGGAGGCTCTGGAAGCACAGGTCATGGTGGATCAAGCTATGGCAGTGGAGGGTCCATCTGTGGAGGAGGAGGAGGCGGCTCTGGCTCTGGAGGCAGCAGTGGCAGGAGAGGTTCCATTTCTGGAGGCTCTGGAAGCTCAGGTCATGGTGGATCGAGCTATGGCAGTGGAGGGTCCATCTGTGGAGGAGGAGGAGGCTCTGGCTCTGGAGGGAGCAGTGGCAGGAGAGGTTCCATTTCTGGAGGCTCTGGAAGCACAGGTCATGGTGGATCGAGCTATGGCAGTGGAGGGTCCATCTGTGGAGAAGGAGGAGGCTCTGGCTCTGGAGGCAGCAGTGGCAGGAGAGGCTCCATTTCTGGAGGCTCTGGAAGCTCAGGGCATGGTGGATCGAGCTATGGCAGTGGAGGGCCCATCTGTGGGGGAGGAGGAGGCTCTGGCTCTGGAGGCAGCAGTGGCAGGAGAGGGTCCATGTCGGGCGAAGGTGGAAGCTCAGGTCATGGTGGATCGAGCTATGGCAGTGGAGGGTCCATCTGTGGAGGAGGAGGCGGCGGCGGCTCTGGAGGCAGCAGTTGTAGGAGTGGTTCCATTTCTGGAGGCTCTGGAAGCACAGGTCATGGTGGATCGAGCTATGGCAGTGGAGGGTCCATCTGTGGAGGAGGAGGAGGAGGCTCTGGCTCTGGAGGGAGCAGTGGCAGGAGGGGGTCCATTTCTGCAGGCTCTGGAAGCTCAGGTCATGGTGGATCGAGCTATGGCAGTGGAGGGTCCATCTGTGGAGGAGGAGGGTTTGGCTCTGGAGGCAGCAGTGGCAGGAGAGGTTCCATTTCTGGAGGCACTGGAAGCTCAGGGCACGGTGGATCGAGCTATGGCAGTGGAGGGTCCATCTGTGGAGGAGGAGGAGGCTCTGGGTCTGGAGGCAGCAGTTGTACGAGTGGGTCTGTTTCTGGAGGCTCTGGAAGCTCAGGTCATGGTGGATCGAGCTATGGCAGTGGAGGGTCCATCTGCGGAGGAAGAGGAGGCTCTGGCTCTGGAGGCAGCACTGTCAGGAGAGGCTCCATTTCTGGAGGCTCTGGAAGCACAGGTCATGGTGGATCGAGCTATGGCAGTGGAGGGTCCATCTGTGGAGGAGGAGGAGGCTCTGGCTCTGGAGGCAGCAGTGGCAGGAGAGGTTCCATTTCTGGAGGCTCTGGAAGCTCAGGGCATGGTGGATCGAGCTATGGCAGTGGAGGGTCCATCTGTGGGGGAGGAGGCTCTGGCTCTGGAGGCAGCAGTGGCAGGAGAGGGTCTATGTCTGGAGGCTCTGGAAGCTCAGGTCATGATGGATCGAGCTATGGCAGTGGAGGGTCCATCTGTGGAGGAGGAGGCTCTGGGTCTGGCACAGGAGGAAGTTATGGAGGTGGTGGGTCTATGTCTGGAGGCTCTGGAAGCACAGGTCATGGTGGATCGAGCTATGGCAGTGGAGGGTCCATCTGCGGAGGAGGAGGAGGCTCTGGCTCTGGAGGCAGCAGTGGCAGGAGAGGGTCCATGTCGGGCGAAGGTGGAAGCTCAGGTCATGGTGGATCGAGCTATGGCAGTGGAGGGTCCATCTGTGGAGGAGGAGGAGGAGGCTCTGGAGGGAGCAGTGGCAGGAGAGGTTCCATTTCTGGAGGCTCTGGAAGCTCATGTCATGGTGGACTGAGCTATGGCAGTGGAGGGTCCATCTGTGGAGGAGGAGGAGGAGGCTCTGGCTCTGGAGGCAGCAGTGGCAGGAGAGGGTCTATGTCTGGAGGCTCTGGAAGCTCAGGGCATGGTGGATCGAGCTATGGCAGTGGAGGGTCCATCTGTGGAGGAGGAGGAGGAGGCTCTGGGTCTGGCATAGGAGGAAGTTATGGAGGTGGTGGGTCTATGTCTGGAAGCTCTGGAAGCTCAGGTCATGGTGGATCGAGCTGTGGTGGTGGAGGAGGAGGCTCTGGCTCTGGAGACAGCTGTGGCAGGAGAGGGTCCATTTCTGGAGGCACTGGAAGCTCAGGGCATGGTGGATCAAGCTATGGCAGTGGAGGGTCCATATGTGGAGGAGGAGGAGGCTCTGGCATAGGAGGAAGTTATGGAGGTGGTGGGTCTATGTCTGGAGACTCTGGAAGCTCAGGTCATGGTGGATCAAGCTATGGCAGTGGAGGGTCCATCTGTGGAGGAGGCGGCTCTGGCTCTGGAGACAGCTGTGGCAGGAGGGGGTCCACTTCTGGAGGCTCTGGAAGCACAGGTCATGGTGGATCAAGCTATGGCAGTGGAGGGTCCATCTGTGGAGGAGGAGGAGGAGGCTCTGGGTCTGGCATAGGAGGAAGCTATGGAGGTGGTGGGTCTATGTCTGGAGGCTCTGGAAGCTCAGGTCATGGTGGATCGAGCTATGGCGGTGGAGGAGGAGGCTCTGGGTCTGGAGGGAGCAGTGGCAGGAGAGGCTCCATTTCTGGAGGCTCTGGAAGCTCAGGTCATGGTGGATTGAGCTATGGCAGCGGTGGGTCCATCTGTGGAGGAGGAGGCTCTGGCTCCGGAGAAAGCTGTGGCAGGAGAGGTTCCATTTCTGGAGGCACTGGAAGCTCAGGGCATGGTGGATCGAGCTATGGCAGTGGAGGGTCCATCTGCGGAGGAGGAGGAGGAGGCTCTGGAGGCAGCAGTGGCAGGAGAGGGTCCATGTCGGGCGAAGGTGGAAGCTCAGGTCATGGTGGATCGAGCTATGGCAGTGGAGGGTCCATCTGTGGAGGAGGAGGAGGCGGCGGCTCTGGCTCTGGAGGCAGCAGTGGCAGGAGAGGGTCTATGTCTGGAGGTTCTGGAAGCTCAGTTCATGGTGGATCGAGCTATGGCAGTGGAGGGTCCATCTGTGGAGGAGGAGGAGGAGGCTCTGGGTCTGGCATAGGAGGAAGTTATGGAGGTGGTGGGTCTATGTCTGGAGGCTCTGGTAGCTCAGGTCATGGTGGATCAAGCTATGGCAGTGGAGGGTCCATCTGTGGAGGAGGAGGAGGCTCTGGCTCTGGAGGGAGCAGTGGCAGGAGAGGCTCCATTTCTGGAGGCTCTGGAAGCTCAGGTCATGGTGGATCGAGCTATGGCAGTGGAGGGTCCATCTGTGGAGGAGGAGGCTCTGGCTCCGGAGAAAGCTGTGGCAGGAGAGGTTCCATTTCTGGAGGCTCTGGAAGCTCAGGTCATGGTGGATCAAGCTATGGCAGTGGAGGGTCCATCTGTGGAGGAGGAGGAGGAGGCTCTGGGTCTGGCATAGGAGGAAGTTATGGAGGTGGTGGGTCTATGTCTGGAGGCTCTGGAAGCTCAGGTCATGGTGGATCAAGCTATGGCAGTGGAGGGTCCATCTGTGGAGGAGGCGGCTCTGGCTCTGGAGACAGCTGTGGCAGGAGGGGGTCCATTTCTGGAGGCTCTGGAAGCACAGGTCATGGTGGATCAAGCTATGGCAGTGGAGGGTCCATCTGTGGAGGAGGAGGAGGAGGCTCTGGGTCTGGCATAGGAGGAAGTTATGGAGGTGGTGGGTCTATGTCTGGAGGCTCTGGAAGCTCAGGGCATGGTGGATCGAGCTATGGCAGTGGAGGGTCCATCTGTGGAGGAGGAGGAGGCTCTGGCTCTGGAGGCAGCAGTGGCAGGAGAGGCTCCATTTCTGGAGGCTCTGGAAGCTCAGGTCATGGTGGATCAAGCTATGGCGGAGGAGGGTCCATCTGTGGAGGAGGAGGCTCTGGCTCTGGAGAAAGCTGTGGCAGGAGAGGCTCCATTTCTGGAGGCTCTGGAAGCTCAGGTCATGGTGGATCGAGCTATGGCAGTGGAGGGTCCATCTGTGGAGGAGGAGGAGGAGGCTCTGGGTCTGGCATAGGAGGAAGTTATGGAGGTGGTGGGTCTATGTCTGGAGGCTCTGGAAGCTCAGGTCATGGTGGATCAAGCTATGGCAGTGGAGGGTCCATCTGTGGAGGAGGAGGAGGCTCTGGCTCTGGAGGCAGCAGTGGCAGGAGAGGCTCCATTTCTGGAGGCTCTGGAAGCTCAGGTCATGGTGGATCGAGCTATGGCAGTGGAGGGTCCATCTGCGGAGGAGGAGGAGGCAGCTCTGGAGGCAGCAGTGGCAGGAGAGGGTCCATGTTGGGCGAAGGTGGAAGCTCAGGTCATGGTGGATCGAGCTATGGCAGTGGAGGGTCCATCTGTGGACGAGGAGAAGTCTCTGGCTGTGGTTCTGGAGGAAGTATTGGTAGGAGAGGTTCCATGTCTGAAGGTTGTGGAAGCTCAGCCCCTGGTTCCTGTACGTTTGATGTTGGGGAAGGGTCTCCTTGTGAGGGATCCGGCTCTGGGGGTTCCTTCAGTTCTGTCTTTGAAGGGCACAGCTCTGTTGCTTTGGGGTCAAGGTCCGCGGGCATCTCTGATTCTGGCCGAGTTGGGGATGGCTTTGGATGTGGGAGCAGCTCTGGGGAGGAGGAATACCAGTGAGGCATTTTGGGTTGTGGCGGACTTGAACCGTTTGGTCTTGAGGATGGGGCTGGGAATGGGACTGATGGAGGGTGTGCTCGCAGGGGGGAATGCTTGTCTGCCTGGGGATGTGGTCAGGGACCCACCCTTCTTCCAGAGATCCCTACCACAATAACATCTGCATGCAAAAATCTGCAATGGCATTGCCTCTGTTTTGGAGGCAATGGTGCCTTTCCTGCCTGGCACCCCATCACCGCTGGTCTAGTCACGTCACCCGCAGCCCTGGGCACTCTTCTCCCTGCACCCCCATGTGCTGAGTGCTCCAAGCTGCCCGCCATGCATGGGCTCACCTCTGTTTTACGACTGCATTGTGATGGTTGCTATTGTTTCTGTAGACTTTCTTTGTATTGCTCTGAGCCCTTCCACTGAGGCCGTTTGGGACCTTTTTCTTTGGCAACTAAAAGCTTGAAACCCTCCCTGGTGTGTGTGTGTTGGTCTATTCAGGGCATACCCTGACGTGCGTGAGAGGTGCAAACCTGGGGGTACAAACCCGTAGGAAATCTCACCTTCTGGCATGGCTCAGGACCTTGTTGTCGCCATGCCTTCTAAATATTGCCCTCTACAGGTGCGAGCCAGCTCCTGCTAGCTGGGAGCATTGGACTGGGTGCGAACGGGCTCACGCCACCAGGAGCATCACCACGGCCGGGTGGAGATGCTCAGGGTGCGCTCGATGCCACCACCTGGTGGGAGAAAGGAGCTGGCCCTCGGGCGCCATCCTGGGTGAGGGAGCTTCGGGCTCCAGCCCTCTGCCGTGCAGAGGTGGCAGGAACAAAAAGTTCCCTCCCTTGCTTTACTTTGGCAAAAAGCTGTGAAGTTAGGCATGGCACCATTGTAGCACTACAAGAATTATGGGCCTCCTGTTCTCACTGCTGGGCCTCTTTCCAAAATTCCTGGCGGTTAGAGGATTGATGAGCTGTGATTGCCCTGGTAGCTGTTCCCCTTGCTACTTCCTCAGTGCTCACAAACACGTACGGCCCCCTCTGCTCGGAGGCACACGAAGTGCCACCAGCCAGATGGAAGTGGGCAGATCTGGTGGGTCTTAAACCCAGAGTGCCCCCACAAGCAGATGGTGTGCACAAGTACTGCCTCTGGTGGCATCTTCTGCTGTCTGGGGACCCAGGGCCATCGGGGACACCAGGACTGGGGGTCAAAGATGAGGCTGGTCCAGACAGAAGAACCTTTTCCTACATCTGGGAGTACACAAAAACCCAAGTTTGTGAGTTTTGCTCATCAAAGCATATGCAGGGAAAGAAAACTTTCCAAAGCAGGAGCCATAACTGCGTAGGCTCCAAACACAGCGAGGGAGCAGGACCCAGCACCCACCCTGCCTGCCTGGAAGGCTCAGCCTTTCTTTGCTGGGTGCAGCGGGCGAGCTTGCTACCCGGGAGGTGTGGGAGGACACGGGTGTCCCAATGCCCACCCGTGGGTGCAGCAATGGGGTTCGGTGGGAAACTGGGGAGGGCCAGGCTGGAAGCACAAAATGGGAGCAGAGCACTCGGTGCAGCTCCGGGCCAAGTGTCCTCCTTGTGGGCTACGATCCTGCTCTTCCAGCTGGGGTTGCCACAGACTCTGTCTGCATTTAAGTGGGCGGTGAGGCACCCCGGGCTTCAATCACTGCTGCTCCTTGGTGTGTGGGTGTAATTGATAGTGCTGTCAAGAACCTGCAGTTAAGCTGGTTGTCTTTCCAGCTACTGCATACCATCGATTGTCTCTCTTGCTGGGCTAAGGGCAAACTGTTCCAGCGCAGAGCATTTGCAAATAATGAGGTACGAGAAAACCTTGGGCACCAGCTGCTCCTGGAGCCAGAATACCAGCAAGGTTTCTGGTAACCCGTTTTGCTTTTCATCAGCCTTCTTGCGAAAGATGGTGAAAAAGCCCTCCAATGAAACCAGGAAGTGAGAAAATAATTAAAAAAAAAAAAAAATCCCTGCAAAGCCCAGGGAAGAAATGAGCAATTGAAATGCTTTTTTTTTTTTTTTTTTTTCAATTGAAACATAAACATTTAATTGCCAAAAAAAGGCCAACTAAAAGTTACGGATTAAGATGGCATAATAGCAGGGGAAAACCTTTTCTTTCAAGCCCTCTGAAATGAAACCATTTGCCTTTCTGTTTTGAAAGAGGCTTTGGAAAGGAGCCACCAGGACAGAGATGTAATCCTGGCCCCACCTCTGAGGCATTGTGAGGCTCTCAGCAAATATATTAAACGTATCAGCCTTTTCTTCCCCAGCTGTCAAGCAACTCTAATAAATCATTTTTATTTGCCTTGAGGTATCCCGAGAGTTTTAATTACAAGCTCAAGTATAAAGGATAGTAACAGAGAG
Source organism: Cygnus olor (assembly GCF_009769625.2). Lineage (NCBI taxonomy): Eukaryota > Metazoa > Chordata > Aves > Anseriformes > Anatidae > Cygnus > Cygnus olor. The sequence continues at coordinate 160,135 of NC_049197.1, forward strand.
CAGCCATACAGCAGCCCTATTAATAAGGTGCATGTTTTTGCCTGGTACTGGTTGCTGGTGCATTCATAGTCTTCCCATCAGGGCTAAGCCTACCGCTGTTCCCAATTAAATGGTTAACGAGCATCCAGTTAACAGCTTTGTGGCTAAGCCTCCTATCTAGGGTCTTTGTCATCTTCAAGGAAGTCTCGTTTTTTGGTGTCTTTCATAAAATCCAGGCTGAAAACTTAATGAGAAGATAGAGCTGCTCTAATTTATGCTTCCAAAAGCTGGGCGTCTAAGCCTGAGCTTGTCAGCTTAGACTTTTGTTGGAGTCGATGAAGAAGAGAGAGGCTGCTGGTGAGCAGCCTCAGCACAGGGATGGTGTCCGGAGGGCTGTTTGTAAAAAGAAATATTTCACCCTTCTGTACCAATTGGTGCGTCCCATCCACACTGTGTTTCCCAGCTTCCAGGTGCGGGGCTGCCTGTGGCTGTGGCTGGTGGACACGTGCTGTCTTTGCTCTTGGGTGAGAAGCCTCGGAGACTCCCGAGGGAGTGACTGGGGAAAGAATAGATAATGCAAGAATCAGTTTTAATTTGCTGTTCAACAGAACATTCCTCTACAGAGTTTCTTTGACAGAGTGGGAGATACTCGTAAGGGTACGTCCCTCTTGCTAAGCTGTAATTAATGGAAGGAAGGAGGACAAGCTGAAAAAAGAATCCTTACAAAACCCAACACACAGTGTCCTCCAAGCTTGGAATGCAAGCAAAGCAATTCAAAAACAGCAAAATTCCATAGGATTTCACAAACGTTCAGTGTTATGCATTGTTTTGCATATTTAAACCTACGAATTGCTGCCAGGCAAGGCAAACCCCATGAAAACCCCAAATTATTCATCTGCATCAACCAAGCCCCGCTTCTGGGATGTGTATAAAGGAGGCTCTCAGGGGTGTCAGAGCAGAGGGGCCCCTTTTTGAGCTGCTCTCTTCCAGCAGCCCCACATCCCTGATCCTGTCCCTGGTCACATCTGCCAGCATGAGCCAGCAGCTGTCAGCTGGGAGGTGTCGTCATGGGAGGAATTTCTCAGCATCTTCTGCTGTGAGCGGTGTGAGCCGCTGCCAGAGCAGCACCTTCCCCTCTGCTGCACCACTGGGCAGAGGGCACGGAGCCTGGAGCAGCCAAAGCCTCTCTGACATGGGGGGCTGGAAGTGGATTTCTGCTGGCCACAGCCTGGCACGGGCAGGCTGTGGAGGGTGGGGACGCAGGGGTGTACGCGCCTGCAGTGAAAGGGGGGGTCAGGGGAGAGCCTTCATCTGCAGAAATGAAGGTATTCATGTGGTGCACGTCAACGAGAGTCTGCTGCAGCCTCTTGATGTGAAGATCGACCCTGAAATGCAGCACATCCGAAGGCAGGAGCGAGAGCAGCTGAAGAGCCTCAACAACCAGTTTGCCTGCTTGATTGACAAGGTGAGAGCTGAGGCAAGATTAAAGGAATGATGGGCTTTAAGTATAAAGGAACCCTTTTTTGTGCTCAGGTCTTTGATTCCTCTCCTTTTTCTGTCCCATTACATGGCCCTGATGCTGGTTTAACATGCATGGCTCCAGCACCGTGAGATGCAAGTGCAGATCTAGCTGATAATGTTATTTTAACCTGATTGTTTATGCGCTGACAAGCTGCAGCTGTATGCATTATTAATAGCTGAAGGGAGCTGTTGTTCCAAGGTACCTTGCTGCGCTTCTGCGCTCTTGCCCTCTCTGTGCAGGTAGACCTTGTAAAGTTGCGTTGTTGACAGCCAAAGGATGGTTTCTGCTACCAGCCAGTTGGCCTGCAGAGGTGTTTAAATAGCCCATGGTTTCTGTAGCAGCCACAAAGGCTGCGGGGCTTCCTTGGAGACTGGGAGAGCAGCACGCCCCGTTTGCTCTCGGATTCTTGGGTTATGAAGGTTGCAATGCTCCCCTTTTGTCCTCTTGTCCCCTTTGAACCATAATGAGCCCCTGGAGCATTAACTTGAAAGAGAAGCTGCCTTGTTCCCCCCCACCTTCATCAGGTCCCTGTATGATGCACCAAAGTAGGTGCCCAGCGAGGGTGGCTTTGCCTTCTGAATGCAGGTGCAGCGTCTGGAGCAGCGGAACAGGCTGCTGGCCACCAAATGGGACCTCCTCCAAAAGCAGGTCCTGCCATCCCAGAAGAACTTCAGGCAGGTCTTCGACAACTTCATCTGCAGCCTGCAGAGGCGGCTGGACTCGCTGCTGCATGAGAGGGAGAGGATGGAGCCTGAGCTGAACAACACGGAGAAGCTTGTTGAAGAGTTCAAATGCAAGTAAGTTCACAGGGCAGGGAGCTAGACGGATTTTCTAATGGACTTTTACTTTTGTACATATCGACAGACTTCTCTCTAACAAAAGGCTGAGGTCCAAAGGCACCCTGAGCCCTAAATACCCAGGAAAGATCTCCAGCATCTGCATGACCCAGCAACCAGTCCCTTCTCTTCCCCAACAGATACGAGCAGGAAGCAAGCAGACGCACAGCTGCTGAGAATGAGTTCGTGTTACTGAAGAAGGTAAGGAATTGGGATGAATGGAAGCATTGGATTCAGACATCTGAGAAGTTTCCTCTGCTCTGGCATAATATTTTGAGGATAAGTCATTGGACAGTTATGGCTGCAGAGTATTGCCAGGGAGCATAAGAACTCAGCAATATTCTATAAGCCTCTGGCACCCCTCAGAGGTGAACAATTACATCTCCTAAACAAAATTCCCTATGCTAAAAACTCAGTGAAGTTACCTTAGGTCTCCACGTAGCCACCATTTTTACTTCTAAATGGCTGGGAACTCTTTTAGGATGCGGACTGTGTCTATCTGACCAAGGCAAAGCTGGAAGCAAAGCTGGAAACCCTAAAGCAGGAGAGAGAGTTCCTGAAGTGTGTGTCGGCTCAGGTATGGATGCTCCTCTCCCATTCTTGTTGATGGCAGCTATTCTTACCAGCCTCTCCTTGTCTACACTGATTTAGTCCCGATTAAATCAATCCATCATGGTCACTCTGAGAGGCAGTGGGAATAGGGAAGATCTCCAAAAGCCCCAAATCCTCAAGCTGCATGCATGACCAACTCTAGCCACAACTCACGGGCTGTGGCTCAAGACAAACTCTCAGGGGTGGTGGTATGGCCACTGGGCTGCGAGATAGGAAACCCAGTGCTGACAGCCACTTCATATGGCTTCTAGGAAATTGCTGAGCTGGAGACAAGCCTCTGTGATAACTCCATTGTTGTGAAAATGGACTACAGCCGAGGTCTGGACATGGAAGGCATCCTCAGGAGCATTGATTGCTGGTATGAGGATGCAGCTCAGAAAAGCAAGACAGAGTTGGATGCATTGTACAGAACAAGGGTAAGTTGCAGCAAACAGTAACATATCCTTCATGTAGCTGCCAGAAGGCAGCAGTTCAGATGCAAGGACTTCTTTCATTCTGTCTTGACTATGTAACTTATGGACCTACTTTTCTGTTCTGCTAAACTTGGTGGAGTCTCCAAGTCGGGAGAACATCCCCAAAGAAATAGCATGAGGACTTCTCTAAAGTTAGTTTACTTTGGAAACAGAGGCAAGGCTCCTATGTTGCCTACGCTACCAGTATTGATTGCCAGCTCTGTCTTTTCTTCCTGTCAGTACCAAGAGCTTGAGGAGGCAAAGAGGAGTCATTGCAATCAACTCAAGTCCCACCAGCAACAGATTGAAGAGCTGAGTTTTGTGATCCAGAGATGGCAGTGTGACCTTGAAAACGTGAAGAAGCAGGTATCATGGGCCATATTTACTCACTGAATCTCCTAGATGGGAGATCCCAAGTCTGGTATTCTACATCTCTTGCATTTATTTTGTCTTTACCAAAGAGCAGTGCCTCACACTGGTGCCACTGCTCTAGAGAAGATCTTACCCCTGTGGAGCAGGGAAAAAGGGTTATCTGCTGTGCTGCCCTGTTTTCTGCTGGATCATTTTGATTATTGAAAAAAAAATTGTGCCATATTAGATCATTGGATTTACTACGGCACACAGACAATTGCTCCAGCAAGAATTCTGGCAGGAGACAATGCTTCTGACACAGGTTCAAAGCATCCAGTAAGTAGGGTAGAATTATGAGTCACCAGTAATTCACCACCCATAGGAACTGGTATAATTTTCAGACCATCTGATTCATTATATATTTTATAACGGGGAGTAATGGAAAACCTTAATTATCAGTTCCAATTAGAACTATTAGAAGTAGTAGTATCCTCAAAACAAGGCTTAACACAGCCTCACAGTACAGAGATATACTCTGTAGTGTTTCAGAACTGAGATTTGATTTTGGAAATATTTGCCTTTCCTAAAAGCAACATTGATACTTCCTTTCAAAAGAAGACAGAATTTCTCTTTTAAAGGAAAATATGGAAAAAGATTGGGCAGGGAAAGTGAGGAATTCTGTGCCTCCAATACAGGTGTTCTCTCTGCAAACATCAGTTAGGGATACTGAGCAGCGCGGGGACTGTGCCCTGAAGGATGCGCAGAAGAAACACACGGAGCTGCAGAACGCCCTCCAGAAGGCCAAGAACGAGCTGGCTTCCATGCTGCGGGGTTACCAGGAGCTGCTGAACGTCAAGCTGGCCCTGGACATTGAGATTGCAACCTATAAGACTTTACTGGAGGGTGAAGAGAGCAGGTGGGTACCTCTGCAACAGTATGCGTGTAGTGCTCAGTCTCGGGACACTTCAGCAGAGACACGGAGACTGGAAAATGCTAGAAATGCTAGTTATATGATGGATAACCTTATGACTTTCTTCCCCTTCAGAATATGCATTTGGAGCCCCGTGAGAGTGTGTAAGTAAGCTTGAAGTTTTCTGTTTTCCTTATGACATTAAAAAAGCCAGTGGTGGTTTGCAGGGGGAGCAGGGAGGCTGCACTATCCCCATGGGAATTGCTCCCCGAGTGATTCAGCCTGTGTTTTCCCACAACAGTGATCACCACACCTTGCAACAGCTCCTCTGGCTGCAAAGCCAGCCTGGGCTGTGGACCTGGTCTGCAGTGCAGAAGACGCGGGTCCTTCTGTGGTGCCAGGAGGGCATCCCAGCTGGGAGATGCTGCAGCCTGCCATGGGGGGTTCACCTCGAGAAGCGCCGCCAGCTCAGCAGGGAGGTGCTGGGTCCCTGGTGCTCCCAGCTGTGGCTGCTTCCCCAGGAGTAGCTCTGGATGTGGGGGCCATTCGTGCCAGAGCTCAGCCCCCATGGGTGCTGGTGGGCTCTGCAAAGGGGCTGGCAGACAGTGTGGGGAGAGCTGTGGAGCTGTGCAGAGCTTGGGAAACCCAACTTGCTCACGAGTGGTGCACTGGCCAGGGAAGGGGATCCCAGCTGGGCCTCTGTGCCCCGGGAATACCTGCATCTGAGCACCCACTCTGCCAGGCAGGATAAACAGGAGGCAAGAGCTAAAGCAGAAAAACGCAGCCATGCTCCACCCGCAGCAGCAAAATGTCCCCCACCCCACCCTACACGAGGGGAAGAGGCATCCTGGGTAGAAGAACATCAGGAAACCGCATCAGAGGAACTCCACCAGGATCGCATCAAAAAAGAGATGCTTAACACATATTCTTCTTGCTTTATGCTGCTTCTTTAAAGGTCTGGAGGTTGGGTTGGGGCACTTGTCATGTTATCACTCAATTCCCACTTCCCACCAGCCTTATCTTCCCTTTTTTTCCTGATTAAGCCTTTGCTTTCTATGAAACAAGTTGAGATATTTAATTCCAAACCCTTTCCCTAACGTGCCTCTGGAAGTTTTCCTGGAAATGAGCCCGTAGGACTCTCCTTTTCATCAAAGTCTGCCCGACGTAATTTTAGGCGAGTTGGCGGAGTTGTGCTGGTGGCACGGGGTCATGGAGAGGAGAGGCAGGACTCCAGGGGCAATTTGTTCGCTGTCTTGGAGCTGCTGGGTCATCCATATGCAGGCAGGCAAGTCATAAAGGAAATCTGAATTAAAAAAAAAGGATACATTTCACCTTCTGTAGTCAGCAAAGAGTAATTGCATTGCTTGTGCTTCTATTAGCTTCCTTCCTTAGCGTCCTGACAGGCGGTCTGCGCTTTGACATCTGCATGAATTACAGCAGCCTCACTTGTGTCTTGGTGACTACAGAGCTCTGCACTTTTTGCTCTTTTTTTCCAATAAAGTGCATGGAGATGAATGTGTTGCTGCTTGGGTTTTAGCATTTCTGAAGACTACAGAAAAGCCCAGTTCAGGCATATCTGTTGATGAGAAGCCTTAACAGCTAAGCCGAGGTAGCAGGGCTGCACAGAGAGTGTTGTGCAGCACCAAATTTGCTTGGTGTAATATATGGAAACCTTTTAAAGTCAGCTTATTTATGCCAATTTGCAGCAAATTTGGCTCCTGCCCAATACTATTCAATGGGTGTTACAAGATTCACAGAGAACTCATCTCAGTTGCTTTGCATTTTTATAGCGTGTCTACTACAGAGGTGTGATGATAAAACACTTTTTATAGCTGTTCAAAAGCTTCTGCAATACGGTCATTATAGGAAAGAACTCAGGAATATGCTTGGTTGCTTTTTTTCAGCATCATTTTGAAAATCCTATGACTACCAGTTTAGGATTTCAGAACTGATCAGAGGGAGATATTTTATTGTTCGCTTGAGCAGATTAAAAAAAGAAGCCATCAAATTAGTGCCATAAACCAACCACAAAGGACTAAACTGTTTTGCGATTGAACTGATGAAAGCTAACTAGCAGAGCAAAGAAACGAACCATGTGGGTGCCAGCCAGGCAGATACGTGTTTTACAAAAGGGGGAATCCAGAGGGAAGTTCTTTCCTATCGGAAGCGATTATCGTGATTCAGAACCGGAAGAGCTTTCTCTCCCTCCGTAATTCCCGTGTGATAAGATGCCCTTTCCCAATCATATACAAAGAGAACAATCAGGAGCACAAAAGAAATCAGTCACAATCTTTAATGAAGAAAACCACAGGAAAGATTTGACAACAAAAGAAAATTGAGCAGCTGTAAATATTCATAAGAGGGGTTTAAGTATCTCAAAAAGGTTATGGTGTTTCCACTGAAAATAGATGATTCTGCCACAAGAGAAGAATAAGTCAGGGAGATGACACAGAATTAGTGTTGCTTTCTCACCTCCAGCCTCCCCCCTCACCATTTCAAGATGCTGGCTGATCTGATAAGTTAATTTAGGAAGTGCTTTTCTTTAAAGCTGTGACCAGCCTCTCTGAACATCAGTGCTTCATGAATCAGCCGGGCACTTCATCAGGAATTCAGCAGCACATCACAAAGCTACATGAATCAAGTCGAACAAGGGCTTGGGCACTGGTGCCTTAGCATAACAAAAGGCAGAGGTATCTCCTGCCCCGTGAACACACTTCCCAGGAGGACCTGGCCCAGCTTCTGTGGGCAATTCCTTCCTCTGCAGGGCTCACGGAATCCCTTCCGCCCAAGCAAACAGCTTCAATGGTAAGGGAGAAGAGTTCCTCCAGCTTTACAGGGAGGCTGCCATAGCCTAGTAGTAGCCACAATGTTTTCCTTTCCTTTTCTGATCTTATTGCTTTAACAGGCAGTGTGATTCCGTCCCATTCAAGGGCCTGGGTTCCCATACATCCCACACTTATTTCCGCTGTGCAGTTCTGTGGGAGGAAGACATCAGTGTGGAAAAAGATCAAACCAATCCTTTGCTTTGTTGCGAGCCTCAGATTTACAGGTGCTAATCACCACGCGGAGATACGACATACGCGTACAGCAGGAACCGAGCAGATCTAGAGAGCGTGTGATGTTGTGTACTCTCATTAAGACTTCAAAGGTGCTGAAGAAATTCCGCGCCCAAAGGGTGGGACTAATTTTACCTAACTTTAACCATCCAGAAGTTGGGCGCCTGGTCTGGTTGTCTGGTTGTCTAGACTGCCTCTGGTAGTCAATAAAGAGCGAGGCAAGTGCCTCCAGAGGCTGCTTCCTCCCACCTATCCTAGCTGCCTATTTTAGGATGTGATGAATCACTGTCTGGAGATGCCTATCTCCTTACATTAGCCATAGAGGGAGTCTCAAAGATGAAATTAGAATACACGGCCAGTTTGATGGCTGAAGCTGGGAGGGAGGCAAATCCAGGCCCAGTGTTTGATGAATTTTATGAGGAACATCCTTTGAAAATCCCAGCCTTGGCTTCTAACATAGAGCAGACAGAGGCTAATGAGAGGAAAAAATACATTACCACACAGAATTCTCATGGATGACCTTGGCTTTAGGATACAAGAGAATGAGGATGCACTAACCAAGTCAATTCTTTAACACCTTGTGAATGTAGTGGACAGGAGTCTATATAGTCCATGAAGCTGTGCATGTGTAAAAATGCATATTATGACCAAATCTGATGCCTATCAAATGCTGTTATTGCCATTGTCCTATCTGAATGCAAGGAGTTTTCTATGGCTGTCTAATTACAGAGATGGTGCATGGTTCTTTGAGACTATCGCATAAAATATATTTTAAGAGCTAGTTGAGATTCATCTCCAGAGGCAACAAACAAATTAGTGAACTTCACATGTTCTCATAATGAATTCCATTTTCAGCAGCACATACAGGGAGAAGAACGCTGACAAAGGGAGAGATTGCAAGTTGTTAAAATGATTCATTCAAGCCCTCATCAAAATATTTTTCTTCTTTCCTTCCTCTGTCCCCCCCTCTCCCTCAAAAAAGATGTAAGTATGATGAATTACCTTTTTTAAAAAAATGAAGTTTTTGCTTCTCCCATTTCCCATGTCCTTACAACAAATTGTTGGTTCCTGAGATCTTATGTGCCAATAGATGAAACACTCGGTGTTCCTTGGAAAGACCTAGAAGACATTAAGTGAATCTCCTGCAATGCTGCCTTCTCACCGTGGTTCATGAGGGTTCATGAGCAACAGCAAGAGTTTGGCTAACACAGAAATTTTGCCCAATTCTGGACAACTTATGGCCAAAATCTCTTACCTTGCATGAAGCCGGCGGCTCTGGTGAGACGTTTGGAAGTGGGGCTGATGCAGTGCGGTTGGTTTGCAGACGTTTAATTGCAGTCTGTGATATGTTCCAGGTGTCTCTCACACAGCCGACGTGTATAATGGGGTGCAGAAAGGGAGCGGTGGCACGGCAGCTCCCAGCCCGACTTCTGATTCAGGATGCAGCCTTCCCATGTAGAATGTGTGGTAGCTTTAGCTGAGTGAAAGAGCTGAAACAATTGCCTTTTGTACTGTTCTTTGGATTCAGATGTGCATTTCAGTTCCGATCAACCTTTGTTTAGAATTTAAAGGATCATGGAAGTTGCAAGCTTTAGCTTGAAGTCTCTCGTATTTGCCAGTGGTATGTTTTAACTGATATTGCCAATTGTGCTGGCAACCCAGCATGAACTGTGAGCCTAAAATATTACAGACAAAGGTGTAATCTGAAAGTCATGCTATAAATATGTTGAATTATTCCAGTTGTATAAGGCAAGAGCATCAGTTTACGCAACTAATTTATACCACCAGACCCTCAAACTCATGTAAGTTGCAATTACGCATTCAATTAATAGCCTCGTGAATCTCAGCATTGTAGTCACGTCCTATGGCTTTCTGAGTTTCGATGCGTGTATCCTTTTCAGAGGGCTTGATGTTAGAAGGCTTAACATTTTAAGGAGGTTTAGCGTTGGTTTTGTGATTTGCAATGAAAATGCCTTCAAAGACGGGTTAAAGAGGGTGAGGGAACATGGCTACTGGCTGCCTCCAGATACCGTCACGTCTATAGGCAGCAGCAGGCTTCTTGGAGCACAGATCCCCTTCAGTGAGGAAGGGCTGAGGGCTTTCAGTTGCATGCATGGTAATGTCTTGTCTCCCAAGGGCTTTATGCCCAAAGAGCTGGAAAAGCCCGATTGCTCTGACTTTCTGAGGTTCATTTTGTTGAAGGCCCAGAGATGGTTGTTTCAGTGTCTCACCTCCCTGGGCTGGTGATTAGGAGAGAGGGATTCTCTGGCCAATGTGAGTCAAAGCCATCTCAGGTGTCCGTCTAATCTACTCATTAAGGCTTCCTCTGTTGATGGAGAAAGACCAATGCCTGTGGAGAGTGAATCACCCTGGTTCCCCCAGACACCAGCCCAGGGGCTGTTGTCTCTCTCTGAGTGCATCCCCATTGAGTCAAGGACGTGCCTGGCAAAGTCACCCAACCTTCAGCTGTTGCTTCTTGAATGTGGTGGATCTCACCAGCCTGAAACATGCAGCCAATCCTTTTTTTGCTACCTGCAGGGACTGCCAGAAGATGAAGCAAAAGGTCTGTGACGGCCAGATGGGTAGGAACTTCTATATAGCGAGGGACAAAGTTTTAACCGTGTCAAATGGACCTCGGGTTAAGAATTTGCAGCACTGCTTGAGTGAAAAACGTCACTGGGCTGTCACAGAACATAAATCTAGTGACCAACTGAAAGGTGCCTCAGTTTCTGGATGAATCTGCTCTGTTTTGATGGTGTTTTGTGATGGTAAGTGAAGGTTGGTGTGAAACGCTGCAAGGGAAGGTTTTTGGGGGGCACTCTGAGTCATTGCATATGAATCCAGACCCATAACTCGGTAAATTTATCAGTGTTTCAGGCATCATAGCACAACTTCCATCGTTTTTCCACAGCTGCTTTCTTTTTTGTTGTTATTACTTTTCTGCACCTAAAATGAGCCTGGTGAGAGAAAAAAGGAGAGATTGTGAAATTAACCCCCCCAAACTGCAAGTCTGCAAAATATGCCATCATACACAAAACCCCATGAGACACAAAACCCCAAACGACACACTGCAAACAAATCACAAAGAGTTTCTTCAAAAATGTTTGCTAAACTATAATTAGCGTAAGTTAGGGGAGCACTTCAAACCGTAATGTATTCTAAGCCAACTTGCAAACAGAGCACTTTAGATTCCTTTTTATTTCCTCAGTAGTTAGTATTTGCTGGGCTGTTTTGCATTTTGAGGAGCATTCATTGCTGCTAGGCAAACCAAACCCTTAAGCGCTTTAAATTAATGTCCTGATCCTATCAAGGCCAGCTTCCCAAATATATATAAGGGGTAGCGTCAAGGTGTCACTGCAGCGGGATCTCCGTTCCTCTCCTGCAGCAGAGCTTCCCCCGAACCTCCACATTCTGCCTCCACGGGAGCCACGATGAGCAGACAGGCGCCCACGGTGAGGTCCGTGCTGGGACGGAGAGGTTTCAGCTCAGCCTCGGAGATCTGCGGCCGAAGCTTCGCCGCCTCCGCCTGCCAGCCCGCCCGCTGCGGGGCTGGCGCCTACAGCAGCAGGAGCGTCTGCAACCTGGGTGGAAGCAGGAGAATTTCCTACGTGAACGGGGTCTGTGGTACTGGATGTTTCGGAGACTTCGGCTTTGGAGGTGTAGGCTACGGTGGTGTCGGAGGAAGGGTCGGCCTTTGCGGCCCCAGGGGATACAGCATCATCAGAGGCTACCCCGATCGCAAGGCTGACGGCATCCAAGGCATCTGCATCGACGAGCGGCTTCTGAAGCCCCTCTGCGTTGGGGTCGACCCACTGGAGCATGAAATACGCTGCCAGGAGAAGGAGCAGATAAAGACCCTCAACACCCAGTTTGCCTGCTTCATCGACAAGGTGAGTGCAAGGCTGCTCCCTACTCATGTTTCTCAGTGAAAAAAAGGGGAAACAACCCAACCCCTCCCCAAAACACAAGTCCTGCCTGTGCCCTGTGCTGCTGAGCTGGGTCCATGCAAGGGTCCAGACCCCACTGAGCTGTGTTTGTTCAGACCGGGATCTCCACTGCTGGAGAAGGGCTCACTGCAGCCTGAGTATTTGCTGGGGTCTGCCCCCTGTCTGTGGCAGCACTGGACTTCCCTGCAGTTGTCCCCTCTCTGGATGGCCTCAGTCCAAGGCTGATTTCTTGTTGCAGCCTTGTTCTGTCTCAGAAGTTAGAGCTCAGATGGGCTCATCTTTCTGCCCCATGTTAGACTTTCTTTTCCCCTTTTGTCTTTACATGGAGTGTCTGTTCCAAAACCGTTCCTGAAGGTAGAGAAAGCTGATCTCGATTCAGGCACCCAAATGTTAGATGTTTAAGGCTGAGTTGCCACGGTAGGATCCCTCTGTAGGGGGGACAAACAGGTCCCTCCAGCTGGGGACGTTGTCTCGTCCTATGGCACATCAGAGGCAGCTTCTGGAGGAGCTTCATTGGCAGTCATCGGTGAGAAATGGAGTTAGCAGAGATTCAGACATGTGACTTCTAGATTCCTAAATAGGGGCTGGATTTCATGATAATTTCATGAATATTATGGCGCATTGCCCCACGCTTTCCTGAAGTCCTATTCGTATGCCTGCAGGACCAGCTCTGGTTTCAAAGTGGGAGCAGACAGCTAAATCAGGTGTCGGTTATTGCCTTCCCTTCTTTCTTTGAAGAACTGCTACTTTTTGGCCCTCAGGTCCGCTTCCTGGAGCAGCAGAACAAGGTGCTGGAGACCAAATGGGGCCTCCTGCAGCAGTACGTGCTACCGAAGAAAGGGAAGAACCTCGAGCTGTACTTTGAGAACTACATCTGTGACCTGCGGAAGCGCCTGGACTGCTTGCTGTGCGAAAAGCAAAAGCTGGGCAGTGAAGAGTGTGCCACGAGCCAGCTGGTAGAGGAGTTCAAGTGCAAGTAAGGGCCCTCGGGTCTCCTGCTGCTGCTGGCACTGCTCTCCTGCAGGCAACCGCTCCCAGCCCAGCAGCGCAGCCCCTTCAGGGATGGCGCATTCTTCTGCCTCGCTTGCAGGCTCTTTGCATTGGTAATGTCATGACAAGGCTTCCGATCTCTGGTTGGTCTAATGTTCGGTTTCCAGACACTGCTCTTACAGTGCCTGATGGCAGTCTCTGGGCAAGTGAAGGCTGTTATTGCTCGTGATGGCTGCTGTCTGTGTTTGAGTGTTGCTTGCCTCAGCCTTTTCCTTCTCCTTTTCCAACAGATATGAAGAGGAAATCAACAGGCGTACAACTGTAGAGAACGAGTTCGTAGCACTCAAAAAGGTGAGAAGCTCAAAATAAATGGAACGTTATACCTCTAACAGGCTTATTTGGTGTAAAGCTTGGCTGAAATAGTGCACTGCTAGCAAACGCCTGGCAGGAGTGAGCAGGAAGAGGGAGGCCTGTAAAGAAGCACAGTCAGAAACAGAGACAATGGGAGTAGAAAGCAAGAATAATATACCCTCAAAGTCCACGTCATCAGCACTACTGCAATAGTTTTCTTAGCCCAAACATATTCTTAAGTTGTCACGGGAGGGTGTATTCATGGAAGGGGTCAGAGTGGGAGAGGCCGCACTGGCACACTTGATGTTGAGGAGGCTGGTTATTTCCTGACAGTCTCTTCACATCCTTTATACTTGGACATCAGAAAAGGAGAAATCATTTGAACAATATTAAAAATTATGTTTATGTACTCATTAGTCAATTCTGAGTTTGTAGCTAAGACCTAAGTAATAAATAAACTAATCCCTGTAAGTCATGTTGGAATGGCTTTGTTTTCCTTGAGGGAGACACTGGGGCATCTTGACTCATCCTCTCACACCTTTCTGCTCTTGAGATCTTGTTGAAACATGCATCTGTTTTATTGGCGCTGCCTCTGTCTTCTCTGAGCTTCCCCAATGTTTCAGCGAGATCGGGCTGGAGCACATCTCATCTCTTTCAGGACGCAGACTGTATCTTCTTGAACAAGGAAGAGCTGGAGGTGAAGGTGGATCTGCTAAGAAGGCAATTGGAGTTGCTGAAATGTGTGTTTGAGGAGGTGAGTTCCTCTGGTCTGTCCCCAGAGATGGTGCTGTCTCACCCTTTGGGTACCCCTGACTTCTACAGCTTCCAGTCCCTCTTGGACTGCTCTCGTCCCAAGCCCTGAATACTTGAAACACGGAACTACAAGGTCGATGTAATATTAGCATGATTATGTTGGAGGTAGGGTGGTTCCCCTCTCTTAATGCAGCTCCAGGTATGAATTGGCTGTCCTAACTCTACCTCTGAGAAAAGAGATGCGTCTGTCTCGTTACTCCGGATTGCAGCTGGCTGATTAGAGCTCAAGAAACTCCCAGCTTAATCCTGTCATTAACATCACTAAAGCAGCCAAAGATGACAGGATACCAGGGGTTAAGTCACCTGCATTCCTTGCCCTTGATGTGGACAGAATTACTGCAGGTCAGCACGTAGGTCAGCAGCTGACGTGCTCATCCAGCAGGGAGGATTTTCTGCTGAGCCAACTGGAGGGACATTTCTTGACTCGTGCCCGTAGCTGGGCAGTGTGGCTCTTTGTTCCAGCCCTCCCTCACTCCAAAGTCTGAGTACTGCCAACAGCTAACATTGCTAACAGCTGCCATTCCCCACCGTGTAGGAACGAGCTCAGGTAGATCGCCAGTTATGCGACACCTCGGTCATTGTGAAAATGGACAACAACCGAGACCTGGACATGGAAAGTATCATTAAGAACGTGGAGTGCTGGTACCAAGAAATAGCCCAGAAGAGTAAAGAAGAAGTGGATGCCTTCTACCAAACCAGGGTGAGCACGAAGCAACCTGGGTGTCTGACAGCAACTCAGGGGGCTGCAGGTCAGAAATGGCAACTGTCCTGGTTTTGGTTTCCAGTTTCAGGAGCTTCAGGATAAAAGGGGCAAGTATTGCGATGATCTGCAGAGCAACAAGTGTGAGATTTCGGAACTAACCCGGATGATACAGAAGTTGCAGTGTGAGCTGGAGAATGTGAAGAAGCAGGTAGGTGAGGCCCGGAGGTGCCGTTGGCAGGAAGGGCAAAGCCTTGGAGGACAGATGAGACACGGGGGAAGATGATGCATTGGCCTTCAGTAGTCTTAAGACCTGCTCTAGGCTAAGTCCCAAATCCAGCCTTCAGTGGTGACCAGCACTGAAATGAAACAGTGAGAAATTTGGGAGCCAAGCAGTCTTTTTAAAGAGGGAGTTGTTTTAGTCATGCATTGTACAATGTAGTATAAAAATAGACTAAGAGAAGAACCCCCCCCCCCAGGGAAGCTGGCGTCTTTCCCTGTTTGCAATTGGAAGAGCTGATTAATCCAAATGCAGATTACCCAAGGATTAGGAAGCACAGCCCCAAACACACCTGCACTGTCATCCTCTCCTCTGACAGGTCTCCTGCCTGCAAACTTCCATCTGTGATGTTGAGCAGCGCGGGGACTGTGCCCTGAAAGATGCACGGGAGAAGCACGTTGAGCTGCAGAACGCCCTCCAGAAGGCCAAGGATGAGCTGGCTTGCATGCTGCGGGATTACCAGGAGCTGCTGAACGTCAAGCTGGCCCTGGACATTGAGATTGCAACCTATAAGACTTTACTGGAGGGTGAAGAGAGCAGGTGGGTGGCCGAGGGTTTGTCCTTTTCCTCCTGGATATTGGAGCTACAGGCCAGATGATTCCAGCTTCTAAGTGAAGTTAGCAGCTCCAGAATCCTCCCAGCTCACAGAAACTGGGGGCTGGAGAGATGGCTGGAGGCCATACAGGCCACCCTTGTGCCAGCAAAAACAGTTCCTGTCCTAGGGATAGTCAGACGTGTTGCAACAAGGGATTAGGAGACAAGTGGGCTGGATGTGTGGTTGGAAGTTATGAGTAATGTCAAGTTTCTAGATGTGCATGCAACTGGTTAATGGGATAACATGCATTTCTCTTCTTTCCCCTAACAGGATATGTGTGGGGAACCCAGTGAGCGTGTGTAAGTAACCTGAAGATTTACAGCCTTGAGGGTTTCTCACGGTAGGAAGGGCGCTTTATGGAACAGCAATGTCTGTCTGTCCTGGCTCCCTCCTCCTTTGTCTCCCTTTTCCAGTCCAGCCCAGGCTGTCAGGGAAAAGCTTTTGTCCCAGAAACCTCAAATGCCTCTGAATTTCCAGAAAATCATCATTTGGACGGAGGGGGGGGAAGGTCAAATTCATGCCCCTTTTCTACTCTTGGAGGTGACAGCAAGCTGTCCTGGCCAGCCCAGCAGGCAACGGGCTGGCATGTGTTGGGTCTGGGTGAGAACAAGCCTCCAGCCTGGAAAGAAGCGTGGGAGGCAGGAGGATCTGCGAGGGTTGTGCGGGGACCTGGGGGAGGAGGAGGAAGGAGCAGGGGCTCAGGCTGGTCGGATCAGTGCAGCAGCAATCAGGTTTGGTCGGTTCTGTCCCTCACGAAGTGACTTGCCTGTGAGCGTCTTCCAGCTCCAAATAATTAATCCCACGGGCTGTCTTGCAGCTGTGGTCAGCAGCGGCTACAATATCCCTGAAGACTGCGGGATGCTGGCTGCGAACGCAGCCGCGTGTGGCTACGGCTCCCTGGGGAGGCGGTCCGGACGCCACAGCTCCCAGAATGGAGGGTTCAGCTCCCGGAGCGCCGGGATCCATCCCAAGAGAGTCATGAGCTCGGTGGCGAAGCAGTGCGTCCCAGAGGTGTACTGCCAAGCCGGGGGCGTCAGCTGCAAAAACGGGGGATTCAGCTCCCGGAGCGGCGGGTACCCAGCCCGCACTGTCATCAGCACGGGAAGCCCGGCCTTGAATGCCAGGATCGGGGCTTGCCAAGCTGGTGGCGTGGTCAGCTTTGGAAACCAAGGCTGCGTCATCAGGCAGCTGGGGGGCTCCCCGGTCGTTGTTGCAAATGGCCCCGAAGTTGTGGGGTGCAACAATGGTGTGGTGGGGAATTTCGGGGTTGTCAGAGACCCCTGTGTTGTTCCATAGGGACATCCACAGGGGTGGCGCAGCCAGGACCATCAGAGCACAGTTCCTATCACTGAGATGATGCAGAATTGTTTCTCTGCCCACAAATAGCACCATTGTCACCAAGTCCATTCCCAAACTCATTAGCATCAGACATATACCCCATCAGGTAACGTTTTCAAAGTCCCCAACCCTAAAGTCACATCTAGCAAGCTTCTCCAGCAGGTGTTCAACATGGTGTTGTTTCCCTGAGTTTATACTGCCTAGGTTAGTGCAGCTTTTAGGTTTTGTTTGTTCCACTGCCTTCCCTCCCTGGCTTTCCCATAACGAGCAGATTCATTAGTGATGTTCTTCCTTACAAGACACCTCTTCTTCTTACAGCACCTCCCAAAGCATTTCAGAAAAGAGCATGATGGTTTAACTTTCCCAGGAGGCACTGCAAAGCGCACGTTCCTTTTCTTGTCAAAAAATAAACCCTGAGCTGCAAATCTGAGCTTAAATTTTAAACAGGGCAATTGCAACTTTCAAAGCACCTGCTATTTACACTGCAGCCATAGGCTTTTTGTGGAATTTGCTTACAGATGAATACGTAGTACTTTCATTTGCTTCTGCATGTTAGGGGTGGCTAGTTCAAAGCGTGCTGATTTTTAGAAGAGCTCACCCCCATCCCCACCCCTGAAACACCAAGGAAGTTCCAAGGCTCTGAGTCTGACATCTTTTACTCATGTAAACTGAGCTTCCTTCATTGACTGCTTGAAATTCCCAGCTTTCCACTGTGCCTTCAATAAACTGCATTGAAAGTACATGTTTGTCCCTGAATTTTTCCATGGCTGGTGTTTAATGAAAGTATGAAGTGGGGGAAGAAGTGCTCTTTTGCTGCCTATGTGTCCATGGGCAGAGAAAGGGCCAAACAGATCTTTGGATTCTCTGCAGAGAGCTTGGGGTGTGGTGGGACTCAGATGCCAGGAGTCTAGTGGTGTTTATTCTATTTACCCTCCTTAATGACATCGCCCTTAGGTATTTTATAGCCCAA
This sequence comes from Cygnus olor, assembly GCF_009769625.2. NCBI lineage: Eukaryota > Metazoa > Chordata > Aves > Anseriformes > Anatidae > Cygnus > Cygnus olor. Next base: position 177,837 of record NC_049197.1, read on the forward strand.
GGTGCCCTTTGCTTAAGTACCAACTGATCTCAAAGCTCACCAGAATCCCCCCAAATGCTTCTGAGCATTGCACAGCCTCCTGCATGAAAAGGGTGCCAGCCCGAAGCTTCACTCCCCACCGTGACCTCCTCTTGCTTGGTCCTCCCAGGTCACCGCAAGGAACGAGGACAGATGCCCATGCTGACCTTGTCCTACGTGGGCTCAGTGGGACTGCAATCAGGGCTGTCTTCTGCCAGATCCATATCTATTCCAGATATAAACTACCTCTGCTCCGATGGCACTAGGGCTGGCAAAGGGTGATGCTGCCCCATATGGTTCAGAGGCAAAGGGATGAGTTCTAAACTCTCTTGGCCATAACGGGGTGGATCGACTTTGTCTCAGTTCTGAAGTCTCCCACGCAGAGCTCATGTGAGCTGGTTGCTGGGGGCTCATTTCATGGAAAGAAACCAACATTTCCATTGGGTGATTCATCTGACCAAACACAGACGCCTAATTTAGCATGAAATGCATCAAGCGCTAGACTCTACTGACTGCATCAATTAGCTCTCTCCTGGCTCTACAGGCAGCCCGGGGCAGGGGTATTAGCGCAAATGGAGACATCGCCATGCAAGACGCCTGCATACACTCAGACGAATACACCCTGCCTGTCATCTCCCCGGGATTTGCAGACACTATTATCACACTGAATTTCTTCCTGTCTCCAGCACATGAAGAATTACAGGTCACACAGCGCCACTGATCTCTGCGCTCTCGTGGGGCACAATTCTAATAGCAACCTAAAAAAAAAAAAAAAAAAAAAGCAAATATTAAAGACTGATGCAAAGAAAAAAGATAAGTGCCTTTGGGGAAGGGCATGAGCTGTCATCTCCTTGCTAAAAGTGGAAAACGTCTCATCTAAGCTTGGCCACCTGTCAGACCCAGGTTAGGTGGGATGGACAGTCCTCCATCCGAGCCCCAATCTCTAGCGAGGAAACCCAGTTTGGTGGTTTATCTGAAGTGGCTAAAATTAGATGAGACAGAGCCCACCTCATCAGCTAGTTTTGCATCTGAGCATAATGCATTCACCACTGCGTGCCTGTAAATGCAATTTGGAAGGAAGGCCTGCCCAACGCCTTGAGCCCCTGCCGAGATGCGAGGCAGCTCCAGGGTCCTCCCTGGGGCGCTTGCGATCCACAGCCAGAGCAACTCTGCTCAGCCTTCTTTTGGAGGCTGAGTGGAGGCCACCACGTTGTCCAGGGCTTTCCCTCCTGGCCATGACAGTGATGAGACCAAGGTTTGGTATCCCCTGATAGCAAGGCCAAGGAAGAGGCAAGAGCCTGGGATATGGGGGAGCAAAGGGAAGCACCCCCCCTCCCCCCCACCCCCCCCACACCCCCCCGCTGCACCTCTCTCTGGCTTCAGGGGTGAACAGGAGCCTAAACCTGTTCAAAACCCTGACGTCAGCCAGGGTGACTTCTCCCACCTCAACCAAGGAAGCAGTAGGCGACTGCCTAATTGCAACAGGAGAATAATTACCTTTTAGTGGACTGAATAATAGCGAGAAGAAAGGAAGGTGATACTGCCTCTTCCAGAAGTCGGGCAGCACCGCTCCCCCTCGCGTTTGAGCCAACACCCAGGTGTTCTCAGCTATAATTTTAGAAAACCAAAGAGGAAAATGAAGGCTGCATTTATTTTTTTTCTGTGTGGCTATGGCTGAATGGGTTAGCTGTAAAGATTTTGTCACAGTAACAAAGGGGAAAGGTTCATCTCAAATGGTTTGCAAACTATTCATTAAGCCTTATATTACAAGCTTTGAGAGGCTGGGAACATTTCCAGATAAGTGATTACTATTTTTCCTTCCTACTCTTTCTTGTGACTGTTTGTTTAAGAATTGAAAAAAACGTTCCCATTTTGAATCATGGCAAAATAGCAAAACCCACATTATTATATTTGTGAACTTTTGCCAGCTATACAGTTTCATTGCAAAAATTTCAAAGGACTGTTTTGACTATTTTTCAAAAAAAGATTTTTGCTCTTTTTTCTAATTGCAGTTATCTAAAACAAACTGCTGTTTCAGGCTGGGCATCTGGATTTTCTGTCACGTAAATATACCCAGAGAAGGCATTCTAATAACTGGAAAAAGCTTCTGTTCAGTTCTTTCAGCAGTTAATAACTTAAAAATGCCATTCCATAAATTTCATCGTGTGAAATGTTTTGGTTCTGGTGTTTTGCCTGACCAATAAAAGCACTCTAACCCAAAGCCTACCACACTCAAGGAGACGAAGAAGAAAGTGGGAAGAAGCAAAGCCTCTGGGCTAAGAGCATGGTCCAGGTCCCCTCCAACACCCACGGGAACAGACAGGCAGCATGGAGGGTGTTGTGCCCCCTCCAAAAAATGATCATGGCCTTGGCCTACAGCAATTTGAAGGCAGGGTTGACTCCATTCTTGCATCACGCAAACTCCTTCAAATGTCTCATCCCACTTTATAACCAGCATTTTCCATTTCTACTAACCTGGGCAGGGTGGACCTCTTCTGACATAAATTAATCTTCAAAAAAGACGGCCCTACCCCACTGACCTGCTCACCCTGAACCTCATTCATAGCCCCGGAAGGGTGACCCACGCCTCCCAGGGCAGCTCTGCGATAAATACATCCAGATAAGTACGTGGGAAGAGGAGGAAGAGGTGGGTCTGTTACGGGAACAGACCAAGGGAGAAAGTCATCCCCACGGTGCCCGTGTCGGGCTGCACAGCCCCGCAGCACCAGGCGGACGAGGTGGCACAACCACAGCAGACAACTCAGAAAACACACTTTGCAGCAAATATTTGAGCAGGCAAACTGAGCGCCAGGCGTTACACAAGGAAGTCCTTCAGACCAAGCTTGTGAGTCAAGCATTTTCACTTGCTTACTAGTCTCCATGTGCATGTGATAGCAACTGTAATGTTTTTTCATGTCATAACCAAACATCGCTTACCTCTAGCCAAACCAAACCACGCAGGTTCAAAGCCATTTATCTCGTCCAACTGTGCCCAATGTAAGGGCTGTTTTCAAAGCATGCCACAGGCTGGGCTCTTTCCCTTCCTGCTCTGCCCTTTGCCCACAAGCAAGATGCCGTTTTCTTCTCTCCTTGCCTGGAACAAGCTGAAGATGCAGCCCTGGAGGTCCAGCACTGAACAAAGGGTCTTTGTTTCTGCCTTTTCTGCTGCTGGTGAGATAAGGGACTTCAAACTCATGCAGCATCAGTAGCAACAGCAACAAGTATATAAGTGAAAGATATAAAATAAAATAAAATAAAATAAAATATAAAATTAAAATCATAAAATAAAATAAAATAAAATCATAAAATAAAATAAAATAAAATAAATAAAAAATTCAATAGCTTTTCTGAAATAAGAGCTCTCCTTTGGTCTCCGTTCAAGTCTATGGAGGTCTCAGTGGTGGACAACACATGGGCTGCAGAAGGTGTGGGAGCATCACAGGATTGGCTTTAAAGATCCCAGAGATTGTAGGGACCCTGGTGAGTGCAGAAAATTTGGATTTTATAGCTGTGGAGGAGCCTGCAGGGTGAGTCACAGTGAGGGTGGTCCTGTAGGTCCCATGAGAACAGCCAATGCACCAGTGTAGATGAAAGTTCCCAATATTGGAGAAGCTTCAGTGCCGAATGAGAGGACTATGAAACACGCAGCTAAAGAAACCTCAGCAGCCAATCTGCCTGCTACGCTGATAAGGTGGGAGCAGGAATTTTGCTTTATTCTGTTGTGAATACCTTACACAGCCGAACTGGGAAGTCCCCAGCCACATCAGAAAGAAATGGTTTGAAATATCTCACTTCAAAAAAACCAGTTGACTTGTGTAATTTCACTTTTTTATCCCAGGTGTGAAAAAAACAATGATGTTTACACAGCTCAGAAATTCCTTGGGGGATAGAAGTTGCGTTTTTGTGGTCTGACAAAGCAGACGCAGATTTATTGCATTTTTTAACCATTACTGAGGGAATCATTATCAGGGATCATTTGCATTTTTTTTTTATTTTTTTTATTTTTTTGCTTCAGTTACCCAATTTTCACACAAGAGGTTTCCTTTCCCTTTTCTGCACCAAATGGGATGGTCTAGCTGTCTTCCTGATACGTTGCTTTCTCTTCTTTAATGAACACGCCACTGCCTATAATTATTACTACGTTATTATTACTGCTAGCACACGGGGCTGGCAGCCATGGGGTGCCTCGTGGCTGCACACACGGGAAATCCAAGGCTGTGCTTTCAGCCCCAGGAAGTGGATAGACACTTTGCACAGCAAGTGGGAACAAACGATACCCAAAGAGCCTGCCACAAAGCAGATTGTGGATAAATACAGGTAAGAAATTAGCCAGTAATTAGTCCCTCCTGTGAACACTTGTTCCTCGCAGCCAGACGGCTCCACAATCCACACTATATTCAAAAGCAAGTTGTTTCTTGTGATGTGGTCAGTGTTACTAACAGGAGGGAGAGGAAGCTGGAAGTCAGAGATGTCGCTTGGAAAGGGATGGCTCAGGGTGGCAGCGAGATGTCCTGGCCCACGCTCAGCCTGGGGCTGGAGGATCCCCCAGCTCCGTGGGTGCAAGCAGCGCAGGGCCCTGCCGGGCTTTTTCCTGCCTCTGCTTAATCAAACTGCTTTCCTTTTAAGCTGCTGTTGATAGAAAAGAGTTCATTTTCTTTTACTTCAGCTCAGCAGTACCAGAGCAATGTGAATGGTGACCCTTTCTGCTTGGTGGCTGAACCAAACTCCCAGGTGTGTTTTCACCTGGCTGCCCGCAACTGTGTTTTGCTGCCTTTGGTCAGGATTTCTCTTCTACCGCCCATGAGACACAAACAGCAAATGAGGAAATTCTCAGAAGCAGGGACTGTTTGTGGTGGAGCAGTGTGAGGAAGGAGAAGACGCAGACATGTACGAGGCTGTTCCTTTTTCCTCCTGAAGTGTATTCAGGCCAGAGCAGCACAATAATATCTCCTTGCTATCAGTGCACCAGCATTGCTCTCGTTATTAATTTATCTTATTAGGAGGCCAGATAATGCTTAAAAATTACTGCAGTCTCTTCAGGAGGTCTGCTCATCTCCAAACACAGGCCAACAAGAGGCTGAGCTTTCCTTCTCCACTTTTTTGGTGTCACTGAGGCAGCCGGAGGAAGCTCCTAACCTCAGGCATCTCCGCCTGCGAGCCCAATTAAAGGAAGCACAGGGAAATGAAGGTTTCATCCATCCTGGAAACATCCTCATCTTCAGCATGGCCCGGTTTGCCATAGATAGAATTGGGTTTCAGAGCTGGAACGGCTACATATCCAAACTAGGCACTCACAGGGCTTGTGTTGCATGTGGGAACCAAAATCCCACAGACGTTCTCCAGGGCTCGGGTGGGTCGAGGCGCTGCCCACGCGCTGCGGTGGGGAATCCTCTGTCTCCACCCAGCGCTCGCTGGCTGTGCTCCAGTTCAGCAGGTTGGTTTTTATCCTTTTTCTGGATTAAAGGCAGCTCGGTCTGTTCCTCAGCAGTGAGTCACTCCAAGTCGGACTTCAGCTGCAGGAAGAGGACTCACATTATACAATTAGTTCTGCATTTCCCCAAAAGTGATGCAAATGAAGGGGAATCGCTCTGGACTGCAACTTTTTGCAACCTTTGGGCACAAGCTTCGCAACACCTCCATCACTGTGGAAATGGACACGCGATGGGAGATGGGCACCATCAGAAACCCCAGCACTGAGCAGGGCTCAGAGCAGAGAGGACAAAAGGCTTTGCACCATGCACGAAGGACACACCAGATACCAAATATCAGCATACAAGCATGACTGACAGCACTGGAGGAGCCCAGATGTTGACCTTGGATAGGTCCTTAAATCCTGCCAGATTTCTTGAAATGAGCTATTTTGCACAGCAGAAGACAAATTAGCACTGCTATTATTCCTGGGTAGTGACAGGTTGAAAATGCAAAGACAGCAGATAGGTGGAAGGGTAAAGCATGGAAATATTTTGCATTCAAGGGTGCTTTTTCAGCTCTGGGGTGAAGGCAAAGGGACTCGGCGTACCTGAGGAACAGGGCCTGACCACTCAGCACCTGAGACCTCCGGCGCTGGAGACGAGCCCATGCAGTGCCCTGCAGCGCTTGGCTGGTGGCAGTGATGAAGGGCGCGGGTGGGAAGGAGGTGCTGAAGCTCAGCAGAGCAACAGGCAATTATGCCAAACCCAGTAGCCATCTCATAAGCAACTGCTTCTCTTTATCATATACTCTTGGAATAACTTGAAAGAAAGCCACTGGGAAGGGGGATGACGTTTTGGGGACAGTCCGCCTCTGGTGTTTGTCAATCCATAATTGAAACGAGGACAAGGAAGCCACAGTTGTCACGCTCAGTAATTAGAGGGAAAGTTGAGCCACCCGTCCATCCTCTGCCAGGTGGCCTGTCTGCAGACAGGTATTTGCGATGCTGAGCAGCATGGTGACAGTGCTTGCAAAACTGCCCAGGGGAGAAACACCAACTGCTCTCTGCAGGAAGCCAAGGAGGAGCTGGGAGGCCAGGTGTGCAATTACTGGGATGTCTTGAGCACCAAGCTAGCTTCTGGTCATTGAGATTTCCACACACAAGCCATTTCTGGATGGAGAACAAGAGAGACAGGTGCTAAACACTCCCTGGTATCACACACAGCGCCCAGCAGGTGGATTACCCCATAGGATATTCAAGGAGAAAAAGCAACCACATAATAACAAGAACAAAGAGGATAACAAGGCAACACACCAATGTGTGGACGTGGCTTCAAGAAATTACACTGGAGTTCCCCAAATGAATCTTCCTCAGTGTGTGCAACCCCACTGAGCTCAGGAGGAGCCTGGGTGCCTGATTCATGCAGTATTGTGGGGCACAGAGTCAGCCTGGCTGTGAAATGCGACTTGAACGTCTCAGGTCCCACTCCGTGCAGCTTCTTCTGAAAGCAGCAGGTTTGCCTTAATAATGTGTTTCCTTTTATCCTCCAACAGAGAATGGCCAGGGTGTCCTTTTGGCACAGCCAAATAAAACGTGATTCACAGCAAGGCTTGCTCTTTTCCATTTTTCTCTGCTTTTTCTAGCTTTCTTTTCCAGTTACTTAATGCTGGGTTTTCTTGCAGCGCAGGTTCCCAAGTGCAGGGCAGTGGTCGGTGACAGATGCCCAGCTGGATTTCCAACTCAGTATGGACACGTGGAAGAAACTGCTTCCTAGAGCAGGAGATTTCAGTGAAGAGGTTTAGGAACCCATCCCAGAAGCAGACTGAATCAAAGCATGGCTTTGCCTCTCCGAAGGCATGGTGACCTGGCTCACCGAGGACGTAGCTGCGAGCTCAGCTTTGGCAGGAGGGGATTGCCAGTCCGGAGCGATAATCACTACCGTTGCTTGTCTTTATCTCCCTGGATGTGTGGTTTGCTAGCAATTCAGAGTGCTCATCTCTGGAAATGGAGGTTATGAGCCCGTAGGCTGCTCAGTGGGGAAATGAAGGCTGTGGTGCCCGATGCTGCAGCTGGCTGCTCTGCGGGGCAGAGCGCTGCAGCTTCAGGTACCCCTGGAGCAGGTGATGCTGAGCATTAGGGCAGTGATGAATAGAAGCTGGCTGCAGATTCCTCTAGGACAAATACTTCTCTTTATCATGCTTAGCCCAGTGGAGACAACCATAATACAGAGCTTATGCACCCAGCCACCACCTCTGGAATGACACATTGTGAGTTTTTTGCGTGCTGGTGGCAAAATGAATCACAAAAGTGACTCTAACCATTCATTAAGATAATAGGTACATCTTCTAGAAACTATACCTTCTGTAATCTCCTTAATCTGAGTGTCCATCTGGAAGTCTTTATGAATAGCTGGGTGCTTGTAAACACAGCATTGTTGTTCCTCCTGGTTCATATTTCTCCTTTTATTCTGCTGAGGCTGGCAGCCACGCAGGAACACAACCTCTGCTCCCAGATCATGCCCCCGTGGCCCTGCAAAGCGTGACTCCAAGTTTTTGTGCTGGTGACTTTAGAAAACAATCTTTTGCTTGATAATACCAAGCTCTCTCATTGACTATTCATGGGGTCCATGCCTCTAGCTCCAGCTCGGTGACTTGTGAGTTCAGGTAAGAGGTCTCCATGCCAAAAGTGTGTTGCTTCTTCCACGTTATCTCACCAGCCACATCATTCTTACCAGGCCATCGAGGGGATTTGCTCTCTGCTGAACATGCTCCATGTCCCTCCCTATAGAGTGATGCCTCCTGATTTGACACAGCACACACAGATCGCACTGCTGATAAAAGCCTCGTCTTTTCTGCTGTGCTGCCAGTAAGCTGCATGCAATGTTTCTGTATCGGCTGTATTTCATTTTTCTGAAGAAACCTGTCTGTAAGTTTGCAAAATTAACTCTATTACATTAACCACACACACTGAACAGCTACCTTCTATGGTCATTATGGTCTATGTACGCACACAGATTTACAGAGCTATCGATGGAACTAGTTGAAATTCCGTGGCTGGATTTCCCTCCTCCCACACCCTCCCCTTTCACTCAGCTGCTGGAGGGCATCTCTGGAGTCCCTGGTTGGCTCCGTGCGTGAAGGAACATGCTTTCTGGTTAGAAAAGTTGGTATCGTAGAAGAGACAACTGTCCCATGACACAGCATGGCAGCATTTCCAACCCCAGCACAGCTGGTTTTCACCAGGAAGGCCCACCTTTCCCCAGAAGAACACTTTTGGTGCCAAACTCACGCCCTGCTCTTGGCATGTGGTTGCTCTCCCTCTGCAGGGGCAATTCCCAATGCTACTCCTGGCTGGTGCGCTTTCATCATGACCCTGCCATACCAATTCCACCCCATTACTCAGAGCCCTAATGATCCACCGGGCCCCGAGTGTTAGCACAAGGTTGGTTAGATGATGCAAAAGGGCCTCACGAATTCCTATGCAAAAGAGGAAAGTTACAAAGGAAGAGGGTGGACACCCGTGGTGTTTGGTACAAAACCTATTTGTCTCTTACAAAATTAGATGGTAAATAAGAACTATGAAGGAGAGTTTCTTAGCTTAGGTCACCCAGTAGCACCATCAAAATGGAGATTTTCAAAATCCAAACAGGCTGCCGTGTGCTGCTGCTGGCTGGCTGTTGAGTCGCTGCTGCAACATTTCCAGCAAACATCCAGAAGTCACACAAGCCGTGTCTGACAACTGCATCCTGTGCCCAGGTTTCCCACCACGTGAACAAAAACTTGCCTAGCACGTGCCAAAGTTGGCCCGAACCAGCCACCTGCTCTGCCCAGCAGGTTGCTCTCCATGGGGTCAGACATCACCCTTGGGAGCAATGCTCTCTTTTGCTTTGCTTGCTGCCACAAGACCCCAGCATCTTCTGAGCAACACCAGTGACACAGGTGTTTATCACTGCTCACGTCCTCTTTCCAGCAGAAAGGCTGCAGAAGGAAGGTAAAGGTTTTGGCAAGTTTCTGTTTGGCAGCATGGCAAATAAAGAAGGTGCACATGGACAATGACTACCGTTGGCCTGCAAAGTATCCCAGGAATTACCTTGTCCATCTTTTTGCAGCAAAAATGCTATGCAATGGCCAGGGAAAAGCCAGGCTGAGGTCAAATAGCTGTTGCGGAGCAAGGTCAGGAGGATTGCTCCGATGCCCGCTGGCGATGGAAGATGCTCAGACCATTGCCTCTACCTGGGTCCCCACAAATCCACTGCCTGCTTTGATGTGGGAGCAGAATCAAGCTGCAGTTAAGCGAATGGGAACAGCCATCTTCGGAGGGCTGGACCCATGAAACCAGAGGGAGATGTCCCAGGGGCCTCATTAGCCACCTTAATGGTGACTTCAATGTCCCTTTTGCAGGGAGCCACAAAAACTGCCCAGCTTGAAGGCAGGGAGGGAGGGCACCAGCTGACAACACTGAGAGCATGGCGCAGTCCTGCCAGCCCCATTTTATCGGGAAAGGGTCTTAAAAAAAATTTGTTTTCTCACTGGGGTAAAGCAAGCTTGGATGGCTGGGTCGTTACAGCTGGAATCACACCAGGAGGTTGGAAAACCTCTTAGGCTCTCCTTACCCACATGGGTGGCTTAACAGATCCCAATTTAGCAAGGCACTTAAACAGAACTAATTTATCCTAATGCTGGGTACATGTAAATCTCAAAGCCTTCAGTCTTATGGAAGCCACCACAGTTCAAGGCATGTTTAGGGCCAAGGACCTCAGGGGTTTCCCCTGTGTAAATTTAGGTGTAAGCTGCTGCTTTAAAGCTTTGCTGAATCCCATCAGCCTGAAAACTGTGGTTTCATCTCTGCCTTGTATCTTCACATGCATCTTTTTTTGTTTAGGCGGGTTAGTCCCTCCCTGCAGCCCCTCCAATGTCACCAGACCCACACTCAGCCAGGACAAAGCATGGAGACGAGGGGAAAAAAAGTCTCTGTGAAGACAGCATTTGCATCCGATTTCAGCTAGTGCTTGTGCGTGTGTGTGGCTGATGGAATGAAGGCGATTGCAATCCTGCTCTTCAGAAGACCAAATCACATCAGAGCGCTTCCTCCTTTGAAGTTTATGTAACCGGTGCTCAGGGCTTCCACCATGTGACTGCGCAGCAGCTTTGTGAAAGCTCAGCAGCTGCAAACCACAAGCACTGCCCTGAACCATCTCTCTCTGATGTGCAAGGCTGGGCACCTGGAAGCAGCCACTTCTTAGGGTGCGAGGAGGAGCCGAGGGTTGGAGCGCAGGTTTGGTGCTTTCCATCCATGGGGAAGCAGCCTGGCAGCTCCTCGTGTGCAGGGAAGGATCTCAGGGCTGGCAGCTGGGGGAGGAAGGTGGATGGTTGTCCCACGAGTGGCATTTTCCCTGCTTTCCAACAAGACCGGGAACACCGAGGGTCCATAGCCCTCAAACAGCGCGCACATCTCCATGCAGCACAATGCGCCCTGCGGAGGATCCGAACCGGATCCAAGTTTCTCACAGCTGGAAAAACTGGCAAGTCACTGCCCTCTGGGATTAAGGGCCCCGTCTTTCTTGCCGTGCAAAGAAGCCGGAGGCTCCCTCTGCACTCCTGCTGGATGGAGAGCTCCAAGCAGTGGCGGCACCCCGGTACCCCCGTCAGCACCTCAATGCCCCACCTCTGCCCCGCTGCAGCATCACCCAGCCAGCGTTCGGGGCACGCAGGAAGCAAACCCCTTGTGCCAGGGGCTTGATGGCCCGACTTCTGCCTATTTTGCAGCTTGCCCATGGTTATGCCCACCTAAGGTCACTTTGCATAGACCTACCTATGGCCAAGTGATGCTTTAGCCCAGCCACGGGTGCCCTGTTTCCAGGCAGTGCTACAGGTTTGGCTTCAGACCACACACCCAGTTCCCTCCACAATGCTTGCACCAAAACTTCAGCACAAAATATGTTTGTGAAATAATTCCCCCTTTCACTTACTAGCAAGAGTTTCAGGTGCTTGGATTACCTTGGGCTGAATGACATGAAGACTGCAGTGCCCAAAAAGCTCATCTGCTTTCTCCAACTCATTCAATCTCATGAATGAAATTACATCTCATTGCAAGACTTGAATCCTAGTATACTCAGACCAATGCAGCAACAACGGAACTAGTACATGATTAAAAGTGTATGGTATTTTATAGTTCATTTCAACACCCCCAAGACCTGTAAAAAAAATAGGAAGACCTTTACCTGGGGAGACCCCACAAATATTATAAAACCAACCTACTGCCTTTGCGCTATTTTTCATTCAAGAAAATCCGCTTCAAGTTTCCAATACCATTGCCTAGGAATCCTCCCAGAACCAGATAACTTTGTCCTAGCAAAGGTGCAAACCTTCTGAAGGCAAGCTATGCAATCACTTGTGATTCTGTGATTAGACCCCTTTGTTAAGGCAAAAAAAGCACTTTATTTGTTTCCAAGCGAATTCAAAAATCTTTTAAAGAATTTTAATTAAGAAGGTATGGTGCCTTCTCATTAACAGATATTACTAGAATAATTTAACGTCAAATAGGTGTGTCACAGGAATAAGAGGAAAAAAGTTCACTCCGGCTAACATTTCTCAACCTGTTTGTAACACTTCGCTTCACTTCTTTGTTGCATCTCCAGCTATCGCTTGCGTGAATTCGCCGCGCGCACCACTCACATCACACCCAGATACTAAACACAATTATCCCCGTCCCTACGCACATAATTAGGCAATAAACACTCTGCATCTGCAGCGAAGCATTTCCCAGAAATGCCGTATTTCTGTTCCATGTATTCTAAGGGGCACATCCCAGCCCAGCCGGACCAGTGCCCCAACTTCATGAACCCCATTCCCCGGAGCATCCCCCCCGAATTCAGCCTTGGCACCATCCCACGCGTGCTCCACCAGTATGGCCACCGCCGGCCCCACGCAGCTCCGCTCCTCTTATTTGGTTGCCAGCACACGGGGCTTCAACCGAGCCATCTGCGAGAGCCACAGCCATACCCACGGGAGGAAGAAACAAATGCTTACACGAATGCTCCCAACAGCGTCAGCGCCGCGCTGGGACAGATCCGCCTTCCTGCTCCCCGCCGTTGCTCAAGAGCCTGCCCTGAGCTGGCGAGAGACCCTGGAAGAGGCGGCATCGCAGCGACATTTTGCAGGAGGTCCCGAAACATAATTAAACGCTGTGGTGAAACCGAACCGTAAACAAGCCATGAATAAAAACTCCTTGAATTATTTTGCTAAACTATAATTACACAATAAGGAAGCAGATTAATTAAGTAAAATATAAGTCCTGAAACTGAAGCTTGCAAGCAAAGCAGTTTATTTTAATTTCCACATTATTTCATATGAGATAGAAGTGTTTGCTGTGGGTTTAAAATGTTGGAAGCCATTCCTTGCTGCCAGGCAGACCAAACCCAGTGGATAAATTAAATTTTTGCATCTCAGGCACCTCCTGAAATGTATATAAGGAGACGGGCCATGCCTCAGAGAAGCCAAAGGAGAGCTCCTTCCTGCACCCTCCGCTCCTCTCTTGCTCTGCTGCATCGCTGTGTCTGCTCCCCGGCCGCCATGAGTCGGCAGTGCTACACCTCCAGCTCCCTCCTGGGCAGACGGGGCTTCTCCTCCGCCTCCGCTGTCTGCGGCCTCGGCAGGGCCAACAGCAGCTCGGCCTCCGTCTGCCAGCCGGCGGGACGGCGGTGCGGGATCGGTGGCTTCAGCAGCCGGAGCGTCTGCGACTTGGGGAGAGGGCAAAGGATTTCCTTCGGTGGCAGCTGCCGCAGCGGGGTCTACGGCGGCGCCGGCGTGGGACGTTGCGGCGTGGCTTATGGCGGAGGCCGCTTTGGCGTGGGCACGGTCGTGGGGTTTGGTAACTGCGGAGGCTACGGGGGCCTGGGCAGCTTCAGAGGCCTTGGGGACGGCGTGGCGATCGGAGGCTATGGTGGTGGCATCAGCATCGGCCTCGGCGGAGGCCGCTCGGAGGGGATTCGGGGCGTCAGCATCCACCCGGAGCTCCTCAAGCCCCTCTGCGTGGGGGTCGACCCCGAGGAGTGCCAAGTGCGGACCCACGAGAAGGAGCAGATCAAGAACCTCAACAACCAGTTCGCCTGCTTCATCGACAAGGTGAGCCCCCGCTCTCCGGGCTGTCTCTAGGGACAAGCCAGCGCCTGCTTTGCCCGGCGCCCCCGTGTCTTGCAATGGCTCTGGTAGACCATACTCCCGATGCGGAGACTGCTTGGATGTAAGCCTTGCCCCAAGGCAACTGCAGAGGTATCTGACCTCCCGATGGTCACCAGCCTGCTAAATAGCTAGAGCAGGAGCAGCTCCTACAGTAAGCCAAAGCCTGGGAGAGGAGGGACGGAGACGCTGAAATGGTCTTGACGGTTGTTTCCAGCCAATATGATGCTGTGCTTCTAGGACATGTGTCATCTTCCGTTCCTATCCTACTTCTATAAACTCCAGGGGACTTGTATTTTTTTACAGTTCACTTCATTTCACAGAAGTAGAAAGATAGATATCTGGCTAAAATGAGAGGAACAACTTTATTTTTTCTGTCCCTCCACTCTGTGGACAAAAGAGTTTGGCGATTTCCTAAACAAATGTAATTTCTTGTTGTTACCTTAGCTAAGCCTAAGGGTTTTTCATTGCTGTTTAGAGATGCATTATAGAAAATGATTTTTCAAAGAGCAGAGGAACCTTTGCTCCATCTGATCTTGATTTTCTTTGTGAGCTGTTCTGCAGCTGAAACAACCAAGCCCATGTAAGAGGAGCCACCCTACTTCCTCCCATTGAAAATGACTTATTCATGATACATAAAGGTTCCCAAGTACTAGAGAGCTCTTTAATCTAGAAGTGAAAGGCATGATAAGTATCCGCGGTTAGAGCTTAAATCAGATACATTCAAATGAGCTCCTGGATGGTGCTTTTAGCACCAGGAAAGACTCATTACTGTAATCAGCCCATCAGAGGAGGCAGATGATCCTCCTCCAGCCAGTTGTCACAGGAAGGAGGCAGAGTTTGGCTGAAGCTTGCTTTTGTCAAAGAGATGATCGGGCTCAACACAGAGCAAACGCATGGATGTCGTTCAGCCTCAGGAGTCCTGGGTGGCACCGGGCTTAGCTGGGAGAAGATGCTCTTCTCACTCAGGCTGCTGAGAAATCAGCGCTTAACCTTTGGCATTTCTGATTTTATTTTTATTTTTTCCTCCTGGAGGTGGAGGGACCTGAAGTGCCTTTGCCCAGGACGAGAGGGGTGGATGACCCTTGCATCTCTTCCTTCCCCAGGTCCGGCTTCTGGAGCAGCAGAACAAAGTGCTGACCACCAAGTGGGAGCTGCTGCAGCAGTATGTCCTGCCGGCCTCCAGGAGAAACCTGGAGCCTGTTTTTGAGAATTTCATCTGCAACCTGAGGAAGCAGCTGGAGTGTGTGCTGGGGGAGCGAGAGAGGCTGGAAAACGAGGAGCGGTGCCTGAGGGACCTGGTGCAAGAGTACAAGTGCAAGTAAGTAGCATGCAGAGAGAAGATGGAGGCTGGGGCGTTGGCTGGACTGAAGCAGACTTTTGGAGCGTGAAGCCAATGCAGCAGCAGCAGCCAGCTCAAAAACTGGAGCACAGGGAGGGAGCAGGGCAGGGCACACCAGCACTGGGCTGGATTCTGTGCTGGGGTCCCACTGCTGCATCTCAGGTGCAGTTGATGCACTGGGAGAGCCCCCCCTGCAGTATTTCCTTAGGGTGAGGGACAGGGAACCTCTTTTCCTCTCCCTAGCACTCCTGCACGCCCCTGTGGTTTACTGTATCAAATCTCCCACGTCATCTGTGGCTCCCTCAAATCTCCTGCCCCTGGTGCCATCCATTCCCACAGATCCTCAGCCCATTTGTCTTCACCCCACACTTTATCCACATCGTCTCCACTGGGGTTCATTCCCTCTTCCCAGAGGAAATGTGGGAATTGTTTTTTTAATCTAAGATGCAGATGTTCCTTAATAGTTCCCTGTGTGCTATGCTAAGCCGTGAACCAGGACGTACAGTGGCTGGTGATGCACAACAAGCATATAAGAGTAGTCTTCTCCAAAGACCTTACAGACAAGTGTCTCAGACGTTTCTCTCACTGAGCCACCACCAAGGAGGTCAGACTCATCTTGTGAAAGTTCTTCCAGGTCCCAATTACTTAGTCATTATACACCGGCTTTCCTTTTCATGGCACCTAGGAGTTTCACAGGTTGCTCAAGCTCCTGACCTCCCTTGGGGCATTTTGGCCGCAGTCTCCCCATAAAGCTCAGAGCAGAGTCCTGGATGCTTCCAAAACACCTCACATGGAGCAGCAGGGCTAGAAACAGCAAAGCAAGCCTTCAGCTTGGTACACAGTTTGGCATTTCTAGTGGTTTGGCCTGATTTACTGCCATCTCACACCAGCCACCGATACTGCCGGTGTGGGCTATTTAAAACTGCTGAACAAAGCTCAGCACAGAGGAAAAAAAAAATAACAACAAAGCAAAACTCTAATAGGAGGTACAAAGCAAATAGGGAGAGGCCCTGGTTTCAGTCATGCTTCCCATGCTCTGTGCTGGCTGCTTGGGTGGTGGGGATGGGACCACCAGGACTCAGCAGCCCACCCCTCTCCTTTCCTCCTGCAGATATGAAGATGAGATCAACAAGCGCACAGCTGCGGAGAACGAATTTGTGGTGCTGAAGAAGGTGAGCTGTGCTATGGACAACACCAGCAAGCTCAGCTGAGGGTGGCTGGTGTGTATGCAGAACCCGGGTGTGGGACCAAGCAGTGAAATGGAAAGCCACGGCACCATGGCACTGCCTGAACCCTCGCTGTGTAGCCCCAAAATTGAGGCGACCCACCTGGGTCACCTGAAGAACCCTGCCAGCTTGTAAGCACACATGAAACAAAGCCAGGCAGCCTCAGGGGCTGGCCGTGGGGAGGCTTCTCCAAATCTAACAGAGAAAAGGGGCTTTGCCACAGCTGTTTTTCTTTCACCTCTTTTCACCAAATCCGTGGTGTCTCTCCAGGACGTGGACTGTCTCTACCTGACCAAGGAGGAGCTGGAGGTGAGGGTGGGTCTCCTGCGGCAGCAGCTGGAGTTCCTGAAGTGCATCTATGCCGAGGTAAGAGCACGCTCATTTGCTGCAGCAGACTCAACACAGGGAAAGGTGTCTTTTCTGAAAATCCTACAGGTGCATCCAAAAAATCTATATCTATTTATGTGTTTGGTAGCAATGCTGTTACATACGCTTTGGGCAGGCACAGGGTGGATTTGGTGGTCTCCTGACTGCAAAGGGAGGACTTTTGCATGAAAAAAGCCCCTAAAATTCTCATCCAAACCATGCCTGGAGCCATGGAAACATCTCACTCTTGAAAACACAGATATTTTTAGCATTTAACTTTTTCAGCTTCTTAAGTCAAAAGATATTGGTGAAAGTAACCCTTTTGTCTAAAACATTCCTAACAGAGCACACGGGGACACCGTGTTTGCTTTCCACCTTTTCTAACCAAACACTTCCCGGGAGTCTGCAGTGCCCAAAGCACTCACCCGGAGGGATGCACAGCCCGCAGAACTGCTGACGCAGCCGGCAACACCGGGCTGCATCCAAGCGAGTTGCTCCACCAGGACTCCCCACTCTCCTTGGGGAATTACATGCAGCAATCCCATATTGTGCCAACAACAGGTCCCAGCTGCCAGCTCTTGCTGGAAACCAGCCAGCCGTCTGGAGGACCCCATGCCCCAGCTGGGTATTCATGGGACAACCTTCCCCAGCCATACATTTTCTCTCCAGACCCCCCCTTTGCTGGGTCACTGACCTGTGATGGATCTTGCAGGAGAGAGCTCAGTTGGATTGCCAGCTGTGTGACACCTCGGTCATCGTGCAAATGGACAACAGCCGCGACCTGGACATGGAGGGCATCATCAAAAGTGTTGAGTGCTGCTATGAGGAGATTGCCCAGAAGAGCAAGGCTGAAGTGGAGGCTTTCTACCAAACCAGAGTGAGTATCCACACCACCGGCACAGATGGCAATGAAATCCCCTGGCCAACAAAACCCCGAGGACCGTTTCTGTCCTCCGTGAACCAACTTAAACCCACCCCACGGTGTGTGAGCACTGTAGTTTGCTCAAGAGAATCATGCCAAAAGAAAACCCCCCAAACCACCTAAAAAATGTGTTTTACGAATTCTCCATCAAAACAGAACCTAGCAGATCATGATGCTGCTTCAGAGAGGTCTCCTCTGTGCACACCCATCAGGAACACCATCCCCTTCCCAAAGAGCAAGTGCTCGGGGCCCATATGAGGCTGTCACCTTGTCCAGGCTGAGGTCACATCTGGGTGTTTCCCTGGAGCACCAGCGTTGGTGCAGCTCCGGAGCATCCTCATCTTCCCTGGAAGGGGCGATTTGGGCGCTTAACATCACCTTCTTCCCGCGCAATAGCTGGAGGAGCTCCACAGCAGCCGCGGCAAGTTCTGTGATGACCTGAGAAACAACCAGAGTGAGATAGCCGAGCTGAACAGGATGATCCAGAAGCTGCAGTGCGAGTCGGATAACGTGAAGAAACAGGTAGGACAAAGGGCTGAATGTTGCATGGGCGGCAAGGTGTGCATCAAAGGGCTTTGTCCTCACCAGCTCCTAGCCTGCAAGGCTGCACAGAACCCCCTGCCCCCGCCAGAGTTTGCATTCGTAGCTTCTCATCTCGAGGCTGAAGATAGGCAAGGAGGCGGATTTATTTCCACCTAGCAGAAGCCACTTATCTTGGCTACAGCAGAAATGATGTTGGCTGCATGCTTCCTACAGGGTGCAGCCAATGCATCCCTTCCCTGTCACCGCAAAGAGCTTGGCCATAGCAGGGGTCCAGCCAAAATCTAGGCTCTCTGGCAGTTCCTAACTGAGAAACAAAGGGGATCAATGTGCAACCCTGTGGAGATGCTCTCCATGTCACAGCCAAGCACCCTCTCATCTGTCACTGTTCACAGATCGCAGCGCTGCAGACAGCCATCTGCGACGCTGAGCAGCGGGGCGACTGCGCCCTCAAGGATGCCCGGCAGAAGCTGATCGACCTGCAGACTGCACTGCAGCAGGCCAAGGACAAGATGGCATGCTTGCTGAGGGACTACCAGGAGCTGCTGAACGTCAAGCTGGCCCTGGACATTGAGATTGCCACTTACAGGACACTGCTGGAAGGAGAAGAGAGCAGGTAGGCGCCTCCTCAGCTGCAGCTTGCAGCGATGCCTGGCGAAACCCAGCAGGGGAGGAATGAGAAATGCTGGGTGGCTGCGGCTCCCCATGGGTGCAGAGCAGAACAACGTCCCTTTTCTCTCCCCATGGGTGCAGAGGGGAGCATTGCTCCTGTTCCCTCCTCATCCTCCCAAGGCAGCTGGATCACAGCACACCAGGCATGCCATTCAGGTCCCCCTTTTGCAGGACAAATGGATAGGGATGGGATATTCAGACATCCATGGGATTTAGGGGTCCAACCCCACAGTCGTTCAGCGGGCAATAGGGACACCTGGGTGCACAGAAAAGCTGAAAGACTTGCAGGGTTTCTAAGAAGGCAATAACTGGGTGGTATCTCCATTTGCTCATGTGTTTGGGGAGCGTTTCCCTAAGCACATCTTTGAGACATTTCTTTTCTGACAGGATATGCACTGGCAACCCGGTGAGCGTAGGTAAGCCAACAAAGCATCCCCTGCCTTCCCCTTTGAGCTTGTAAATTTCCTTACGAGCCGGGCTTGAGCTGCTCCGGGAGTGACACGGGACCTGTTTTTCTCTCGCAGCCGTGGTCAGCGGCGGTGGCACGGTCGGGGAGTGCCGATCCCTATCTGGAATCGGAGGCAAATGCGCCGTCAAGACGGGAGGAGCCGGCGCGGGCTTGGGGGTGGTCTCCTCCTTCGGCGTCAGCAACGCCGGCTTTAGCACCCGCAGCGTGGACTGTCTCCCTCGGGTGGGGGGCGGCTTCGGGGCCAGGAGCGCGGTCAGCTGCGTGGGGCGGGAGGTGATCACCGGTGCCGAGGGGGTGCAGTGCGCCCCCGGCGTGGCCAGCCTGGGGAACGTGGTGTGTGCCGGCGTGGAGCAGTGCAGCCCGGGAGCCGTCATCATCCCCGGCCCGGGGGTGTGCGGCGCCGGGAGCAGGTACAGCACAGCCGTGCGCGTGGTCAGAACGACCCGGTAGAGGTCCGGAAGGGCGACGCCGCAGCGCATTTTAAAATAATCAGCATTTCTGCAATAAAACAGTATTCCCCTTCCTTCTGACAGCTGAAGCACACAACCACACACTGCCCACACACACGCAATTAGGCTGGTAGCTCTGCCGAAAACGGTTTGCATGATCACAACCCACCTTCTCTTTCACGGTCCTCCGGGGGGGAACCGACCCCCCGAGGCCTCAGCCAGGTGAGATTTTCATTTCAGACGGGCTAGAGCTGTCTGCTTGCATTGTCCTGGCTCTTCTCTGCTCGACCCCTTTTCCACAGGGATTTTCTTTCCCTAAGTCAGCTATTGCAAAAGGATTAAAAATTTGGTCATCCTGATTTCAGAAAGAGAAGCCACATCTTAAATTGTCCGAGATGGAGCTGCAGCTATTATTTTAGCTTCTTTAATGACACCAGAAAATCCAATTTTTCCTGTTTACGAGAGGGTTGGTAATGGTTATGTAAATTGGTCCAAGTTGCTACACCAGGTTTGGTAGAACAGATTTTAATTACACACCGACGAGCACCTTATATTTCTGTAGTTAAATGCATGCGTTGTTTTTCCTGTGTGTGTACTAGATAGACGGATTTAACGCTTTTAATGTGTAAGTGAACAGTTGATTATCCTTCGCTTACTCCAAACTTTCAGCTGTACCTTCAATAAACTACATGCATAATTCATGCTCTGCTTCATGGGTTTTATTTCCCCTCCCTGCCCTTATAAAAGCAGGGATGTTTTCTCAAACATGAACCTCCACATGGGTGGGGATTGTAGCTCGCAAGACGTGGAGCTTTAACAAAGTTTTCAGAGAGTTTGTCTGCTCTCCTTCCTGATGCACTTTTGCATACCTTTATTCCATCCAGAGACGAGCGTGGTCACAGGGAAGTCTGGAAAGCTCAGCATTAACCAGGGAATGTAACCTCTCATGGGATATGCAGCTCCCTTGGAATCTCTGGAGGCAGAACAAAAAGCAGCCAGGCCCTCATTTAAAGCAATCAGTGAGAACCAGCTCAGGTGGAAGCAAAAAAAATAAATAAATAAATAAAAAAATCCCTCTCGCAAGAGTAGGTTAATTGTCAAATGAAAGAAAACTCTGCCTTTCCAAAATACAACACCAGGCCCTCTCTCCTTGAACACCCACCTTCTCACAAACACCCAAGCCTTTACAAACATCAGGGGCCCTGGGCTGTAGACAGGTGTCACCCACTGACACCAAGGAGGGCAGAGCCCTCGCCCACCCTTAGGTGAGGTCAGGTTGCCCCACCCTTTTTCTGCATGAGGGTCCACAGTTTCCAAGGTGTGGGGACCCACAGGAAGGTCTCCGCATCATGGCTGGAAAGGGTTCACTGTGGTGGCTCTCACCACAGCTGGATGCACAGCTGCATGCCAAGAAAACCATCCGTCCCCGATGGCTGCTTCCCTCCCACGGCTCACCTGGGCACCACCAAAAGCCTCTGAGACATCTTCGCTCTGAATTGCCCTTTGGAGAAATCTGTCTCTCCTCTCCCAGTCTGGAAGCAGTGCAGGGTGTGGGCAGGTTAATTTACCCCCGAAACATGGACTGAGGAGTGGGTGTTGCAATTTATTTCCAGACTTCCTGCTCCACTTCCTAGACTTTGCTGCTGACTCACGGCTCGTCTGCCCCATCCGACCACGTCTCGCTCCCTGATGGAGGAGCTCAGCCATCCTGCTGGGCTCAGCCTGCCCGTGCCAGCGCGATGGGGATGCACCCACCGCCGGTTCCTACCAGCTAAGCATCCACCTCTGCTGCTCTCGTGGTGGGTTCGGGCTCCCTGCGTCTGCAGGGCTTCTCGGACAGAAAGCACAAAGCTTTATGGGATGTGGTCACCTTGGAGCAGATTGCTAATTATGTTTTAACAAACAACATGGCTTAGCAGCACTGTCTGGGTTGGTGGGTGGTGAAATCCAAATAGACCATCCCTTGCCGAGAAGGCAAAACCCACCCACCTAACAAGGATGTCTTCCGAAACGGTTATCTTCAGCTTTTCTCTCTCATTATATATGACTCGGACTTCATCTCATTTGTATGTAAATAACAAGCTGAAACACCCAACAAGAAGCTGCCAGTGCCCTAACAGTTCATAATTTATTCTGATCACCTCCCTGCAAAACAGTGAGTGCACACCAATAACCAGACGGCTCCCCAGGGTACCAAAGTGGCCCAGCAGCTCTTGCATTTCTGGGAGAATACCTTTAATCGTCCCTGCCCTTCTCAACCCCCCAGAATTGCAAAACTCATGATTTTTGCCGCCTGCCTGGAGACATTCAAGTAGAACAGGTTGTTTTGGAGAAAAAAAAAAGGCCAGCAGTCCAGATTGAGGACATTTTGGGGGTGGTTGGGGCTAAATCCTGCTCAGTGTCATTCGGGATGTGCACCTCTGCCGTTTGGTGGAGACTCGCAGAGCTGATCCAAATGGACAGATGTGAAAAGCCACATCTGTCCCTGGGTACGGAGCCCACAAACGCCAGCTCCTGCACACAATAAACAAGCCCAGTAAAGAACTGGTGCATCTCCCCCAGCCTCGCATACCTTGTGGACAGCAGGCTGAAGGAAGACAAGTGTGGGAGCCTAAATTGACAATTCCCTCTTTCTTCTGGCAGCCCCACCCTTAATGCCATTATATTCATTCACCTCTAATATCTGATCAGAACCCGTTTGTCAGCTTCAGGACAATCTGCCCTTACTGGGGTCAAGAAAGCATGAAGACAATCTCATTTTCCCATCGCACCCGGGCTTTGAATTTTACGCAAATAATGAAGACGTTCATGAATTTCAGGTAACATCCCAGGTAGCTTCAGCCCAACATTTTCCCAGAGAGAAGCGAGACGATGTGCACCAACCAGGAATTTCACACTGCAATGGGAAATTCAGTTTGTGACCCAACTCTCCTGGTTTGAGCCTGACTGGCAGCATTTCTCCAGGGATCATCAGATATTTGATCTTCTGTAGTCGGTAGGACACGAAGCACCTGCTTAATTTTTCTTCCAGAGATGCCAGTGGGACTTTAGCTCATACTTAATGGTTTTGTGCCACTGGGGCACATGAGTGTATTTCACAGGGCATGCGGAGTCCTGTCCTGCAAACACGGAGACAGATGTCTAAGTCCCAGTCATGCGCACAGCACGGGCAATGCCAGCAGGAGAACAACATGCTGAAAATGAACAGAATTCTTAAACACAAAGAATAAAATACTGTAAACATTGCTGTTCCACACAGACTGAGAGGCCAGAAAATGCCACCACACCCTATTGACTTTGCTCTTTTTCCCAAGGATTTCAGGAAGTAAAATCAACAGAATTTGTGGGAGTATTTTTCATGCTGGTTAAATCTTTGCTTTTGGCTGCATTTTGAATGGAAAGGTTCAAAGATTTCAAAAAGAAATTGCACCTGTAAAGAGCTAGAAATTCAAGACTGATTGCACCCTAATGTTAAACATGCAAATAATACAATTCCACAAAGCTGGGCAAAATATTTTTTCAGAAAATCTGTCTCTTTCATTGAAATGTTTTTTAGATCAAGATGGAAATGTATCAGCCACATCATCAGATGACTGGAGGCAGTGCAAGGGCCACCTCTGGGTGGGATGGAGTTGTCCTCTGGAGATGCCAATATGTCTAGAAAGGCAGCCTAGACAACCTGCCATAGACTAAACACCTAATATTAAATAGTCAAAATTCGAGATGACACCTAAATATAGTGTCTCAGAGGCAAATCATGGATCAGGGCCTCTTTGTGATTGGTACTGAGTCAGCTCAAAAGATGGTCTCTGCCCAACAAGTGTGAACAGTCAAGGGCAACTGGATAAATTAGAGCCCTGAGCAAGATGTCAGGCTTCGTGAACATCACACCTGCACTTTGCCTTTGGGCAAAGAAATGAAATATTTCCATTCTGATGAAATCTTTTTGTTCAGTTTTAGCCATTTTAGTTTTACTACGTTTCATTCAAGTTACTTCAGAGGAGCCTGCACTAAGCTCCACGCTGATCTACTACATCTTGTAAGTATGGTAGGAGTATCAGGGTAGCTATTTCTCTTCTTCACCCTTTTTTGTTTCATTTATTTTGCTTTGCAGAAAGGAAATTAAATAATGCATCTCTGCAAGCATACAGCAGCTTTGCACTAGGGCTGAGCAATTCCTGCCAGAAATCACAGTTAGATAACTCTTCTAGCTGAGCAGATTCAAGCTGGCTCCAAGAGGTGTGTTTGAGTGCAATCACTGTTTAACAAGTTTCAAGAAGACAGCTGGCTGCTTGGCACGTCAAAACCATGAAGGCACTAAATTGATCTCTGGACTTCCATGCAACCAAGCCCAGATCCCCAGAGGGATAAAAAGGGCATCCCGCACCCTCTTCCATCAGAAAGCTGCACTCTCCCAGCTTGCTGCTTTGTGCCTGTGCCAGGCCGTGATCTCCTGCTGTGATGAACCGGCAGACGTACAGCATGAGAGCCGGCAGTGGAGGCAGATCTTACAGCGCTGCCTCAGCTGTCATTCCCAGTGGCAACAGGGCTTGCTTCAGTTCGATGTCTGTTGCACGATCTGGAGGAGGTGGAGGAGGTTTTGGAAGGCTCATTGGAGGAGGTGGCGGTGGCTTCGGCAGCAGGAGCCTCTACAACCTTGGTGGTACCAAGAGGATATCCATCGGGGTTGGAAGCAGCTACAGGACTGTTTTCGGGGGTGGAGCCGGTGGCGGCGGTGGATTTGGTGGCGGCGGAGCTGGTGGTGGTTTTGGACTTGGTCTCGGTGGTGGAGGTGGTGGATATAGCTTGGGTGGAGGTGCTGGTGGGCTTGGCTTTGGTGGGGGACAGGGAGGTGGTGGAGGGTTTGGCTTTGGTGGAGCAGGGGGCCTGGGAGGACTTGGCGGAGGGCTGGGTGGCAGCAGGAGTCCGGCAGGATTTGGTGGTGGCCCACCGGGAGTCGGTACCATCCAAGAAGTGACGGTCAACCAGAGTCTCCTGGCACCCCTGAACCTGGAGATCGATCCAAACATCCAGCAGGTGCGGAAAGATGAGAAGGAGCAAATCAAGACCCTCAACAACAAATTTGCTTCTTTCATTGACAAGGTGAGATTTCATCAAGCACTGTGGAACTGTGCTAGGGAGCAAGACAGTCTTGTATCTACAAAAATATAGCTTCAGAAATCTTCAGTCTATTGCATATTTCCTATCTGCATGTTTTTAATAAAGTAATCAAAAAAGAACCTACTTCTAAACAGTTACAAGGCAGAAAGCTAGACATTGAAAACTAGTAACGAGGATTCAGGTTTTGTGCCTGAGAAATAAGATATATTATCTCAAATTAGAGTAAGCCAGTTGCTTAACCTAGCTGTCTTTGCGAGGTATCACAGCAGAGGTGCTGCTTCTTTTGTCCAGCTTTATTGTCTGAAAGCTAAGGTCCTTCTTATATAGACTCAACGCAAGTCCTTTCTCAGCTTTTCTTTCTCTAAATACCTTATATGTAGTACACATGAGCAAGAGAAGAGGCAATTAAGTACCTGTCTTTTAACCTGTAGTACTCAGATATTAGCGTTAATTAAGGAAGATAAATATCACTTGCAAAGAAGGAAAAAAACGAAGGATGTTAAAGAAAGCAAGTGATGAAAGAGCTGAACCCACATTTTCTAATGATTACTCATTGGCTTCCTGAATTAAATTGTCTCTAATTAGAATTGTCCACCAGTGGCAAATTTGCTTAGCTACTGGATGGGCAAACATAGCGCTGGATAATCTGGATGATATTCACAGCTGGATTTAACACTCCTGGTTTGGGATTCACTTGGTTTGTGCTATTCATCAGTCCCAGTTACTGTCCCTTGGCCATCAGCACATTCACAGGCTTCTTATGCTAACCTTCTTCTGCCTCCCAATGCTCAGGTCCGCTTCCTGGAGCAGCAGAACAAGGTGCTTGAGACCAAATGGACCCTCCTGCAGGACCAAGGTCAAAAAAACAGTGCAGGCAAAAACAACCTGGACCCACTCTTCGAGGCTTACATCAACAACCTGAAAAAGCAGCTGGCCAACCTGCTCAACGAGAGAGGACGCATGGATGGGGAGCTGAAGAACATGCAAGACCTTGTTGAGGATTTCAAGAACAAGTGAGTGCCTGTTCAGTGGCACATCCAGGCAGCCTGGGGTGAAATGGGATGCAAATGGTTCAGTTTAGCATTAGGCGGTAGGATTCGTCTCACTTAAACCTAGCTTTCTCAAGGACAAACACCTAGCTTGAGATATTCATCAAATTTTCTATGAGAAAGGGAGAAAAAGGATCTCCAGTCTGTGCTCTAGTCCATAACACGGCACCTGATGAATCTCCCTCTAATAAACAGCTCTCATGAGGGACCTCTCCCTGCAAAGCCCCTGCCTTCTGGCACAACAGGAGAAAAATGGTCCATCAATTTTTTCCAATCAGAAAATGCAGGCTCAGCCAGGACATGACAACTTGTGATGAGACTTGCAAAGGAAAATCCTCTGTAACTGCTTTACTTAAAATGTCATACCCAGCCCAAATAATCTTGCAGTCCTCCCTGTACAACTTTTCTGCTTATTGAGACATGATCCAGCACATCTTTCCCTTTACCCCTCTAGATATGAAGAGGAAATCAACCGACGCACAGCAGCAGAGAATGAATTTGTGGTGCTGAAGAAGGTGGGTGAGACAGGAGTTTTAACGGATGCTGAGCATTGCGTAGGCTGGGAGAGCTCTAAAGGGTAGGAGATCTCATGGAGCTGCATCCTTGTCCTTTAAAAGCTGACAGTTGGGTTATGGTTTTGGGGGAAAGGAATGAAGGGGGTTGAAAGAGGATGGAAGTAAATTCTTGTCCCACAACATACACACACTCGCCTGGGCTGAACAGACCACGTAGAAATAAAGATGCTTGGCAGTGCCAGGAATCCCAGGTCCCAAGCCCATCTCTGGGCTTGGTCAGTCCTTGGCTGAGCTAAAGAAGAGGTACCAGGTGCTGCAGATGGGCCCATAGTTGTTCTTTTCCAGGATGTGGATGCTGCTTACATGAATAAGGTGGAGCTGGAGGCCAAGGTGGATGCGCTGACCGATGAACTCAACTTCCTTCGAGCCCTCTATGATGCGGTACAAACACCCCCCTCCCCTGATTTCTGTCCTGCTGCCACCCTGGGCAGTGAACGCCATTCTGTGGCACGTGAAGAGGTAAGTACAGCTGCCACGGGACCCTGTGTGCTTCCCCACAGGAGCTGGCTCAGCTCAGCGCACAAGTGTCCGACACCGCTGTCATTCTGTCAATGGACAACAACCGGGACCTGGACCTCAGCAGCATCATAGCCGAAGTCAAATCTCAGTACGAAGACATTGCCAACAGGAGCCGGGCTGAGGCAGAGGCTTGGTACCAAACCAAGGTGAGCAGAACCATGGATGCCGTGGATGTATTTCTGGGAAAAGTCACTGCTGTCCCTGTGTGAGGCTGTTTAAGACACATCTTGCCCACTTGGAGGGCTCAGACTGTTCACTCTTCCTCCTGAACCTCAGTACGAAGAGCTGCAGGCCACAGCTGGGAAGCATGGGGATGATCTGCGCAACACCAAGGGGGAAATCTCTGAGCTCAACCGGCTGATCCAGAGGATCCGGGCAGAGATAGAGAACACGAGGAACCAGGTAGGAATGGAAAAGATGCTCATGGAGCCCTGTTCTGTGGTCCCTTAGCAGCTCTCTGCTGTCTGTCACTATACTGCTGATTGGAGAGACATCAGCAGCCACAGAGCATGATGTACCAGAAAGGGTACTGCACCACACCACACACAAAATCATCCTTGTAGGCTGGCATTTCAACTCCAGCAATGTTAGCTATGGTAGAATGACCTCAGTCTTAACCATTGCTCATAAACACCCTGGCCAGAACGGTTTTCTTCCTTGGCTAAGTCTTACCCAAAGAGACAAGCAGCACTCAGGAGTTCCAATCCCTCCCCTTGCAGTGTGCCACGCTGCAAACGGCCATCGGAGACTCTGAGGAGCGTGGGGAGCTGGCCATCAAGGATGCCAAGGCAAAGATGACAGAGCTGGAAGATGCCCTACAGAAAGCCAAAGCCGACATGGCCCGGCAGCTGCGCGAGTACCAGGAGCTGATGAACGTCAAGCTGGCCCTGGACATCGAGATCGCGACCTACAGGAAGCTGCTGGAGGGCGAGGAGAGCAGGTGGGAACAAAATCCCTGCAGAAGGAATAGTGAATGTCACTGTTCCCCTGCCAGCAGGTTGGTTCCCCCACCTGCCTCTGTACTTTGTCTCTGACCTCCCCTTTGTCTGCCCTCCAACAGGCTGAGCGGCGAGGGACTCAACCCCATCAGCTACTGTAAGTATCACTGTGCTCGTTTTCCCTTGGGCCCATTGGGAGCAGAGCCTTTGAGCAACCCTGGGAAAAGGGAGGTTTTACCCAATTGCTCCATGTAAGACATTCAGAGCCTACCGGAACCATTAGCATGTGGGGACAGAAGTTGGGTTCAAGTCCCATGGGTCCAAGTCCCGATGATGGTGCTTTCTGCAACTGGGAGGTTGCCAGAGCAGATGTTCAATCCTCTGGTTGTATTTTCCTGCAGCGGTGATCAGCTCCAGCTCTGGACCAGCTGGTGGAGGTGGCCTGGGAGGAGGATTTGGTGGACTGAGCCTAAGCGGAGGAGGCGGTGGAAGCGGTTTTGGTCTTGGAGGAGGCGGTGGAAGCGGCTTTGGTCTTGGAGGAGGTGGTGGAAGCGGCTTTGGCCTTGGAGGAGGTGGTGGAAGCAGTTTTGGTCTTGGAGGAGGTGGTGGCCGTGGAGGCTACAGCTTTGGAAATGGAGGAGGACTTGGACTCAGCAGTGGTGGTGGTCTCGGAGGTGGATTTGGAGGAGGCAGCAGTCTCGGCATCTCTAGCGGTCTTGGCTACGGAGGAGGTGGCAGCGGCGGCAGCAGTGGGCTGAGCACTGGAGGGGGGAATTTCAGCTCTGGAAGTGCAAAAGGCACCAACCCAGGTGTGAAAATCGTCTCCAAAACCTCCTCCAGCAAAAAGAGCATAAAAAGCCAAAGCCTGAAGAATGTTACGCAGCCTGAGTAAAACCAACACCGGACCCTCCCCGAAACCATCACTTCTGCCTTGCTCCCGCATCGCCCCTGCACACCACCACCCCTCCATCTGCTCTGCCCCGGCTCCTCGCACCATAGTTCTTAAGCATTTGGGTCCCATCTCAAGAAAAACAGCAGAGCACGAGCTAACCAGATCTCTCAAAATACCTGGAACAGGTTTAAAAGGCAAACATGGGTCTAAGTGATTTTCTGAATTGGGAATTGTCTTTTGGGGGTTTGGTTTGTTTTTTAATGAGTCCGAGCAGTTTGTAATTGCAGCTAGCTGACAGCCATCAGCCAACACAGATCAAAAAGCAGTGCAGATGCAATAACTGGGGTTTTTAGCTTGGTTTTGCATTCACGGTTCTGGCCTGCAGAAGACCAGGGACAGGCTGGGACCTTGGCTTCAATCCAGCCTGCTTTGCCCTCCCTGCTGGGATGAACCAAACTCACCCCTTCAAGTTAAGCAACTTGTTTTCATACACACGTGAGGGATGTTTTTTCTGCTATGTAGAAATACCTAGGAGGTTACTGAAAGACCCCAGGCAGTGATTTGCAAGCTTGTTGCCCCTCTTAAAATATCTCTTATTATGGGAGCACAGAGCATATTAGGTGTGATTTCTGAGTCACTGCAAAACCAGCCTGAAGGGCCATGTCCATGCTGCTCCTTGGGGTATTTCGGCTATTCACTGTGTGTGGGTTTCTCTGCCAAAAGAGATGCGTTTGGGAAACCAAAAAGTGAAGTCAGGTCTCAGCCCAGCACATGGGAAACATGGCAATTGGGAGCAGGCACCCAAAGTGACACCAGTGCCCCCCTTCTGATAGAATTTGCCCCTCTAGGACTCCACTCTGTCTGTTTTTATTTTTGTGAAAATACCATAAAAAAGAAAATTGCAGCTTTTTATACTTCAGTGATAGTGAAATGATGCTGTGTTTTCCTTCCCTTCTCTTTTGGGAACATGTCCAATAAAACTTGATTGTAATTTATTTGTTCCTACATGTTTTTGCTCTAAAGCACAACCAGCAGCATGAAATACTTCCAACCTTCAGCGGAGTGAACGGGAGGAGGCTTTTGTTTCACTTTTGGGGAAAAAGTTTCAAAATTCTGATTAAAATAAATACTGAAAAGCTTGAAATGAGGTGCATGCTGTCACGAAACAAAACGAAGAATGTGGAAAAAGAGGAGGAGGGGGGTGGTTTATCCATCAAGCAACAAAAAAATTAGTCACCATTCATTTCTTAGCCCATTACTGTTGTTAATCCAAAAGCCTTTCTTTTTGGCAGGGAGGTTTTTGCACGGCTCTACTAGCTCAGACAGAAAAAAAAAAAAAAAGCATTCAATTTTTGCTTTCTCAAAAGACACAGCAAAACCTAGCATCTGGGGGAGGATTTTATCAGGACAATCTAGACTGAGGATGGGTTTCGGTGAGCTGGAACAGAGCAACTTACCACATGATGCAGGTGTTTTGGTCACTGCAAAAGGAGAAAAAAAAAAAGAAAAGGGAAAAAAAAGAAAACCTCAGACAAACACTCATGCCTTATTGCATTTCAAAGAGTCAGACGCTTTGCTCTCCTCTGACCTCTC
This sequence comes from Cygnus olor, assembly GCF_009769625.2. Lineage (NCBI taxonomy): Eukaryota > Metazoa > Chordata > Aves > Anseriformes > Anatidae > Cygnus > Cygnus olor. The sequence goes on from NC_049197.1 coordinate 208,115, forward strand.
AACATCCCAGCTTTTCATAACCCTGCACAGCAAATGGGCAGGAGCGAGTGAGCACACACCAGCCCCGCGGGTTTGCAGCAGACGCTCACAAGCTCCCCAGCAAAACCTCGCTGAAACCCAAATGCACCCAAACACAGAAGCACCCAGTTTCCCTTCACTCAGAAAATCAAGGGAGCCGCAGTAAAAGAGACCAAAGTCTGGGGACAAAACCCCTCAGCCCCTGCTGCCACAGAGGATGCTAATTTTTGGACAGATTGGTCAGAAATTAGCAAAGGTTAAAAATAAACTGTGAGTCATCTTGATTTCTGTACTTGCCTGTGCTAATGCTGACTTACACAGCACGGCATGAATCAATGCAGCTAAAGACAACCTAACCTTAACTAACCCTACCAGTTCTGAATGTCTTTCTTCCCAGTTTGGGGTGAAAAAAAAAAGCAAATAACAGCCCAAAAGAGAGGCGGTGATGCTGAAAGGCAGCCAGACTCCTGCAAACATCTCAAACCTCTCAGCTGGCCCCATTCCCCCTCCCCAGGACATGATTCCTCCAGCGGTGCCCTCCCCCAGCAGGCAACCCCTGCCTCCAACAAATCCTGCCTCCCAAACCGGCACCCGCTGTGCGAGCAGCCTTCCCTTCCGAGGGGGCAAATTCGAGGAGGACAGTGCATGTGAGTGACAAAACCACGCAAGGGGATTTTGTGGGACTGAGAGATACTGCAAGAATTTTCCGTGTTTTTTTTTTTTTTGTGCCTAAACCATCATTTGCTTTGCCCTTTGTAATATTCCACTTAATTACCGTTGTCTGCAGCAACAGGCTTTCCTAGAAGAGCTGGGGAGGTAATGACTACCTTAAACATGAATCCTTTCTCTTTTCTTTAATTAAAGCATTTGCAGCCTGTGCTCTGGTTCCCAGGTGTGACTTTGCATAGCTCTTTGGAAGTCAAAGGCAGGCTCCCGGCCTCTGCTGCCTGGCCCCCTTCCACCGGATCCAGCTCACATGTGCCAACTCCCATCTGCAGGCTTAGGAAACCAAACCTCCGTACATCTGCCACGTTTCCAACACAATTTATTTAGTTTCAATACCAGTATAAGCCTGGTAACATTCCTGGGATTGCTGCTGATCCAAACCAGCAGCAGTTACTGGGGTTACCTGCATCACCCATGAAATCAGGGCTCAGGGCTGGCTACAGCAGCTTCAGGATGTGCGAGCGTGAGTGCAGGTTTCCTGGGAATTTTGGCATTTCCAGCACATTGCACAGCACCCAGCGGGTTCCTGGTCTCCACTCCCGAGGCGAGAGCACCCCCTTGCTACCGCCCAGCTTGCTCCCGTGCAGCACGCCCGGTGATCGGCTCCCCGATAGCTCGCCCGAACGCGCTTCGGGTGCTCGTGACTCACGCTATTGGCAATAGGCGGTGACAGGAGCGCTTGCAGGAGATGATAGTTGTGAGCGCCGGCTTTTATGATTGCAATGAGGAAAACAAAAAAAAAAATCCCTTCTGCTCAGGTTCTTTCAAGTTCCCAGACAGAGAAAACGGCAGTTGGAAGCACATCAACAGAAACAAGCTATGAGATGCTGCAGATACCCTTAAGCAACTCATTTTGGATTAAGTTCCCGTACTTATTGCTCACGTAGCCAATTTCAAAAAATCTTTTTGATTCAGTTTTATCTCTCCACTGTGCACTATTAGTTCATCTGACACACAACCCGATGGAGGTCGGTGGCCCTTGCAGCACAAGGATGTGGCTGGGCTGAGTTCGCTTTGCAGACTTGCTTTGGGTGGGAAGGAGGGGATATTTCTTGTAACCCACATCCAGCTCTTTGTGGGCACGAGGGAAGAGGTCCTGGCTTTCCTGTCTTTGCATCATCCCAAAACACGACCCAGCCCCATCGCAGCTCCTGGGTTCACCTGAGAGTTCAAGATTGAGGGGACAAAGATGTTTTAGAATATCATCTGACTGCATGATCTCAGCAGAGTGAAGGAGGGGTAGGAGGAAGCTGGAAGGAAAGTGTGTGAATTCCCCTACAGAGAACGTCTTGAGGAGCCAGCAGTGACGTGGAAACTGCTGGTTAGAGGGTAAATATGGGGGGGGAGTGATAAAAATACCACTTCACAGAGAGCTTTTGAACCCTCTGCCTGACGAGAAGACTCAAAACAAATGCAACCCTTTCAATCATCTCTTTAATATCTATTTTAGAAGTGCCAGAGTACTATTTAACGCAGTTTCACATTATTTTGGAAGGGCGATTCCCTTGCTGTCTTTGAAAGCCACGATAACTAATTTCTCAGTTCCTCCTGCAAAGAGGAGAGGCAACTTTTTGGTAAGATCCCAGAAAATACTACCAGGAGACAACTTCCACCCAGCTCTTCTCCACTAGCCTGCAATCCTTTAGAGCCCTTTTCTAAAAGAAATCAAAATAGCAGTGCTGAGAAGTAAAATCACCTCCAGCCTCAGCTTTCCCAAGCCAACAACAGGGCATGCACACCGTGACAGGGCAGTCTTGGAAAGATCAGCCCCTGTCTGTGCTGCCCTGTTCGCCGTGTGAAGTGTTGAACCCTAAACTGCACCGCACCTTGCAAAGGCTTCAGCTCAAGGAAGCTCACTGCAATGGGTGAGCCCTGGCTGGCATAAGGAAAACTGGCTCCCAGGGTCTCGGGAGAATCATGTTGCGTCCTGCTCGTGAGCGCAGACCTCGGCGAGTCGTCCCATTCAATTCTCATTTCATGACTCAGAGCGCCAGGCTTTGGGGGTGGGGGGAGCTCCCTCACTCCGTTACTTTCTTGCCTGCAAACAATGCATTTTTCAGCGCCTCGCTGTAGCCTAGGTGTGTTTGACAAGGCAAGTTGCTGCAAGGCACGTCAAGTTCTGAATTCCCGTGCCAAGTTTTCCAAGCAGATAAAAGAGGAGGCTCCCGAGCTCTCCCATCACAGGGGTTTCTGTCTCCGTTGCCCTCTGCTCCTTTCCTGCTGCTCAGCTTTTATTCACCAGCTTTTTTTTCCGTCCTGCTCTTTGCATTTCCAATTGAACAAGCCACCATGAGTCGGATCTCTTACAGATCATCAACTGGAGGGGGCATGAGGGGCTTTAGCTCAGGCTCTGCTATCGTAGGAGGTGGCAGTGGTACCAGAAGCAGTTTTAGCTCCGTCTCTGTCTCCAGAGTTGGAGGAGGAAGAGCTGGAGGTGGAGGAGGCTTCGGAGCTGGTGGTGGCTTTGGCAGCAGAAGTCTCTATAACTTAGGTGGAAGTAAAAGAATTTCCTACAGCTCGGTCGGCGGAGGTCTACGGAGCGGAGCTGGTGGTGGATACGGCTTTGGTGGAGGAGCTGGCTTTGGTCTTGGCTATGGTGGTGGAGCAGGCGCTGGTTTTGGCTTAGGAGGAGCTGGTGGTGGTGGCGGCTATGGGATGGGTGGTGGATTTGGACTGGGAGGTCCTGGATTTGGTGGTCGAGGTGGCCCCGGGTTCCCTGTTTGCCCACCCGGTGGCATCCACGAAGTGACCGTCAACCAGAGCCTCCTGGCACCCCTCAAGCTGGATATTGACCCAGAAATCCAGAAGGTGCGAACACACGAGCGGGAGCAGATCAAGACCCTCAACAACAAATTTGCCTCCTTCATCGACAAGGTGAGAGTTCGGTCTTAAACACCAGCCCGTGCATATTCTCAGTTGCCTCGGGAAAGAAGAACAGGAAGAAACTTCTTTTGGAGTTGGGGGCTTGCCTGAACTAATCCCAGCCAACAAACAGCACAGGTTTGGCTGAAAACTAAGAACTGTCTTATGCTCTTTGCAAGGATGAGTTTTTCAGCACCTCATTTTGCTAAATTGGAAATCCCCCCTTCCACATAAAAAATTTACTGGGCACTGGATGGATCTTGCACTGGTTGTAAAACTGCAAAGCTCCACACCTCTCAATGGGATACTCCCAGTTTAAACCAGTAAGGTGGGCTGAGCATGCAGTGGGGGGAGATACAGCTAAAGTTGCAATTACAGGTGCTTGGCCTGCTTAATGGCTCTTGAAAATTCTCCCCAAGCATATCAGCTTCTTGTGCTACTTTGCAGAATTTGGTGCCCTAAATTCCTGTGGGAAGATCCTAATTCCAATCTCTTTGCCATCTCTTTCCCTGTTGAACGATCCCTCCTTTCCCTGGCAGGGGACTTTGTGCGCCGTTCGGATGGGTTTCAGCGCGTGCCTGCTTTTGTTTTCTCAGGTGCGATTTTTGGAGCAGCAGAACAAAGTGCTGGAGACCAAATGGAGCCTCCTGCAAGAGCAGGGCCACACGGTCACCAGGAAGTCCCTGGAGCCCCTTTTCGAAGCCTACATCAACAACCTCAGGCGGCAGCTAGACAGTCTTATGGGAGAGAGGGGACGGTTGGACTCTGAGCTGAGGAACATGCAGGACATGGTGGAAGACTTTAAGAACAAGTAAGAGATTGCGCTCTGTAGATTAATAGATGTGAAAATCAGGGCAGGCGGTTCGCGCTCCCTGGCGCATGCCTTGCATTTGCACTGGGTTCCTCTTCCCAGCAAAATGAACATACAAAACCGAAATTTGGTCGCAGTTACCTCTAGCTATGTCGGTTGCATGCAGGCTCAGAATTTAGGACAGGATTCATTCACCCACAGAAGCAGCTCCATTGTATGGAGGTCCTGGTCAGATCCCTCGGGCTTCCCAAAACAATACCTGAAAATAGCAAAATGTGTAGCTTGTGAGTATGAATGACATGCAAAAGGGGATGAAACATAGCCATAAACAGCCAGCTCCAAAAATCCCCAATTTTTTCGTTTTGCAAAGGAAGTTCCTAGCTTCCAGAGGGGCCCAGGCAACCCGCATGTGCTCGGCCTCACTCACCTCTGATCACGTGGAAGATGCTCAGCTCTTTTTTTTTGCCCATTGCCTCAGCTCCCCCTCAAGTAAACCAGAGAAAAGAATTTTCCTGGGGTGGCAATTAGTCCCAGCCTGAGATAAGGCATCCAGCAAAGGCGGGATGAATCATTTTAAGGGCATGCCAGCTGGTGTCTGCTGACTATGAGGGACATTTAGGTGGTTTTTTTAGGTGAAGCAGTTCAATTTTCTTTGGCTGGAGTCTGAAGAGAACAATATCTTCCTTATGCAACCAGATGGCCAAGTGCAAACTTGAGAAAAACACCCTGGAGGACTGAGATATGTTTATGCTAGAGAGCTAAGCATGTGAATAGATTTTTGGGGTGGGGGATATGTATCGGCATTTAGAGCTGACAGGATGGGCTGACATGAATTAGCTTCTGTTATGTTGTCCTTGGGTACATTTCAGGTCTTGGTATGCATTATAGGCTTTTAGAAACCCTGATTAGTAGAAAAATGACAAATTATATTGTCTGGATTTTGGAGCTACTACCTGGGCAAGAAAATGCTTTTTGTTTCAAGTCTGGAGCTAGATTCCAGTCCACGGGCTCATGTTCACTTCGTTTCCTGTCCACCCAGAGATCCAGGTGCAGGGATATCTCTGCCAGTGGAAGTGAAAAGACTGGCATAAACCTGCCTTTCAAATCCAGGTCTTAGCCGCAACAGCCTCCACATTCTGTCTACTTTCTAGCTAAGCCCTGCCCTGATTATCTGATGAGAGGATGTTGCTCAGAGCCATAAAAAGTTCCCCAGAAACATAATCTGAGGCTTACTTAATGATCTGCTCTTGCACAACCATGGTTAAAGAATCACAGAACTTTTTTTTTTAATTAAATGCTGCAGCAGGTTATTCAGAGCCATTAGCATTATTAAAATATCAAATATCAAACTATTACATTATTAGCTATTGCAGTCCAGGCTGAAAGCTTTTGCATAACTTTGCTTTGGTCAAAGGTCACCACGAATACTTGCTGCTGCTTCTTACTGCAAAGGGCTCTGATCCTGCTCACATCTACGCATGAGCTTGACTTTAAGGGCAGTGATTGGATTCTTTTAATTTTAGCTGGGACTACTCACACCATGGAGTCCCTGCAGGTTCAGAGTAACTGACCATTTGCTCTGCATCTGCTCTGGACTGTAAACAGCTGGGAATAAGGAATATATCTGTGAGCCAGAATTAATGATTTAGGACTGGAGTGGTCCCACCTCTGCTTCTCTGCCTCGGCTCTTCATTTCCACCCGAACTCTCTCCCTTTTTTATCCTTACAGATATGAAGATGAGATTAACCGCCGCACCGGTGCAGAGAACGAGTTCGTGGTTCTCAAGAAGGTGAGTGAAGTGGGAGCCAGGGGGAGGGCAATGAAATGAGCTCAGTACACAGAGCCAAAGCAAAGCTGATGGGAGCTGGGGGGTCTTCCAACCCCATGGTTGGGTCAGGCATTAGGATACGGTGTTGGCACGGCTAGGACTAGGTACTGGGCTGGGTACTCCTCTGTATACCCCTACAAATGGGCACAACCTGCTCCAAGCCAAGGGTGCAGCACCTTTTGGCACAGTCGGAGGAGCTGCCCTGCTTTCTGGAGGTAGCTCCTCCGGCTGCAGCGCCAAACTGTTCGGCTGCCTGCTGTTCAGTCCCACTCTAACTCCAGTCACATCCCCATGAGTCTGAGCTTTGCCCTCTGCCCAAAACCTCACTGTGGCTCACAACCAGTGTCTGGCGTTATGTCAGAAAATGCCTTGATCATAGCGATATAAAAACAAGCCTAAAGATTAACGAACCTGGAAGCAGAGAGTGGGTCCTCCTGGTGTCCTTTTGTTTTGTGGTTTCACCCCGAAGTCTTTGGTTTTCTCTTCTTTAGGATGTGGATGGAGCTTACATGAACAAGGTTGAGCTGCAGGCCAAAGCAGATGCACTGGCAGACGAAATTAACTTCCTGAGAGCTCTCTACGAAGCGGTAAGCGGTCAGCCCTCCCTACGATAACATCCTCCACAGCTCCATGCCGTACAGTTTCCTGTGTCCTGGAGCTCCGTCCATCACACTCGGTGCTGTACAGCAGTAAAAGAAGAAGCAGTCACCACCTTTTTGAAATTATAACGTAGCCATAAGATAGAAATGATAGACAAGGAGAGGCAGAGTACAGAGAAATGCAAGAAAATGGCTTGGCAGAGAGGGCTCCAAAGCCATCTCGCATCGACATGGTTTCCACCCCTGAGACCAGACAACTCAGTTTTTTTGCATCTTCTGCAGGAATTGTCCCAGATGCAGCAGCAAGTGTCTGACACCTCCGTGGTCCTGTCCATGGACAACAACCGCAACTTGGACCTCAACAGCATCATCGCAGAGGTCAAGGCGCAGTACGAGGACATCGCCAACCGGAGCCGGGCAGAGGCTGAGGCTTGGTACCAAAACAAGGTGGGTAAGCGGAATAACAGACTGATTTCTGTGCATGTTGCAACGGGCTCTTGCATACAGATGATTGCCGTTCTTTGCTTGTTAACCACTACGCTGGACCCACCTTACTTTCCCTGCTGTGAAACCGGAGGACAAGACGCTTAAATGCCTTGATCCTGGGCTCACACTGAGTCACTGGTGGATCTGGCCTTAGACGCAGAGCATTCCTCTTTTCCTTTCAGGTTCCTAATATTAGGTGACAACCCGTAGCAATGCAATAGCTGACTTTGTGGTGTATTTTAGCAACTATGGGCTGAGCTGCTATTCCATGGGCAGGTTGCTCCGAGGGCTGTAGTCCCCCTAGACCTGCACTTCATGCCCTGAAGGCCCCTCACCCTTCCCAGCCCCACTCAGCCTCCCCACGGCTCCTAACCAGCACTCTCCTCCTTTCTGCATCTCAGTACGAGGAGCTTCAGGTCTCCGCCGGGCGACACGGTGACGACCTGCGTAACACCAAGATAGAAATTTCAGAGATCAACCGGATGGTCCAGAGGCTGCGGAATGAGATTGAGAGCGTGAAGAAGCAGGTAAGGTGGGGATGCTCCTGCATGGTGGATGGCAGACTCCAGACATGGAAGGAGCCAGCTCCTAGCTTCACAGCAGGGCTGGAAGGCCAGGGGTCCCCCCTGCACTGAAGAGGGCAGGGCCATCTCTGTCTCTCCCTACTGGAGAAGGTCCCGTAATGTGAGGATGTGCTGTGATAGCTCCTTTCTTGCTGGGGAAGTGAGTTGTGAGCTTTCAGGTCACCCCAGCAAAGCAAAGAGCTGCAGATGTTTCTCCTTTTCGTGGGAAACTGGACTATGGCTGCAGCTCCCCCCAGCTACCCCGTGACACCTTTCTGACAGTCCCAAGGACTTCTCAGTGCCATGCTGGGAGCCACCGGCCAGTATCCACAATACCACAGCAATACTCAGCTTTGGGTAGGCCAAGATAAACCATTATTGGCTTCCCTTTCTTTTAGTGTGCCAGCCTCCAAGCAGCCATCGCCGAAGCGGAGGAGCGTGGGGAGATGGCCCTCAAGGATGCCAAAGCCAAACTGGCCGAGCTGGAGGATGCTCTGCAGAAAGCCAAGGCAGACCTGGCCCGGCAGCTGCGCGAGTACCAGGAGCTGATGAACGTCAAGCTGGCCCTGGACATCGAGATTGCGACCTACAGGAAGCTGCTGGAGGGCGAGGAGAGCAGGTGAGGACAAACACGGGGTCCCATTGCGTGCTGCTCTTCAGAGTAGAGCGCGTTTCTTTGGGTCCAAAGACAGAGCTCACCCCAAGGGCCTGAAGCATCAAGAGACTTAAAAAGAGGGTAGAGAGAGGGGATATTTTAAAATGTGAGGTTTCTTGGAAAAGCTGGGTTTCTCCAGCTCTTGGCACCTGATGCACTAAGAAAAGTGAGCATTGTCACCTTTCACCTGTGATGCAGCCATACCCCACCAGAGGACCCTCCCTGCTGAAGGCCACAAAGTCTAATTAGCTGGTCCCAGTGGCCAGCGCTGTATCTTGCCTGTGCTTTCGCATTCTCACTTACGTCCCCCTTCCCCAACAGGCTTGCCGGAGAGGGAGTCGGAGCTGTGAGCGTCTGTGAGTACCTTCCCCCCTTCCAGCCCTAGTCACCCATTCCCCTGCCGTGGGGGCGATGGGCCAGGTACCCCCGCCTCGGGGACCTGCGGGTCCCTAAGGTGGGCACGCACCGTGTTCCCCTGCAGCCGTGGTGAGCAGCTCCAGCGGGATGGGCTACGGCGGCGGCGGCGGCAGCTGCCTGGGCATGGGCGGAGGTCTTGGCATGGGCGGAGGTCTCGGCATGGGCGGCGGCGGCGGCAGCTACAGCATGAGCAGCAGCGGCGGAGGCTTCGGAGGTGGAAGCGGAGGCTTCGGCGGGGGGCTCAGCTACGGCGGAGGCAGCAGCTTCAGCTCCAACAGCAGCCGAGGCGTCAGCTCCAGCACGGGAGGCAGCGTGCGGATCGTTTCCAAGACCACCACCAGCAAAAAGACCATCAGATAAGGATGGTGAGCCTGGCATTCCCTGTGCAGACGACGGTGTGTTTCCTGCCTTCTGAAAGCAAGTGCTGCCCTACAAATCAATGGAGTATATAGCTGAGCTGCACCCTCTCCTCCCTCTGGCCTCATCCACTGGGGCAGTGGTGGGAGGCTAGGACCCCACTGCCAGAATATGAAGCACTTTTGGCTAAAGCATAGGTTGTAACAGGTCACCAACAGGGCTTTGGAGAGCCGTCACGGTCCCCAGCGTTGGCCCTCTTCCAGCACAGTCCTCACTACTCTCTTGTTCTCCCCACGAAGTCACAAATTTAAAGCAAAGTGGAAGCACTTTGCTGAATGGGGAAAGCCACGCTTGGTCACACGCATTTGTTTCATTCACCCTAAAACGACGGGACAGCCTTGTGAAACCACTGTCCTGGATCTTCAGCAAGGAAAAGAGCTCCAAGATGCTCTAAAAGCCTCTGCCCACAACACGTGTTACAACCTCCAAATGTTTCATCTGCAACTAAAGATTTTTCCAGCCCCTTCTGTTTTCTCAGGCACCTGTGGGAAAGGTTACTGCTTTCTGTGTATATGAATTGCCACACTGATTTCTAACTCCTTGTGCCCATGGCTATAGCCTCTTCGTTTCCTACCATACTGTATTGTCCAATAAAGAGCATCTGTCATTTTTAAAATTTGCTGCTTCATTCTATTCTCTGCTGGGAATTGGGTATTGATGCGTGCTGTGCCCCAGCTGCAGAAAGGACTCTCTGCAGGCACTTCATGAGAAAGGACCTTGAGGAGATTGAGCTCAGGTTTAGGACCCAGACTCCCACATGGCTCTGGGAAGGATGGAGAGGAGGGTGGGATGGATGGTCAGCCTGGCCACAGGTTCACACCGCAAACAGGAGCAAACCTCCAGAACTGCAGCAAGGACATGGTGAGAACAGCATCAAACGGTGGTGAGGGGTGGGAAGTTCTGCATTTGAGCCCCCAGGAGGGGAATGGAGCAGTCAGACATCACCATAACTGCGAAGGGAGGGAGGGCAGCACTAGCAAAGAGGGGTAGACACAGGGCGAAGCGCCCAATATCCCACCACGTGCAGTCTTTGGGCATCAAGGTTTCCCTTGCACCCATGAGCATCTTGCTAAATGTTCCTTTGCAAGAGCTGTTTCGGGGCCTCAGATTCGTTTTTGACTGAACCTGAGGTCTTCCAAGCTGCCTGTAGCACCCAGCTGCCCAATTCCCAGCCACCCCCCAGGGGGTTTCTGAGACCTGCTGGGACGAGGGTTTCAGCCAGGCTCCCGCGCTGTTCCTGGGCTCCCCCCTGTGGCTCCGAGGGCATCTCCTGGCTCTTGCTGCCTGCGAGGCTGCAAGGCCAGGCACCAATCCGGGCAGCTGGGGAAGCACGGGGTGAGCTGGGAACCTAGCCCGAAAGGACCGAGAAGCTGGAGCATGAAGCGAGGGGAGCAAAGGAGGGGTCTGCAGCCCTTTGGGGATGTCGTGCCCAAAGGACGAGCATCCCACCTTGCTCCCTGGCGTCCATCAACCCACCCCTCATCCCCTGTAAAATCCAACTGGGGGAACCCCCAGGGAGGTCCCCAGGGAGGGAGAGGAGAAGGGGCAGCACTCATGGCTGCAAGGCAAAAACATCTCGTGCACAGTGTGCCTGAGCGCTCACCGCAGGGAAACACTTCCGAGCTCCTGAGCCCCCCGGACCCCAGGCACCCACTGTGCCACGCAGAGGTGTGTGAGCACCAGACAAGCCAGCCTGGTGTCTCCAGCAGGTGGGGACCCAGAGCAAGAGAAAGGCAGGGAGCTGCCCTGCAAGGGCTGGAAGCTGTGACAGGTCCTACACTATGGGGCTTGGGGCTCGCACCCATGGGCATCCCCTCCAGGACACAGGAAGGGGAAACAGCACCTTTGGAAAGCTGGGGCAGCCCGTTTGCACCCGGGGAGGCTTTGTAGAAAGGTGGGTGGTTGGGCTTCATCCGTTTAACTGTCTGCATCAGTCTGCAAGCATCTGACCACATTTCTTAGACTTAAGGAAATAGAGTGAAGCTAGCAAAGCAGTCTTCTTTGTAACAGGCAGGGCATCCCAACTGGGCTTTTATTATCAAACCACATATATATAGATAAATAATTGAAAATTTCAAAAATCTCTTTTGTGTTTTACAGAAGCATACATAACACTTTGCTGTGCCATCAGCTGCATCGACATGTAGGCCACAACCAACACCACACCTGAATCTTGGTCGTGAGCCACTCTGCCAAGCCCTTCCCCGTCCCCACGGTACCTGGGCATCTCTGCAGCCTCCATCAGTCTGCTGCCGCAGGCTGTTGTTGGCTCCTTCTCCTGCAATCCGAGCATTGAAGATGCTACCAAGGGAAAAAAAAAAAAAAAAAAAAAATGCAGCAAGCAACTATCAGTCACTCTTTTGTCTCCATGGGGCGGGTTTTGTAGCCCCCCCCCCCCCCCCCCCCAGCACTTCTCCAAGAAAGCAGATGCTTTCTAGTCATCTAGTTGCTATCTTCTAGTTTGCAGAGACCTGGAGAACACACAAATTCAAGTTAAACTTGACAAGTAATTTGAGCTGGCAACTTAAATATTGGGGGAAAAAAATAAACTAACATCTAATTTTAATATTTCTTATGGGAACGATTCTGTTTGTGGAATGCTGAAATATCTCCCCTTAACATTTCCCAAATGAAACACTGCAGCTTTTTGACTCAAAAGGAGATTTTCCATCCAAAAAAATTATTTTTTTTTTAATTTGCAAATGGTTTACATGGCTTAGAAACAAAGTACAACGTGAAATGGCTGCAGGGAAGGTAACGAAGGATGCAGCAAAACCAGCAGCGGAGCAATATCCCCAGCTCCCGTCTGAGAGGCACGTTCAGCCTGAGCGTCATTGTTTAACCAGGGCAGCGACATCCCGGCCGGAGGTTGGAGTCCGGCAGGCGAGCCGGGCTGCAGGCGATGCCACGTGCCGCAGGACAGCACCAGGGACCTCGGGGCTCACACGCTCACAATGCAGCACTGCACCGTGAATAAACATAAGGCCCCAGCAACTCGGCGCACTGGGACTGGGTGCGCTTTCCAGGACATGTGAATAATGCTTGTTTATCTTACCAGGTCTGAGAATGGTGCTGTTTGTTTTAATTGGGAGAAATTAAACTTCACACGAGCGCTATGGCTTTCTGCAAGGAACCTTGACCAGGAGCAGTCTCAGTGCAGGACAGAGCTGGGGGGCGCAGGACAGAGCTAGGGGGCGTGCCACGTGCCTGCACAGAGCTGATCCGAAATAACGGGGCTTTCCAGCAGCAGTACTTCAGTGCATGGGCTTCTTTATCAGGAGAAAATTTACACCCTAGGGCGACAAGAAAAGAGGAGATGTTACAATACTGCTGTGATAACCTCCAACACATGGAGCTTGGTGGAGATCAGAGCCCCAGCAGCCCTACTCAGGGATTAAAATTACTCAGCAAGCGTTACAACACAACTTGGGATGTTTAGGATTCTTCAGGTACCACCATGTAAGCACCAGCGTTGCACGCAGAGCAGGAGAAAGGAGGTATCAGCTAATACCAACCTAAGGTCAGAGGCTCTTTTAAGTGCAACAAAGCATGGGGTGAAACAAGACTTCCCTGGTCTGCATAAAGCACCTGGCAACAACAACAATAATGAAGGCGAAGTTATTCCAAAACCCTGGGCTGCATCGGAGTCTCTGCGCTAGCACAGAAAACAATTATCTGGGGAAAGCAGGTCACACCTACACTTCAAAGTCATGTAGTTACAGCTGACTGGCCTCCAGATACTGCTGGGAACAGGCTCAAAGGACTGCAACGCCCATCACGGGGCAACACCTATGGGAAAGCTTCTGAGGAGTTCATCCTAATTCATCCCTTGGGGAAATGAGATTCACGGACACTTGCCTCCTGCTCAGGAGCTCTCAGAGGTTCCTGTCCCCACAGCGCAGGGACCCTGCAAGTCGTGTGGTCCACTGTGGAAAAAGCTCAGGGCAACCAGTGGGACTTCATTAAGTCAGGATGATATAGTAAATTATGGTCAAAATGAGTAGGGTTTGAATTTAGGTTAGCAGCCCAAGTTTAACCCAAAGGCTTTAATTTAAGCAATTAACGTAAATTACAGCCTTGACTTTACTGATAATTAAACTGAGATTAGGTAGCACAGGTGAACCAACACAAGTTAGTAAGACACACTGATTTTATAAATGCGTGTGTTTTTGCAAAGAAGACACGGAGGCATTCCGAAGGATTTATTTCAGCCTCGTCTGAGAAAGGGCATCCATCACCAGACCAAGGCTTCCAGGGCAGATACTGGAGAGAGGCAGAGATGGACAGGAGCTGATGAAAAACTGCTGGAGATACCTGCTTCTTGCTGGCTGGGTACATGGAAAACAGTTCAAATTTCTCACTAGAGGGGCCTGAGTTGCATTTATTGCCCTGATGTAGCCAGAATGCACTTTTCTACCCTCAAAGGAGTGTTATTACCTTGCTGTCAGCATGATGCCAGAACCAAACTCGGCCAAGACTTCACTCCCAGGTTTACAGCATGGCATAAAGGGATCTCCCGCCTCTGGGTTGGAGACTCGCACTGCTGCCTGCCCCCTCTGCTCAGCCTGGGAGGAAGAAACAAGGAGGGGAAGGGATGGAAAAGGCTTTGGAGCCTGCTCAGCCTCGCAGCGTGCCTCCGCCACGTCATGGGGGCTCTCAGCCGGCAGGACCTGCCCAAACACAGCTCCCTTTGTTTGATTAGGAGGAAGAACTACAGAACAGCTTGAGTGAGAGCGAGCGTTATGCTCTGGTGGATGAGGAAAAGTCCATATCAGGGCAAGCTATCTTCATCGGAGCAGCAAATTCATTTACATGCCCGGAGCTGCAGTGTGCACGGGAGACACTCCCCCAGGAGCTACCTGGAAACCCAGTGTTTCATCAACAGAGAAGGGTGGGGGCCCCCTTGCCATCACCCCATACCCCAAACCTGTAGCTACAGCTCCTTGTGCTCACAGTTCTGCCTTTTGTAATTACCTCTCAAATTCCTTCCAGATGAGTGACGACCGCATCACCTCCACCCTAGTGCAAATGTGAAATGGAAAGAAATTAATTTCTTTTTATTTGGTTGGAGGAGCTGTATTATTACTATTATTAACAATGGACTCCAACGCAGTTGGAGTATTCTTTAGCCAAAAAAGACAAGTTTCATATGTAAAGGGAGCCTGAGGGGAAAAAGGAAAGTACTGACGCATCATGCTGTTAGTAACCAAGGGTGGGTTTCAGCCTGGCTAACTCTGCACACCCTGAGTCAGCCTCCTGGTCTCCCCACATGGTGCTGGGGAAGGTGGAAAGCCATCTCCAGGGGCCTCTCCTTCCATCCACCTTCGGATGGGAGAATCTGCCATTTGGCAGTGATCTCCCCTGACTACACAAGAATAAAAAGAAAAGCTTTTAGATAGAGTTACGTGGGATGGATAGCACCCCAGACGGCGATTCCCAAAGGAGTCTTAGGCATTTAAGGTCTCTGGCAACCTGCATCTGCCTTCAAGTATCTTGTGCCTCATATGAACCAAGCACACCACGGGGGATCAACCTCACGCTTGTACGTCATGACATTCACCAACTGGTGGGCAAAGCCCCAAGGCGGATCAATCATCCACAGCCTTTAGGGTGTAGATTTGCTGCTCGCGATCCATTTACTCCAGTTCCCATGTGTGCAAAGTGTGCCAACAGTCAGACCCAAGGAACAGACCCGCTGGGCAAAATTTACAAGATCGAGCTCTTGCTTACAATAAAAGCTCAGTCTTGCAATAGGCGCCAAAATAAAATAATTGCTACTTCTTCCCCTCCACCATTTCAAAACACCAATGTAAATGCAAGCTATTTTGAAGGCAAGTTGTTGTGGAAGCAACAGGGACCCAATGCACTCGTGGGGGTTTCCTTTGCCTCGCAAGGCGGGGGCGGCTCACAGCACACCCCCTGCTCGGCGATGATTCCTCAGCGTTACGTTATTCCTGCTCTGCAGCCAGCAGCTGCTCAGCCTCACAGACGACACAAGAAGAAGCTGTTCGGGGGGATGTGGTTGCAAGTTCACTTTCTTGTATAAATAAATTACATATGAATCATCTTTTCCTGAACTACCTGAAACAAAGCGAGGGCCAGAAACACTCGCCGTGCCTCAGAATGAAGTTATTTTTCACATTTTCTCTTCAACTTGTTACTCAAGCTGCCCACAGTGCTACAGGCAAAGCAAAGACCTGCACTGGTACCTGTGGCTGAGAAAGGCCAGGTCCAGGATGTCTTTGTGTGCAGACTGCTGTGGATCTGGGCAGAGGGAATCCTGTGGAGCACTCTTCTAGTGGATTCATGCAGGCAGGGTCACACTTTCAGATGTGCAGTGCTGAAAGAGCTGATTAAATCTTTGGGAATCTACTTCGTGTTTATAAATGAGGAGTTGGGAACAAGCCCAGAGCACTCCATTTCCATTGAGCCAGTGGATTCAAAGCAGCTCCCATTCCTACACTCTCTCCTCCTCCTCGAAAATTTTGTTTTGTTCCTTTGTTTCCATCCTCCTAAAACACCAAAATTGAAATAGAAGACTAGAACAGCTATTTGTGCTAGAGCTCAATGGCAGCTGTGAATATCACTGTCAAAATACACTTGTGAACAAAAGACCCTAACAAAATGTTTCATTTTCATTCCTACGTTAATTTTATTTTATTCCTTTTAAGAGTGACGGAAGAATTAGTCCACAGGAGCAGGAGTTTCAGAAGAGATCAGCCCTGGGAGCTGAGCCTACATAGAGACAGAAGCAGAAGCATTTCTGCAGATATATTGCAGAAGGGGACCATGCAGTATGTATCACAAAATAAAACATAAAACAATATACTGCAGGGCATGCTGTAAAGCACTGCTCTGCCTGACACAGATTCCTTTCCCTAAAACACACGGGACTGTAATTTTTAAAAACTCTACTCATGAACAGAAAAGGGGCAAAAGCAATCCTGAGGGATGAAATTTTCAAGCAAGAGGTGTTGAGTGACATGCATTTTGAACGGTGTTTTCCTCCCTGTGCCCAAAGTGACTCAACTGCAAGTTTCAAATGCTTTGATATGGCGAAGAGTCTGGCTGTCTACAAAGACAGCAGAAGGCGACAGTTATTCCCAAACAATACCACTGTTGCTCAGAACCTGGCTATATTATTTCAGAAGGGCGTGTGTGCGGAGTGAGTTCTTTCTCCAGAATGCTGTTGGACATGCCAAGCCTAATTAATCAGAAAGATGATCCACCTCATCAAACCCATCCCAGTCTCATAAATGCATAAAAGGGCTCTCCTGAGCTCGTGAAAAGCACAGGTTCATCTTTCTTCTTTTCCTCCTACTCCTTGCTCCAGGCCAGCACCTTTGCTCCTTTGCTCTTGCTGTAGCATCCATCCCAACCCAAAGCCAACAATGTCTCGCCAGTCCACCGTGAGGATTCAGAGGGGAAGAAGTGGCTTCAGCGCTGCTTCAGCCATCGTCCCAAACACCTGCCGCACCAGCTTCAGTTCACGCTCCGTCACCCGGGTTGGAAGCTGCAATGCTGGCAGTGGGTTTTCTAGGGTCGGTGGTGGCTTTGGAAGCAAAAGCCTCTACAATGTTGGAGGATGCAAGAGGATCTCCATGGCTGGAAGGGGTGGTGGCTTCTACGGACCTGCAGGTTTTGGTGGTGGCGCTGGTAGCGTGTATGGTTGTGGTGGTGGCTTTGGCATGCCAGCTAACCTTGGCTATGGATATGGTGCCTTTGGTGGTGGCATGGGTGGCCCTGGATTCCCTGCTGGGGGCATCCACGAAGTCTCCGTCAACCAGAGCCTTCTGAAACCTCTCAACCTGGAGATTGACCCCAGCATCCAGAGGATCCGAAAGGAGGAGAAGGAACAAATCAAAACCCTCAACAACAAATTTGCCTCCTTCATTGACAAGGTGAGACATGAGCTTCCCTAAATATCTTGCCCTCATTTTTTGATGGGGACTCTTAGCTGCGTTATGAGCACATAAGCTGATCAAGAAGGAATGAAAATCAGGAATGAGACTGAAAGATGCCTCAGTCCCTGGAAATTCCAGGCAATGGTACCTGCTGCATAGTGGTTGCTATGAATTAATCATCCAGTATTCGAGGTCCTCCTTGTTTGCTGCTTAACATCTCATAGGCAGTGGAGAAATAAAGCTCTTAGAGACAACCTCATCCTTGTGGAGGTGTTGAGCTCTCTGCACTGAGCACTGCAAGAGCCTTGATAACAGGTTTTTAGATGGTTCAAGTGAAATGAGAGCAACCCATCCAAAACAATCAAGAAAGGAAGCGCATAATTGGCCCTAGGGAGAAGTAAGCTTCTCGCTCATTGAATTTTCCTCAAAGGCATTTAAAGCTCTGAGTGAAACAGTACCAGCATGTTTGGACTGTTAGTTCAAAAGAGCAAAATCTGATCCGACTCTGTCTGAATCACTTCATTTCCTTGTTAACTGTATTAGACGCACAAGAGCACCTGCTCGATTTCTCTTGGTTGAGCAGCTCCTCTTTGATTTCAAGGAAAATGCAACATTATTTTGGAGATTTTGTGGGGTGTAGGAGCTATGCTGAAGGGAGGGGAAACTGACACTTCATTATTCTTTTCTTAATAAGTGTGCAAACCGTTTTATTCCTTATCTGTTTTTGCATGCACTGTTCACACAAGGTGTATGCACCTTGCATGCTTTATCAAAGGAAAGAAGGGGAAGCACGTGCAAAGAAATCCATGGTTGTTCCAGAGTTTTTTTGCAATATTGACCAGGGTCCCTGCAGTCAAATAACAAATTCCTGCTTCTATCAGAGGAGAATTTGGCTATGACAACCAGTTGGAAAGGGTACTTCACCCACTGAGATCCCACATTTGTAAGGGAAGCTCTCTTAGAATCTCTGCTCTTTCAGAACATCTTCAGCGTATTTCTGCTTGCAGGTCCGATTCCTTGAGCAACAAAACAAAGTGCTGGAAACCAAGTGGAGCCTGCTTCAGGAGCAGGGGATGAAAACAGTTAAAAACAACTTGGAGCCGCTGTTTGAGACTTACATCAACAACCTCAGGATGCAGCTGAACAGTTTGCTGAGTGACAAGGGAAGGCTGGAGGGAGAGCTCGTCAACACTCAGTACCTGGTTGAGGACTTCAAGAAGAAGTAAGTGTATCGAGCGAGCGCTCTACCTACCTAGGTAGGTGCAGCCTTTCTCCATTTGACATCCTTAAGCCAAGCGGGGGATCCAGACAAGTCCTCTAACAAATAGACCGGGACACAGGAATTCCCGACAGCGAAGGCTGTGCCATTTTCTCAAGATAAACGGTAATGGAGCAACAGATCCAAATACACAAACATTTTGGGAATAATTTAGAATATGATCAAAGACTTATTAACTAAATTACCTACTGAGGAAAAAAAATTACATGGTAGGTCTGAAAGTTTCAGGACAGCATGCTTAATTTGCTTAAGACAAGCAGGAGGAGTATGACTAAGGGCCAGAAAGAGGGAAAAAGGAACAGCAGAGATTCTTTAAAAAAATTTAGATGTACTTGTTTTAACTAGTTTAGCCTAGGAACATGCTCATGGTCTCTTATTCAGATGCTCTGCAAAAGAAAAGAACATTGTATGCAAAATGTTCTTAAGGAAGTTCATTCCAGCAAACTAAAATCACCTCTGTCTGTTACTTGCCTAAACAAATGCTTCTTCTGCCTCCCTCCATTAGGTATGAAGATGAAATCAACAGGCGTACAGTTGCAGAGAATGAATTTGTGACACTTAAGAAGGTGAGAGCAAATTGCAGAACACCGTCTGATGATTACTTGTAGAGCTCTAATCACCTATTCAATCACAAATCCATCCATTCTTATTCTAATTTTTATTAATGCCTCCTTCCCTGGCCTGTTATTGCGGAGATAAGCACATCCCTGACTTGCGAACAAGAGCGTAAAATGTATTACCTAATTCTCTCGTCCTCCAGGATGTAGATGCTTCCTATATGAACAAGGTTGAACTACAAGCCAAGGTAGATGCGCTGACTGAAGAAATTAATTTCCTGAGAGCCCTCTACGAAGCAGTGAGTACAATCACCTCCCAAGACATTTCAGTCCTCAGTTCGGAGCTTTCCTCCCTCCGTTCCTCTGAAAGCCTTTAATTTCTCCCCCCAGGAGATGCTAAATCCTTTACCTCTTTAGAGTTACACCAACTGTCTTAGCTCCTTAGATAACAATCTGTAGCCTCTCCCAGGTCTGCATGCTCATCTGTAAGGATGAAAAGGCATCTCCCAAGTGAGTGAGCTCACCTAGTCACTGCGCACTTTGCAGGAGCTGTCTCAGATGCAGACCCAGATCTCCGACACGTCCGTCGTTCTCACCATGGACAACAACCGAAACCTGGACCTAGACAGCATCATCTCGGAGGTCAAAGCTCAGTACGAGGACATCGCCAACAGGAGCCGGGCTGAAGCCGAGTCCTGGTACCAAACCAAGGTGAAGGAATTGGGGTTTTCCGTGCTGTTATCTTCATGTCTTGTCTTGAACAGAAAAGGACTGACTCTTCCAAGAAAACTTTATCCAGTACTGCACATTGCACAGCAGCAACTCAGCTGCTAGTGTGGGCTTGGGGAGGCACCCAATGCTTTCAAGCACCCACCTTGCCACACACTGTGTTACTGAAAAAACGATGGATTTTACCTTGACTGGTTGTTTCTCTCTCCACGACAGTACGAGGAGCTGCAGGCTACCGCAGGCAGGCACGGGGACGACCTCCGCAACACCAAGCAGGAGATCTCCGAGCTCAACCGCCACGTCCAGAGGCTGCGGTCTGAAATCGACAGCGTGAAGAAACAGGTAAAAAGCAGGAAACCCCATCCTTTTAACCAATTTACCTCCCAGATTGGCAGAGAGGAAGGAAAACATCAAAAGCAACCTAAGCGAGTTCTGATCAGCTTGACCCTTTTTCTCTCAAAAACAGAATTGCTGCTAAAACTGCTTAAATTGGTGGTACTGTAGTAAGACCTTGTGGTTTCAGGGTAGAACAAGCCAAGGGCCCATACGAGCAATTTGACCAGAGCTTTCTCCTTCCTAGTGTGCAAACCTGAAAGCAGCCATCGCAGATGCTGAGGAGCGCGGGGAGCTGGCCCTCAAGGATGCCAAAGCCAAACTGGCCGAGCTGGAGGATGCTCTGCAACAGGCCAAGGCAGACCTGGCCCGGCAGCTGCGCGAGTACCAGGAGCTGATGAACGTCAAGCTGGCCCTGGACATCGAGATCGCGACCTACAGGAAGCTGCTGGAGGGAGAGGAGTGCAGGTGGGTGGGAAACACGACCCTTCTAGTCCTGGTGTTGGAGGATGCAACACAAGTGCTGGTGATGCTCGGCATTTCTGAAATGCACATGCTCAATGGGGTATCCAAGGGCAGAGGGAAAGGTTGTCTGGTTAATTCTGTAAGGTTGTGAGAAGCATCCACAAATTATGCGACATATTCATTTTTCTCCCCAGGGGTCTCTAAAAAAAGTCCCATGTATTTTCTTATGCTATCACCTGGCTTCTTTCTTATGGTCTTACATTGCCGTGTTCTGTTCCCTAACAGGCTGGCCGGAGATGGCGTCCCAGTGAATATCTGTAAGTCTCTAAAATATACGCAATTACCCGATTTGAGCATTATTGTGTTTCCGTACTGAGAAGCCAATACCCAGAGAGACTGAAAGCTTTTCCTTCTCCTTCTTGCAGCTGTGACCAGAACAACTGTGGGAACAGGATATGGAGGAGGAAGCAACCTCAGCATGGGAGGGGGAATCTGTAACATGGGGAACAGCTTCAGCTGCGGGAGTGGTCCTGGGGTGAGCAGCACCACCTTCGGAGGTGGCAGCAGCTCCAGCGTGAAGTTTGTCTCGACCTCCTCCACCAGAAGAAGTTACAGAAGCTAAAGGTTTCCTTTCAGACGCCTTCACTCGCCAGAAAACACCTTAACACTGGTCCTTTATTAAAGCATAGTTGGGGTGAATGGAACGAGGGCCACCTAAACCCTATGTCTTGTCGCACAGGAGCCCTCACTTTAGGAACCCTCTCTCAGCCATGTTGTCTAGCACGTCGTGTAGGGCTCTGCTATTGAACATGAGTCCAATTGTTTTAAATTTGCAACTTGCTTGTTACAGCTCAGCATTGTTGGCCGGATTTTGTATATAAAATGTGTCCCATGACTGTTTGTCTCTCTTCACTTTCTGGTGTTTGTCTAATAAAAATGCATATGTAATTTATTCTATTGTGTGGACCTTTTAATTAAAGACGTGGAACAGCAAATGCAAATGCAGATAACAAGCACTTCTCCTAGGGCCTTGCCCAGTTAAAGGCACAGATTTTTACTCCTCATCCACATTTTCTGCATCTCCCCAGCAGCAGCCAAAACACAGGTACAGCGTAGCACCAAGGGGAGGTCTGCTGTTGGCTTCAATGCACTAGTTCTCCCCATCGTGCACGTAAAACACCTGGAAGCTAAACACAGGGCACGCCAAGGCAAGAGTGGGGCACAGGGGAAAAGGTCTAAGATTCATTTGCTATGCAGCTCCCAGCCAGTACAACAGCCAACAGCCTGGCTCCCAGGGGGTGCAAAGGGCAGTGCCAAGTGTGTGATGTACCTGCATAAACTTCTAACAATAGGGAACTAATTACCAGGGGAGTCAGAGCAACCACCCGACTTGTTCAAGAATATCAGTCCATCTCAGAACCCCATTTACTGTGAGCTGTCTCATCTAAGTGTAAGTGCCAGCGTGCAAACACCTGAGAGCTCTCCCCTCCTGTTCCGAACACTGGCCACCCTGTCTGAGGAGTTCATCTCAGGCCTTGGGTGCTCTCGTTCCGTCTCCTTCGACCATAAGTGGAGAGTCCAGTCTACAAATATTCATATGCTACTCTGAAGGGAGTTGTCTCCCGTTCAATAGCCAAAAACAAACTGAAAAAGAACAGGATACCTGTCAGAAGTAGCAAGTCACAGAATCATAGAATCGTTAAGGTTGGAAAAGACCTCCAAGATCATCTGGTCCAACCATCCCCCTACCACCAATGCCACCCACCAAACCATGTCCCTAAGCACCATGTCCAACCTTTCCTTGAACACCCCCAGGGACAGTGACTCCACCACCTCCCTGGGCAACCCGTCCCAATGCCTGACCACTGTTTCTGAGAAGAAACGTCTCCTAATTTCCAACTTGAACCTTCCCTGGCACAACTTGAGGCCATTCCCTCTAGTCCTCTCTCTAGTTATCTGCGAGAAGGGGCCGACCCTCAGCTCCCCACAGCTTCCTTTCAGGGAGCTGTAGGGAGCAATAAGGTCTCCCCCGAGCCTCCTCTTCTCCAGACCAAACAACCCTTCAAGATCCAATTTAGATGTGGTTCTGTGACTAGTCAGGAGAGATTAACTGAGCAGTAAAAGCAGGGCATTATCTGGCTGAAAGCTACAAAGGAGTGACAGATCTACTGCTGGAAGATGAGTTGAAAAAAATGTGTGACAAAAAAAGAGTCCCAACCCCCTGTGTATTTCAGTAAGATCAGGAAACGTGCAGAGGTGTATTAGGAAAATACTCAGTGATGGGTTAATAGAGGAGAACCAGCAGTCCCTGAATGACAGACTGTATTCTGGTTTTCCTTCAAGACCAGCAGTTTCCCATAATTTTCTAGGATGCTCTGAACTCAGCATGTTCCTCTCCATATCCCCCAGGAAATCTTCCCAACAACTTGCGGGTTGGTTATGGGTCCGCTGCAGCTCTCTGCTCCTGCTCCACCACCTCTCCAGGCATTTCTTCCCGCTAAATACTCCTTCCTGGGAAGGAGCAACCTCCTCCCTCCAAACAGCAGCCGGGGCAAGGCTTAGTAATGGTCTTCCTCACTGCTGCCCAAACACTCTCCCTAACCGAACAGGATGCAATGTATATAGCCAACAGGCACATCAGATGGATGCCATCCATTGCATCATCGCCTGGGTCATAACATAGAGATTACAAAGCTCTTCACCTAGCATGGGAAAGGCTGGGGCCAGGATTCATTCTCCCCAGGCACCCCTTTTTGAGCAAGATACCTCTCCCCCCCCCCCAAAAAAAAAAAAGAAAAGAAAAAAAAAGACAAAGGTTCTCATTTCTGGGTACATGGCCAAGCTGTCCTGGCCAGGGACAGCTGGCTCTGCCAGGGCTCTGATCTCCATATACATAACCTCCTGTTTCCCCTCCAGCGGGACCTGTCAAATAGATGCAGAGATGACCTGGGACTGTATTCCAGCAGGGGAGGACAGCCCTCATTAATATGAGCGCAACCCAGATTAAAACCTTAGTCATAACGCAAGGAATGGTGCTTGCACTCAGGGGCTCGAATTTGCAATGCGCGGATGGAACTCTGCCTCCAAATACCCTGATTGCTAATTGCTACCCATAATGTTTTGACAGAGTTCTTCAGGACAGACGTGATCGGTGGCTTAGTCACAGAAGCTCCTCTGTGACTGTCTTAAAAAGTGCTGCGTGTTGTAATTCACAGTAGCCAAAACACTCCCAGGACAGTTATTTTAGCTTCATTCCAGGGTGTGTAAGGGAAACATTAGAAGAACAGGGAGGAAAAATGTGGAAAAAAAAAAAAGAAAAGAAAAGCATGGCTGAAAGGCAAAAAGAGATGACAGGCATCCACAAATCACCCTCAGTGGACCTTCTGGCCAAACTCACTTGACTGCCCAGCCTCCAAGTGTGAAATGGCAAGCACGAACGTGCGCTTGAAAGATGCATCTGAGAACACCTGCTCCTATCCCAGAGCCTGCATGTGTCTTTTTAATGGCTGGGAAAGGCTACGGCTTCCCAGCAATGCTCTGCAGGTGTGCTGCTCCTCTGATGTTCAGCTTGGGCATGGGCACCCACAAGAGAGACGTACCTTGGCAAACTCCCGGGGCCGCAGGGTTCAAGAGAAGCATGTCCATCCCTGGAAAGTTATGGGCATCCAGACAAGATACTGGGAGTGACTTCTGAGCATCCCATCTTCTTCCAGGACAACTTTCCATGCGTACAGTGCTACAACACAGCATGCATGGGGCAAGTCAAGACAGCTTGTGCATCTCTCTCTGGAGAAATGCACCACTTGACATCTCCTGGGAGATATGCGGCATAAGAGTAGAGGGAGTTGACTGTGAACAATGCTACAAGCCCAAATCCTAGGCACTCAACTTCCTTGTGAGTAAGAGTTATTGAAAAAGGAAGACAACAGATGTGGGGAGAGAAGCCTGTTCCCAGGCTTCCCACTGGGTCACCCTGTGAGTCAGGAAACGGCACACAATCCGCAAAGGTGAAGCCCTGAGAAATCGCCAGCTCAGGTTTTGTGCTGTCACAGCCAGCGGTAACTCCCTCCCAAGTCATATTCTGATATTTCATCACTTGTTGTCAGTCTGAATCAGGATGAAACGTAGACACTTTTCACAGAAAGAAAAGGTCTGAAAATACCATTCACGAAACTACCTTTCATGTCTTTCCCATTGTCCGGCTGCTTTTTGATAGCTGATGGTCTAAGACTTCCATTAATGCCCCATCACTCCCCTGGCTTCCCTCCATCACCTCTTTCTCCCTCTTGTATCCGCTCTGGTTTAAATGCCTCGTTTGGGCATGTGAACAGGAGTCCAGAATTTCCAACAAGTTGGGGCCTGAGGTGCTGATGCCCTGCTGGGGTTTACTCAGAACCACAGCAACAGGAAACACGGACCCACAATAACAGATTTCTCAGACCTCGGACCACTGTAAATTGATAAAATGTGCTTTTACGCAAGAAAGGGAACGATTCATCTGTGAAATACAGATGAGTGAGCGCTTGCCCAATCTACTGCAGAGGTGAAAGGAGGGAGTGGGAAATGGATGGCCACGAACAAAAGTTGAGCAGGCAGCATTTAGCATTTTCACAGATATTTCAACAGCCAGACCATGACTGTCACAAAAAAATGCAACTCCTGCAACTTTCCAAGTGATTCGTAGGTGCGTGTGCTCACAATGAACTCACCGTTCGCACTGCTGCTAGGCGTGCCGAGCCCGGTTAATCAGTAAGATGAGCACCACACCAGACCCATCCCCAGCTTGTAAGGGTATAAAAGGGCCAGCCTGAGCCTGGGGAGCACAACTTCATCTTCCTTCCCTCATCCACTTCCTCACTGCTTTATTCTCCCTATTGCTCTCGCCCTGTTCACATCAGCTGCCATGTCTCGCCAGTGTGTTGCAAGGAACCAGTGCAAAACTGGGTTCAGTGCCGCTTCTGCCTTCATCCCAAATGCCTGCAGCACCAGCTTCATCTCACGTTCAACTTCCCAAGGTGGAAGCTGCGGCACCACTGCTGGGTATGGAAGATTTGGTGGAGGTTTTGGAAGCAGGAGCCTCTACAATGTCGGTGGATGCAATAGGATCTCCGTAGCTGGAAGGGGTGGTGGCTTCTATGGACCTGCAGGTTTTGGTGCTGGCACTGGAATTTCCTATGGTTTTGGTGGTGCATCTGGTGGTGCCTTTGGGTTTGGTGGTGGCATGGGTGGCCCTGGATTCCCTGCTGTTCCGACTGGGGGCATCCACGAAGTCTCCGTCAACCAGAGCCTTCTGAAACCTCTCAACCTGGAGATTGACCCCAACATCCAGAATATCCGTAAGGGTGAGAAGGAACAGATCCAAACCCTCAACAACAAATTCGCCTCCTTCATCGACAAGGTGAGACATGAGATTTATTGGATATGCTGTGCTGATTCTTCAGTGGAGAAGCACAAATAAGGGCAAGTTCTATCTTTATCAGCAATTTTACTCTTCATGTGCTGCCATATCTAACAGCAGCAGCCAGGGAATAAAAAATGAGGGGTGCTGGGGTTTGAGACCATTCGTCCCACACATTCATGCTGAGAGAGGACCATCCAGCAGAGGGAAAATGGTGATACAGGTTGTAAGGAAGCAGAACTTGCCATATAGTCAGGAATGTTAACATCAGATTTGTAATGCTTGCTTCCGTCTATTTGTCTTTCAGCAATCTGTGCTATTGCCCAATCTTTGAGTATGAAGTGACAGCTCTTTCCCACAGGCTGAGAGCTTCCCCCCCTTTCAGCAGGATGGTACCTGGCCTCTCTTAGGGAAACCATCCTGAAGCCACTGTTTCTGAAATATCTGTTTTCTCTTTTCAGGTCCGATTCCTTGAGCAACAAAACAAGGTCTTGGAGACCAAGTGGGCCATTCTGCAAGAACAGGGGAACAAAACCGTTAGAAACAACATTGAGCCCCTCTTCGAGACCTACATCAGCAACCTCAGGAGACAGCTGAACAGCTTGCTGGCGGACAGGGAGAACCTGGGAGGTGAACTGAACAAGGTGCAAAGCCTTGCTGAGGACTTCAAGAACAAGTAAGTCTGTTCATTTGTGGTCTGTCTGGCAAGCAAGTGGGCTGCAATAGATGACAGCTCTGTTGCACCGGTGCAGTCAGACAAGGAAAGAAGGCCTTTTTTGCTAATATAATCTTCTGAAAAAGGCCCAGGATTAAGTTTGCGTATGTGACATAGAGAGCCTCAGTGCCTTGTGGCTGAAAGTCACAGGCAGAAAGCCAAAGAGTTAAGAGACCAAGGTACAAAACTGCACATATAAAAACAAGTTATTAACAAAACGACTTCTGCATAAGCCTAGACCAACCCTCCATTTCCATCCTGCAGATATGAAGAAGAGATCAACAAACGCACAGCTGTCGAGAACGAATTTGTGATCCTGAAGAAGGTGGGTGCATGCATGCTGCACCTCCCAGGCCTGCGAGCTGTCTGCATGACCACAGCAAGAAACACATCCTGCAGCTTCTCCTCTGAAAACTGCTTCATTTTTGTGATGTGTTTCCTCTTCTAGGAGGTGGATGCTGCCTACATGAACAAGACCGAGCTGCAAGCCAGGCTGGACTCCCTCATGGAGGAGATAAATTTCCTCAGAGCCCTTTATGAAGCAGTAAGCACCTGTGTTCATGCCCTTCTAGTTCCTAACGCCCTTGCTTCCCTTTCCCACCTCAGAAGCTCAGGACAGATTATTTTTTTTACTCTGTTGCACTAAAAAGTCAATGCTTTTCCCATTTTACCTGCTGTATTAACCCTTCCTGAAAGTTTCTTGGAAAAATCCCTTTGGACACCCAGCTCTACCCTCTACTTGGAGCACTTCTGCCCCTTGAGCAAGAGGGGAAGTCTCATGCCTGCAACTCACCCAAATGCCCACTGCCTCTGCAGGAATTGTCTCAGATGCAGACCCAGATCTCTGACACCTCTGTCATCCTGACCATGGACAACAACCGCAGCCTGGACATGGACAGCATCATTGCAGAGGTCAAAGCTCAGTACGAGGAGATCGCCAACAGGAGCCGAGAGGAGGCCGAGTCTTGGTACCAGTCCAGGGTGAGTGCCCAGGAAGGCTTCTGGGCAAACCATGCCCCCTGCCCCAGATCCTTCAGATTTAAAAATCCTACAAAGCTCTAAGTGCTTATTTGGGATTGAGAACAGATGCATGCTTTGAGCACAAACACCCACATTCCCCCATGCTGCTTCGCACTAAACCGATGGACTTTACCTTGACCGGTTGTTCCTCTCTCCACGACAGTACGAGGAGCTGCAGGCTACCGCAGGCAGGCACGGGGACGACCTCCGCAACACCAAGCAGGAGATCTCCGAGCTCAACCGCCACGTCCAGAGGCTGCGGTCTGAAATCGACAGCGTGAAGAAACAGGTAAAGGGAGAGGAGATGCAAAGACTTGACTTTCACTGTGGCCTAACCTTGGCTGCCCAGCCAAATCCAGAGAATAAAAATAAATGCATCTCAGTGAGTTCTGCTGGATCGGGAGTGAATGACAGCATTTATCTCAGTGCAGTAACTTCACAAAGAGTGACAATATTAATAAACCTGAAGAGATACAAAGGGGTGTGGAATTAGATTAAATCCAGGCTGTGACCTGGCCCAGAACATGGATCAAGTTAGTGATCGTTAAGAAGCCTTATGTCATAATTCAGCATCTTCTGCATCTAGGCCAGCCATCATGAGTCCAGGGTACAAAGAACTGGTCTATGCTCTGGATGGGGAATTCAACCACTGTTTGTCCCCCACAGTGCGCCAGTCTGCAGACAGCCATCGCGGATGCTGAGCAGCGTGGGGAGATGGCCGTCAAGGATGCCAAAGCCAAACTGGCCGAGCTGGAGGATGCTCTGCAGAAAGCCAAGGCAGACCTGGCCCGGCAGCTGCGCGAGTACCAGGAGCTGATGAACGTCAAGCTGGCCCTGGACATTGAGATCGCGACCTACAGGAAGCTGCTGGAGGGCGAGGAGTGCAGGTGGGTGCAGTTTTTTCCAGTTTCCAGCAGTGCAATGGGGTCACAGACCCTTGTCAGGTTTAGAAAAGGCCCCTGGGCTTCCCACATTCAGAGGGCTCAGAACCTGTTTAGAGACAAGCAATTGCTCAAGAAAATGAGCTGTTCAGGATTATGGCAGCTTTTTGTGCAAACTTCCACCAAAAACATTTCAAAGAAGTTCCGCTGCTTTTTCAACCAGCTCCTGTTCATGGGCTCCCCTTAAATGCTTACTGTCTCCTTTTGCTCCCTAACAGGCTCTCTGGAGAAGGTGCTGGTGCAGTGAATATCTGTAAGTAACTTTTAAAGACGGTTTTGTGACTTTTACATTGGTCTGCCAGCCACTCAGGGGTCACTGTTTGTGGATGCCTCTAACAAGGGTGCTTTCCTCTTGCAGCTGTGACCAGAACCACTGTAGGATCAGGATATGGAAGTGGAAACTCTCACAGCTTTGGGGGTAGCAGCGGTATTGGAGGTGGGGTCTGTGCTGGAGGAATGGGCTTTGGCTCGTTCGGCTCAAGCGGACAAGGCATGGCCGGGTCATGCGTGGTTGGTGGAAGCAGTTCCAGCATGAAGTACGTCTCCACCACCTCTTCAAGCAAGAGATGCTACTAAAGTCAGACATCAGCACTGCTAGCCCGTGTGTGCCAAGCTTCCTCTCCTGTTGTGTGCAATCTTTACTCTGTTACTTGCAAAAGGTTTGGAAGTCAAAGCTGTCTGTCCTTATTTATATAAACATGTCATGCTCCTGTTTGTTCTTTGACTCTCTGAAAGCCTCATTTCCCAGAATTTGTCTAATAAAAGGCACGTGAAATTCATTCTGTTGCATTCTCCTTTCAATTTCAATTACTTCATAGTGCCACAGGGGAAAAAGCACCTGACAGAGCAGAGCAGAGCTGAAGGGAAACACAAGTCACGCACACAACAGTTGAGACCTTTCCTTCCTCTGCCCTCACTGTAACTCCACAGGTACCACTTAGAGGAACAAGGAATGTGATGTTCCATTGCCATTTGCATGAACAAGATTTTTGGCATCAGTACCCACCATGGAAAAGGAAAATATCTATTTTCCTTACCAGGCATTAGCGAAGATGTCCTTCTGTCTTCATTTCTCCATTACAGCATCTCAGCAGTTTCAGGCCACCTTGATCACACCCAAACCCCTGTAATCTTTCAAGGTTTTATGTTATGAGTCATGTAGGGATATAAAGCCATTTTTTCCCCAACAAGCAAGTAGTTCAGCTCTTGCGTTCTGTACACACAATAGCTGTAGGATTTAATAAAATGCCATCATTGACATTACCATAATTTGAAATGGAAAAGACACTTCAAACCCCAAAACTCAACCTCTTGAGGAAGGGAAGAAGATTCTTGGGGATTCTTGATTCTTGGGGAAGAATCAAGTTCTTAGACATAGGCTGAAGATGTGTTGGACCCTGAGAGTAAGGAAGGTTTAGTTCCCCTCTCCTGAACAGCAGAAATGAGAGGCTAACTACAAAAGCACCGAAGCCCATATTAAGAAACAACCCCTGTGCTGAGGTTACCGCAGCAGATTGTGCTGGTTCAGTCTCTGACACAACCCTGCTGAGTGACTAAAGCGCTAGAGGTAAACGTGACGCACATTAAGGGCACGCCAACTCCTAGCCTAAAGAGAAGGTGATACAATAAACCCCTGATTTTCATTAATCCTCCAGATCTAAGCACAATAACAAACTACCTGAAAGGAAATAGCTTGTCCTTGTTAACACCTGCCCGTCTTTCTTTGGCATCTCTGGACCATATTTCTCCTGACACCAGCAGAACAGGTTTGCTGGAGGCTATTCCAACGCTATCCAACAACAAACAGGTATCTGTTGGCCTGGAGTTTCACATGGCAACCTGTTCTCTCTCTGGGGGAACATCTGCTTTCAGCTATGTCATCATTCAGCCTTTTAGCTAAGCAAAGCATCCAGGCTCCCCCTGTAGCAATCAGAAAGGCACAGATGCCTCCCAAATTATCTTTATCAGAAGTACCAGTGTGCAGATGAAGTCTCGCTTGCACAGCTGAGGAGCACAGACCGAGACATCTAACTTCTCCTTGCCTAGGTCAAGACAGGTCACTCCTACCCCAGGAGCACTTGAGGGGCAAATTCAGATTTTTCTTTAGTGAAGCACATCAAATTGACATTTTCAACATCTCTAAATTCCCTCTTGTGGAAAATTCAGTCCCGTCAGCTTTAAACTAAATGGGCACTGACACCAAGCTAAAAGCAAGCTCAAAGGGAACTTTCAGACACACAGATATATTTTATATATATATACACATATATATATTCCCACCAGTAAAGTAATCACCACTCTGAAAAACACAGGTTAGAAACTTCAGTTAGTTTTATGAGCCTGAAGGTTGCCAACCTGTTGCATTAGTGAGCCAGGTGATTAACGGGCTGGGAAAGGTGGCCACGTGCCAGCATACCAAGCTGATTAGCTCAGTCAACTGGGCTGCAGCCCTCTCCAAAAGGATATAAGGCAGGGGGGTACTCCAGCTCCCAACTCTGGAAGATCTCTGCCCATCTGCCATCTCACCTCATCATCCTCTGCTCTTGCCACCAGCAAACAATCGCACAGAAGTCCGTTGGCACTAGGTCAGGAGGACTCGCTAAGGGTGTTAGTGCTGCTTCTGCCACTATGCCTGTAAACCGAAGCAGCTTCAGCTCCATGTCCATGTCCTGCAGCAGTGGTGGAGGCATAGGACAGATTAGCGGTGGTTTTGGCAGCAGGAGCCTTCACAACCTAAGGAGAAGCAAGAGGATTTCCATGAGCGGAGGGTATTGCTCTGCTAGACCAGGATACAGTTATGGGTTAGGTCATGGTGGGTTTGCTTACAGGGCTGGTGGAGCTGGGTTTGGGTTTGGAGGAGGATGCGGCCCTGGAGGTATTCAAGGGGTCACAGTCAACCAAAACCTCCTGGCACCTCTTAACTTGGAGATTGACACCAACATGCAGAAAGTGCGTCAGGAGGAGAAGGACCAGATCAAATCCCTCAACAACAAATTTGCCTCCTTCATTGACAAGGTAAGACGTGTTTCTCTTCATCCAGCCTGGCATGTTTGTCACTGCAAGTACAGTGGGATCAGGATTGCTCTCGATGTTATAAGCTAGCTTCTAAAACCTCAGTTCTAAATCTTAATGCTCAGGAATTTGTTTGGCTCACTACCTCCGTAAACATAACGTCACTCTGTCAGAGCTTGTAGATGGTCTGGATATAGAGCACACTATATTTGCAGGTTTCTTTGCAGTTGAATACTGTTCCTGGTTTCCAAATTTTCCTATCAGTGATATCACTATCTAAAGCCCACTTTATATTACATGAAATAGAACGAAAACAACAACAAAACCCCTCGCATTAAAGCTCATTTCTCATGAAAAGTGAGGCAGTTTTTAAGCTGATGGTTCTGAATGCTTTAAACTGCTCTGATGGGTTTCAGGTGCGGTTCCTGGAGCAACAAAACAAGGTACTGGAAACCAAATGGAGCCTCCTGAAAGACCAAAAAGTTGTCAAAAATAACATTGAGCCTATGTTTGAAGTGTACATCAGCAACATGAGGAGACAGCTTGAGGCTCTAGGAGGGGACAGGCTGCAGCTCAGCTCTGAGCTGAAGGCTATGCAGGATGCTGTTGAAGACTTCAAGATCAGGTAAGCAACACACACAAAAGAAAGAAAGAAACCCATCCAGTTTTTCTTCATTCTGTCCTCCTTCTGGATGAGCTAAAAGACCCAAGGCAACCAAAAACTGTGAAACCTCAGAAAGGACTAACATGACTTGGTTCCCCTCACTTTAGCTGCATATAAATAGCAGCAGCAGCAGCACTCTACACATTACATGACATACGCTTTTTTTTTTTTTTTTTTTGAATATCCAAGCACTCTGAACACTCACATTTCTTATTGATGTGAGTTCCTTTCCAGGAGAGAAAATCTTCCTAAAAAGAAAGATCAATTTTAAGTGTGTGCTTAATTGTTTCTTTGTCTCTCTTTTATTAAAAAAAATAATAATAATGCTAATTAATATGGATGTACTGGGTAGTTCTAGCACTCCTGAAAGCCAGGAGTTAATTTCCATCCCGTGGAAAGTCACTGAAGTCTCTGCCGAGGGATTCAGCTCAGCTCAGTAACTCTTTAGGCTGTTAGGAGGAGGTGTTCCCTCTCATCCACTCTTTGCACTTTGGAAAAACATCTATCAAGCCTTAGTGTCTGCTACCATGCCCACGAGGGATACACTGCTTAATGGATGTGAATAAGTAAGGAGCTTAAATTGTCAATCTAGAACCAGAAAAACGAGAGGCAGAGCTAGGAGCAGGCTGCAATTCAAAACAAGGACGCATATTCTGCCAAAAACCCTCTGCTCTGCCCTTCTTGGGAGATCACGCGTCTGACACTTTCTGCCACCTTTACCAACACTGCCTCTAGCCTAAAACAAGCATTGGAACAGAAACGACTGCCTTGGGGCAGAGAAATCATCCGGCACGGTCTACTTTCAGGCCCCTTTTATGGTTCCCTGTGACTTCAGAAATGAAATGCTTAGCAGAGAAAAATTCTGTCCTATGTCAGTTTGGCCATTCTAGACCTCAGAGTCTGCTAGAAATTAGCCAGCTGGAATACATTTTAGGATGGGATAAGTATCTTTTTCCATCAGCTACAGAAGGAAAACCCAAAACATCCAATTTCCAGGTAGCTGAGCAGGGATGAATCCCTGCCATAAGCACAATAATGCTGTTGATTACATGGGTCAGAGTTTCCTCCTTCCATTCTCCTCTCAGGACCACAGTGAAAGCAATGTTAAACTTTGAAAAGCAATGCCTAACATTAGCACAGTCTGCAGCAGCAGAGATTGCTCAGATGAGAGAAGATCTTTGTGCTCACCATGGCTTCAGACAAGAAATCCTTTGAAAAGTAAAGGTCACGTCTTGGAAGAGGCTCAGGCTTTCATGTTCTACCTGCATCTGACATAAAGTGGCAAGTATTCCTTCTGGCTCCAGATCAGGGAATCTCTGGGCAAAAGCTCAATTACATCACACACCTCAGCACTTAGCTGAGGTCATCATCACCTTGCATTGTGGCAACAACACCTGCACCTACCAGGGGGATGTCACTGCTTCTGTCCCCTAGCAAAAAAACAAATTTGCTAGGAATTTGTTCTCCTTGCCTGTAAATTTTATTTTATTTTTTTACACTTTGTGGATCCTAAATTATTCTTTCTAATGCTTTACTCTTCAGAGTCAAATATTAATCAATTCAGTAATTAGAAATTAGACATATGCCAAATTAATTTTCTTCTTCTACATGGCTAAGAGCTTAGAGACCCACAAATCTATACAGAGGCTAGCACTTAATTGCAATGATTTTAAGGGTTGGACATTCCTGAGAAGAAATCTGAAGCCCTTCCCCCACAAAAGGGTCATGAAAGGCTAATGTTTTTATGAGCTGCACAGACTCCTTTCTTTGAACTCTTGCCTTTCATCTCCCGCACCTAATTCACTTTGTTTGAGCCGGGCACCACTCCACGGCCAGCGCCAGTTCTCGTCCTTCCCCAGGAGCAGGATGCATGGCGCTGCCGAGCCCAACCTCGGCTCTCAGCTGTCCCCAGCCCTCCCGAAGCTACCACGGGAGCTGGCGTCGGAGATCCCCCGATCCCGATCTCAGCTCTCCGCACTCCGGCCATCCCCGGCCCTCCCGAAGCCACCACGGGAGCTGGCGTCGGAGATCCCGGCTCTTCTGACTAAGGCAGGCGCGGCGGCGGCGAGCTCAGCTCCGGCTCCACCCAGCCCTCCCGGCCTGAGAAAATTTGGGGAGTACAAGGCTCCCATTCACAGCGAAAACGTCGGGGAGGATAAAACGTGCCTTTAATGAAGGCCTGCAGCTTTTCTAGATGGCCTCCTTCCACCACCTAGCCCAAGGATGCTGTCTTTCTATCACAATCTGTGATATATACATATATATATTATAATAGACATAATATATGCACTGACATAGCAAGGACAGATGTGCATTACCAGGTAGCTATTTATGTTGTTTTCTCCCGACATCTACGCACGGGCTCTAAAAGCCCCTGGGAACAGACTCTTCTCTCCACCAGCGCCCTACATGAACGGGTGGAGGAGGGATTTCCATACCCCCCTGGCAGACAGGGAGGTTGGGAGCTGTAAAGCAATGCTCGTCTCCCCTTCCAACAGGTACGAGGAGGAGGTCAACAAGCGCACGACTGCAGAGAACGACTTCATGTTACTCAAGAAGGTGAGGCCAACAACAAAGAAGGGACACAATTTTTAAAGACAAAATGCATTTGAATGCAAATGACCCTTTTAGCCAGCAATGCCAAGCTGGGCAAAGCACTTAGCAAATGTGTAGTCATCCCTCCTTGAAGATGAAACACCAAATTGTGCCAGTGTGTCAGTCTTTGGCAATAGCTCATTCTTGTTTCAGGCCCCTCATCCAAAATCCATGTGAGCTGTGATCCCCAAGATACAAGATCAAAGCTGGGTCATCCATACCTTGCAGTCACTCTGCTGGATGCTCTGCCCCTTTGCACAGGCAAAGTATGAGAAATCCAGTGGCTTCTGATATGTCAAAAACTGCTTAGGTCTATGGATATCCCCACTCGCTTAGGTCTATGGATATCCCCACTCTCAGAGGAAATGTAGAATGCAAGAAAAAAAAAACGGGGGGAAGAAATCAATTTGATCAGTTTGCTCTTGGCTCTGTTTAAAGGCACAGAGGTCAAGAAACTCCCAGTCCTGGTTTGTCCCCTGAGGTTTGCATGAAATGACAACCGGTCTTTGTGCAAGGGAGCAGGTAGGCAAGGTGTGGTTTTCCATCTCCATTGTTATGGTTCCAGGATGCAGACGCTGCCTACATGAGCAAGGTGGACCTGGGAACCAGGGTGGATGCACTGACGGATGAGATTAACTTCCTGCGAGCTCTCTATGAAGCAGTAAGACTTTGTCAGATTTCCTTTTTCTGCTATTTCCCCATTTTCCTGCTACCAACAGCATCAAACAGGTCCAAAAGAGATATTCAGAGCTGCAGTTCCCTCCCACCCCTACCACTGTACTATGCATAATCTCTAGGACAAGCACTGGGGTCAATATTTGGGCCTGAGCGCAGATGTTGTTGGACTTACAGGAGCTGTCTCAGACGCAGTCACAAATCTCCGACACCTCCGTGGTCCTGTCCATGGACAACAACCGGAGCCTGGACCTGGACAGCATCATCACAGAGGTCAAGGCGCAGTACGAGGACATCGCCAACCGGAGCCGGGCAGAGGCCGAATCCTGGTACCAGAGCAAGGTGAGGATGTGAAAATTAATCAGGTGAGCTAGAAAAGTATTGCTTAGCATTTCCCAAAGGCTATTTTATACGGAAGAGTGCAAGCAGGTAGAACTGTGGAGTAGGGTGCAAAATCAAGTCGATTTGGATAAGATTTTGAGTTTTTTGTATATGCCATTTTGAGGAGAGGTAGAGGAGAACAAGGAGAGATGGAGGGAGGAAGGCAATATGCTGAAGTTCATGAGGACGAGCTTTTACTGAGTACAGAAAGAGACAGAAGACCCAGTCGAGAGAGGATCAGAGCAGGGTCAGCCCCTACCAATGAGTTCAATGACTTTTTGTTGGTGTCTCATGTCCCTGCCCTTCTCAGTACGAAGAACTGCAGCTCACTGCTGGCCAGCACGGGGCTGACCTGCACAACACCAAGGTGGAGATCTCAGAGATGAAACGCGTGGTCCAGCAGCTCCACTCGGAAATTGACAGTGTGAGGAAACAGGTACAGTGCGCAGCACCCCTCTAAACGTGGGAGCACCTCCACCACCTTGTGTTCTTGTGAGGATGCCTGGACATTGGGGTCCAAACCCACCGAGGGGTCACCAGACACACTTCTACTTCTTGCAGTGTGCCAGTCTGCAGACAGCCATCGCCGAAGCGGAGGAGCGTGGGGAGCTGGCCCTCAAGGATGCCAAAGCCAAACTGGCCGAGCTGGAGGATGCTCTGCAGAAAGCCAAGGCAGACCTGGCCCGGCAGCTGCGCGAGTACCAGGAGCTGATGAACGTCAAGCTGGCCCTGGACATCGAGATCGCGACCTACAGGAAGCTGCTGGAGGGCGAGGAGTGCAGGTGGGTGGCTCCTCGTGCCCCTGCAAACCAAATAACGTCTAAACCCATAGATATTTTTACATTTATCTGCAACAAGAAAGGGAAGGGCTACAAAACTCCAGGAGCAGTGAGCTTTAGGGAGGGCTGCACACCCACACATTGCAGCTTTCCCAGCAGAAGACATAAGCAAAGTCAAACACCTTTATTTATACCAGCTGGTTCCACAGAAGAGGGATGGGAAAATCCCATCCTTGGAAGCTCAGTATTTTGCACTGAGCAATTTTTGCTTCCTTTCTGCAGCAGCTGCAGCTTAATGCACTGCAAGCATATCTCAACTGATTTAATTACTACTGGACATTCATTAGTCTGCGTTTGATACCTTAAGCGGTGGTTAAACTTTAACTCTCGCTGCTTCCTAAGAAGTGAGTATTACCCTCAGGGTTTGATCACTGAAAGGAGTAAATATTGCTTCAGCTCCACGAGCAGGTTTGTGCCATTTTGCATCAATGAGAATGAATCCCAGACCGCTCCGCTATTTAACAGCACTGATGCCAAACTGTTGTTTGAACCTGTCCTAAATAACGAGCCCTTTCTTCTCTGTCCTCTCTTCCAGGCTGGCTGGAGAAGGCGTTGGTGCAGTGAATATTTGTAAGTAATCTGGCTCTTAATAGATTGGACAGATAGAGTATTCATCGAGTTGTGCCTTAGATGTACCTGGGCCTGGCAATAACACAATGAGAATAAGTTACGCAGCTATTAGCTACCAGCACAAAAATGGAGTATATGGGTTTTGCAACTCTTTGCAAGACTGAGGTGGCCAAGGAGCCTGATGTATCTTTTCTCTGGCCAACTCTGAACTTGAAGGGTTTTATACGTTAAGACTGCTCCAGGACACTCCAGAGTCTAAGGCCATCTCTGCTAAAGGATAGAAAGAAAAGCTAAAGAATAAGATATGTGAAATACAGGCAGTGGTAGACTGTGCAAGGAAAACCATCCATACGTCACTCCAGACGTTGAAGTTCCCTCGTACTATCCCAAACAAACTAACCTTCTACCCTGTGGTTTCCCATCACAGCTGTGGTCTCATCCGGGAGCAGCTACGGAGGTGGGACCACACTGGGGCCAGGCTTCAACAGCAGGCTTGGCCTGGGGGTCGGCAGTGCCAGCTCCGGCAGCAGGAGCTGCCTGGCTGCAGGATTCAGCTCTGGTGCTGGAAGCAGCTCTAGCATGAGGTTTGTGTCGAAAACCACCACCAAGAAGAGCTATCGGAGCTAAGTCACAGCAGCAACCAGCTCCCCTGGAGCAGAAGAGGTTGAGCACCACCTCCCGCTGCCAGCACAGAGCTATTAACAGCATCCAAAGAGCCGTGCTTATCGCGTTCCCACAAGGGGAAACCATGCTCCCAGCGCTACTTCCTGGATCGGCAGAGAGACATCTCCAAGTCCACTTAATTCCTTCGCAGAAACTCTCCCCCAGCTGACCAGAAGCCCAGCACTGCTTGGCAATGAGTAATCAGCCTTCCTATTAATGGGTGCCATCGTTAGAGCTCAGCTTGCAGCGTCCCTCGGGTCCCCTTGGCTCTGGTGCCCTGGTGTAAATCCAGAGTAGATGAAGGACTTGGATTTACACCAGTGTACATGAAAGCAGAACCGGTCTCTTCACCTGCTCACGACAGAAACCAGGAGGTGTTCCGAGACCACAGTCTCTTATGTTCCCTCCTGATCAACCCTGCTCCCTGCTGTTGGGCTTGCTCTCCCCAGGGGCTTGCAGAACTGAGAACAAAGCACCTTTCAGCAAGAAGCAGTTGCTCCATTTCCCAACTTTCTTGCTCTGCTGTCACTCCTCTATCTGCTCCAGGGCTCTCCAGCTCTACCCACATCCAACAACACAACCTTCATTTTCCAGAGGTGAAAGGGCTCTTTATAGTAATTCCTCACCCACCCAGTACGTGTAACTCGAGCCAGAAGAGCACATAACCCACAGGCTGCTATATGCTGCACATAACCCACTTGTCTCAGCAGCAAATCAACCCCTCCACCAGCCAGGGAACTCAGCCTAGAGACAATAACAGCACAAGGGTTAAAAACGCAAGAAAACATCTGTTGTAGCGCCTTTGTTCTTAGCTTCCCCCCCACCTTTTTATGGAAGGGGGAGGGAGGCAAAGAAGAGGGTTAGAGAATTACATGCCAAAATGTAACCAGCCAGTTTCCTCTCAGCTTCTGCTCCTGTTGAACTGTTTTGAGTTTTATGAAATTTCTCCAATAAACTGCAATCAGCCTTACTGTGAACAGTGTGGGTTTTATCTGTCCTTGTAAAATTCACTTAAAAGTACAGTTTTAAAATAAGGTTTAAAGACTCGCCATAGGCACCCTCTGCCTCTCAGAGCCTTCCCTTATCCTGCTCCCTGGTTCATTCCTGGGGCGGGGGGGACAGGGACGGGATGCTAAGTGCATTGGAGAGGGGTCACAGAGCAGCAATACCCAAGTGCTTTGGGAGGTTTTCCAAGCTGCACAGCCAAACAGAGCAAGACCAGAAGGTGGGGCTGGTTTCGCCTGGCTGTAAATACCTACATCAGATCCAATCAAAGGACAGAAACAGACACTTTGGGGTCAGATGAATCGTCCCCCAACACCTCCTTCCATAGGACCGAAAGGGCTCTAGGCGGTTGGCTGAAGATGCCGTTGCAGGAACGCTCCAAAGAGCTGTTTTAAAGTTGGTAAAGATGGATCCCACGCACACGAGCTAAACTTCTGGAAAGGCTGGTTCCACACCTGCAGCTTGTGCTGTGTGTTAGCATCGCTGCGTGCTCCCACAGCCAGAGCTGTGCCTTTGCCCAGCTACACTGACCTGCAAAACACAGGCAATGCAGAGCTCCTGCTGCTCATTCCTAGTGCCCTGCATGGAAAACAGGAGGGATTTAGCTCCAACCCCTCTCTGGAATGGCCAAAAGAGTTGCCAGGCCATGGGCTAAATGAGAATGCTATCCCAGGACAGTGCGATGCTCTGGAGCTGAGGTTTCTGTTGGGTCAGCAGATCGAAGCTGGGCTGGCTCTGACAAGCTAGTGGTTCTGAGCTCAGGTCTGTAATTAAAAACCTGAGAGAGAAAGCAAGAAAAGAAGCCAACATCACTTCTTCCATTTCCTGGTAGATGCCAACTATCACATACAGCAGCTGTTCTCCTGCATCCAGGGCCCAATCATGAGAGATGCTGAGCTCTCTCAACCCCTTTTAGGCTGACACCCAAGGAGTGCTTAGCACATACAACTCCCACACAGCTTTACCCTAAAATGTTGCCCAGCTAAATAAGGCAGGCCAGCTTTCAGGCTTGCATGCATGAACTTCTCTCTGATCCTCTCCATGGAGCAGAACATGTTCTCAGGCCATGATGAATGCCAAGAAAATCAGATAAAAGCAAACGCACCTTTAGAAAAGGCTGAGAAATTCAGGGCTAAGCCCTCACTGTTATCCTACTAGAGGCAAAAGAATTAAGAAGGTTCCCACCCATGGCACACAGCCCTTCAATATTTCGGGGAAGATGGGACTGAAAATACCCTATTTCATTTTATAGAAGAGACTTGCATGCTTTTCTTTTGTCCTCATCACTCTGCACTGCACCCACCTCCTTTGCTAATATATGTATATTCCAAAATTATATTCACAGGGATTTGCCAAGCAAATTCACAAGAAAGCAGTAGCCAAACACAGTTCTGCTGTAGGCTAATCCGTACATAGGACACTTCTCTTGGCGGGATCACTCCACCACCATCTCTATGTATTCAGCCTTTGTCTTTGGTTTTCCCTGGCTGGTACAAAGGTCTGAGCTGGAAATTTTTTCATCCATGGCTCTCTCCTGCTCTCACACCCATCTTTGCTGCAGCTACTTTCCCCTTGTAGTCACAGGCCAGCAGAACCCTAGCACAGGTCCATCTCCTGTCCCAAGGGAATTAAAAGATTGTTCTTGAGGCTAACAAAATCACAGAGGTCAAAGGATAGAAATAGAAGCGTAAATTATAGAATTAGGTTCAAAAAAGGAGCAACTCTGGCTAAAGGTTGGTGTAATAGCAAACTGAGTTGGCCCGTCTTTAGATACCTACGACATTCCCAAGAGTTCAACTCAAATTCTTCTTTTCCCCTGATGTAAAACAAAGCAGTGCTCCTTTTTGTACTCCTAGTGCCCTGCACGCATCAAATGATTGGTTAAGCTTCTCTCTTTCATGCTTACTATAAAAAAAGAGGTTTGCAAATGCAGTTTTTATGGGATCAAGGATTCCCTCCCATTCAAATTAGAAACACAGCCTATAACCGAACAATAGACGTGCGTTTAAAAGCAGCTCAAGTCACTAGTCTGCAAAACTATGACTTGTGTCAACAGTTGGTTTCCATGGGGAGGTTGAGCATTTGGAGGTGGTGGAGGAGGATTAGATCCATATTCTTGCTTAGGCTGAATAACCAGGAGCAAAACTATTGGTTTTCTTCCCCTTGAAAGTATGAAGAGGAAACTAATAGGCAAACGTGTGCAGGGAATGAGTTTGTTATGCTCAAAAAGGTAAGAGCATTTCAGACCAACTCAAACTCTTCTTCCAGGCTTTTGGTATGAACAGCAGCCAATATTGCTGGAAAGACAGCAGGTGAGAGACTGCCTCTCCCTCTCCAGAGACTCTAGAGGGACCTAAAGGCCAACTTTTGCGAAGATTCAATTAGAAGAGTTGAATCCCACCTTAAGTGAGTCAGTTCCAGTTCAGCATGGTCTTCTGGGATGTTTGTATACCCCAGCTGGTCAAGACCTTTCCTTTTCTTCTCTGTCTAGCATTTTTTATCTTGTGCCTATGACGATGAGAGAAGCAATCAATTTAATAACATGGTAAAACTTATGTCCTTGAAAAGAACAGCACTAGGAGTTTGTAATGCCATTGCATGCTGGCATTAAAGAGAATGCTCTTTCAATTCATAAAACCTTCTCTGACGTGCTTCAGGACATGGATTGTGCCTACATGAACAAAGTTGAGCTGGAAGCCAAGGTGGAGTCCCTCTTCCAAGCAGTAACGGCTTTACTTTTTCCTTTTCCTCCACCTCATGTCTCTTGAGGAGGATCACGGAGTTCGGCTCCCACAACCCATCACTTAAGTTCAGGGAGATTTTTGGTGTTTCATGTTTCAAACTAACACTCCGGATTTCAAAGGCATTACTGTTGCATTGGGCAAAATCCTAAGGAATCTGTTTCAACTTGATGGCAGAGGCAGAGAACAGAGAGCTTAAAGCAGAAAATCCTTCTTTGGGTTTCTTCAGTGAGCCTCAAGTCAGGGTACACAGAGTAGACATCTTGTATCCGTTCCATGGAAATATACTGGGAAAGCACTTGTGGTGCAGACAATTGGTAATCCTCCTGTTGCCCCTAGGACACTGCTCAGGTTGTGCCATTCCAGATACCTCTGTTATTGTGCAAATGGACAACAGCCGAGGCCTGGACATGGGTAACATCAATGATGATGCCAAAGATCAATACATGGACATTGCCAAAAGGAGCTGGGCTGACACAGAGTCCTGGTCATACAGCAAGGCAAGTTGTGATGGACACTCACAGAAGTATTTATGCCCCACTTCTGCTAAGAGCCATGCTTCTTCAGATTTCCTAATTTGGGTTGAACGGGATTTTTAAAGGTCTGTTTGTTTTCTTAGCCACCTGCTATGTTTCCTAATGTGTGATACATCGTCTGCTAACGCCTTCACACACAGAGTTGCTACTGGGTAAATGAGTCATTTGTGTCCACCAGTGACAAAAGTTTTGGCCTTAAAGCTCAAGATCCGGGACCGCGGTCCCAGAATCACATAGCAGTTTCATCTCTGACTCATCTCCCTACTCTGGTATTTATTTTCATTGCATTTTCTCTCTCCTCAGTATGAGGAACTGAGAGAAGCCACCGGCAAACATGACAACAGCTTGCGTAACTCAAAAAATGAAATTATGGAGCCGAATTGGGTGATTCAGAGACTAACTGGAGAATGTGAAAACACCAAAGCCCAGGTAAGGATGACTCAGGGACAATAATGTGCCAATCACAATTCCCAGGCTGTGGATTTCCAAAACTCCTCCGCTAGAGAAAGGGAGTAATTAACCCAGTTTTGATGAAATACATGTCAGCTGCTTGACTCTCAGACTTGCTGATAATACAGAGTACAGAACAAAACAGTCTATTACTGCTACTAATAATTGAACTACCATCTGTATGGACCTGCAGCAAGAAGACAACACACAAGCCAGAGAGAATTGTCCTAGAGTTGGAGGTTTGTCTATAGAGTCTGAAAATATGACAAAGTGCAGGTGGATGAATGCACAGGCAGATTCAACATCTCTGAACTATTCAAGGCACATGCAAGTAAGTTGTAATAATGAAAATCTCCTACCTGCAGAGATGCAAACTGGAAGGAGCCATTGCTGAAGCTGAGGAGCAGGGGAAAGTGGCCTTCAAGGATACAGAATGCAAACTATCCGAGCTGGAGGCAGTGCTGCAGAAGGCAAAGCAGGGCACAGCCCGGCAGCTGTGCGAGTACCAGGAGCTGATGAACGTCAAGCTGGCCCTGGGCATTGAGATCGCGACCTACAGGAAGCTGCTGGAGGGCAAGGAGAGCAGGTGGGTGCTGGCACAGCCCTGCAAGAGGCTTACAAGGAAGAAACAGTAATGCACCTAAGTCCACCAGTCCACCACCACCTTTCACAGTCTGCTTGAAGAGCTGCCACCATCTCTGTAATTGCAGCAAACCCCCCTGAGACCCAATGTCCCTGGAGGTGACACTTTCCAAAGTACTTTGCAGCCTTTATGGGCCCAAATGCCTTGCAAAGTCAAAAGCTCCCAAAGCACTCAGGCACTCAGCTTTGCCCTCAAGACCTTGTGTGAATAAGGATGATAACATCATATCCCTGACCTAATCCCATAAAAAACAGGAAGAAAGAGAAGACAAAAACCTGTAGATTTGTTTCCCCAGGGAATCACCCAAACATCTAATTCTAAACCTGCTCAAGCCAATTTGCACTACTTGGTTTAATTGAGCTAGCTCAAAACATCTTGGGTTTGTTGTTGTTTTGTTCTTGTTTTTGAGTAAATTCAACAACATTTCAATTGCTTTTTCCTTTTGTACTGGAGAATCTGTAACTTTATCCAGTGCCCCTCTCTCCTTTTGGGATGGGCAGCCTGTGAGGCCAGCCCTCCCACAACCCCTGTCCTCAGATTTCTGACCAAAAGTGCTCTAAGTTGCATTCAGTGCTACTTGTCTCACTAAAATGAGAAAGTGTTTCCTGGGATGAGGGAAAAAGTGGTATTCAGACAATGGAGAGAGAAGAGATGCCACCACGGAGCCATTAAATACATCCACAGTCCAAACTGGCAATCCAAACAGGAG
Organism: Cygnus olor; assembly: GCF_009769625.2. NCBI lineage: Eukaryota > Metazoa > Chordata > Aves > Anseriformes > Anatidae > Cygnus > Cygnus olor. Next base: position 252,322 of record NC_049197.1, read on the forward strand.
CAACGAGGTCTGGCACAGGAGGATTGAGGACAGCCTAGAATCGTAAGATTCCCTCTAGATCTCCTCATGCACCATCCTTGTAAAGACCTCTCTGGGCTCTGGAGTCGAGCTGTCCAGCAAGGATAGTAATTTTGGCTTGCAATTGCAACCAACCACTGAATAGGGAAGGGGAAAAATGCAGTAAACAAAACTAAACCATTCGTTTGAAACTTCCACCCTGCCCCTACCAAACACGCCGCCCTCCCACACGGTGACGCCGGCCCTGACGCTATCCCCGTCCTTCCAAGGCCTTGGACACGATGCACACGCGTGTGAGCAGCAAAACCAGGAAGAATCTGAGCCCTGACGCCACAATGAGGGCGCTCGCCCAACGTAGGAGGCAAAGGACCAAGCCTGGCCCTGCCCCAAAGCAGGTGGGAACCCAACCTCAAAGCTGAGCAACGAGGGGAGGAGAGGTCGGGTTGCTGAGGATTTGGCCAACAAGAGCATCTGCTAAAGCTACCACGTTCCAAACACAGGTCTCAGTTTCAACTGATCAACAATCCCCCCCCCCCAATAAATCACCATGTTGGATGATTTGCAGCAACACGCAGGAAAGTCACCTCTTCTGAGAAATACAGTTCGTCCCAAAGATCTTTGTCTGGCATTGCGTTACCTTTTTATAGGCAAACCCAACAAAACACAGTTGTTTACCACTAACCTGCCTGCAAGATTTTGTTCATTAATTCTCAATGAATTCAAATTTATTACTGATATTATTTAGTAAACATCTGGTTGAATCACATTCTCCTTCAAAGCTCTTACCTGCAAGCTGAGGTACCAGCAAAATGTAAATATCTCCTTTGACAGGGAAGCACTTTACATTTTGAAAGGTACATTTTAAACCTATAAAAAGGCGAAGGCGGAATTTTTACACCTCCAGGAAACATCCAGCAGAACTTGCCTGCTTTCTACTGCTCTTACACAAGACCTAAATATGGCCCCTCTGACTTAACACCACTCTTCAGACCTCGATGGGGCAAATATGCTGCTTTCTCTGCTGGTAAGCACAACGTATGCTAAGTAGCTCAAACTCATTGCATCGTAAACATTTTGTGGAAGTTTCATGTAGCCTCGCCCCATTTTCCGCCCAAATAAAAGGAAGAAGGTGCTCTGCTGCGGTCAGAGGGAACTGCACCTGGGAATCTGCTGCCAGCACATCGCCTGCACCCATCCCTCTCCCACCAGTGACCATGTCCTGCCGCTCCTACGGCATCAACTCTGGCCACACCGCTCGGAATTTCAGCTCGTCCTCCACCACTCTGCCCCGGCCTCGACGTGGCTTCAGCAGTGCCTCGTGGCACTGGGGTGGTGGCGCGGACCCCCGCGGGCTAGGTTACTTCAGCACCAGGAGTCTCAACGGCGCGGCATCCTCCAGACCCAGGATAGCTGTTGGAAGATGTCCTCCTCCAAGATGTGGATATGGCTTTGGTGCAGCCAGCGTGGGATTTGGCTACCGAGGTGCTGGCTTTGGCTACAAGGTCAGTGGAGTCTCCAGGCCGCGCTCCATCACACCCATCACCATTAATGAGCAACTGCTGCAGCCACTCAAATTGGAATTTGATCCCAACATGCAAACAGTGAAGTATCAAGAGAAGGAGCAGATCAAGACCCTCAACAACAAATTTGCTTCTTTCATTGACAAGGTGAGCAGAGAAACCCTCCCCAGCTCCAGTTTGCAGGCGCAACGGTCCAAGGGAAGTGTCTAGCATGTAACGGGCAAGAAATCTTTGTAACACAACTCTTTATAGACATTGAGGGCAACTTTCAAAGTTGAACACCAAGGCATTCAACAAGCCATATAGTCTTACCGCCATCAGGGAAGCTTTGATGTACTGGCACTGTTGATCTGATCTCTAGGCCTGACTGCAGGGAGGGAACAAGCTGAGAATGGCTTCATCAGCCTTCCAATTCCTTCCCATTTGCCTCCACATTTTCCTAATCCGTTGCAAATTTTCCCTTTCTGGAAGCATTTAGGTTTTTGTGCATCTCCACATCAGTTACCCAGAAAAAGCATATGCACAAAAGAACATTGGAGCAGGAAACACTGCATTCAAGCGTACCAGGAGCAGGACCATGCATTTCATGGCTGTTGCGTGGACACTGGCTCTCGCAAGCACTTAACCCTCATCTCATTTCCTATTTTGCTTTCTGGGATTCAGGTTCGATTACTGGAGCAACAGAATGAGGTGCTGGAGACCAAGTGGAGCTTTCTGCAGGGTCAAAAACAATGCAGGAATATCATCATGCCCATGCTTGAGGCTTATATTGGTAACTCAAGGAAGCAGTTGGAAGCACTGGGGTGCAACCGAGTCCTGTTAGAAACAGAGCTGAAAGCAGCGCAAGAGGCTTTGGAAACCAACAAGAAAATGTAAGTGAAAAACAGAAATGTGAGTGTAAGGCTCAAAATGTTATTCTAGGTTCATAAGCAGGCAGAGATCATGAACTTTTCATGATAGTACATAGTTCCCAGAGAACCTGTAGGTAGGCGGAGAGATCTGACAGCATCCTAGTATATAAAACAAAGTCCCAGTTTATGGAGATGGAGGAAAACAGAATGTGTCTCTTCCAGGTTCTCTGTCTCTTTCCTAATTCAAGGAATTAACATGTAGAATAGTTAAGCAACCATTTTCTGGTGCAGAAGTTGAACCAAAACAGTTCTGCTGCAAATCTGTAAAAACACTGAAACCTCTCTGAAAACGTTTGCTTTCCCATGGGCTACGAAACAAGAACAAAGCATCCCAAATCATCTAGGGAAAAGTTTAAAAAAATAGGAGGAGTTTCATTTCTTGAAATAAGGCCTGCAGAATCCCAAACAAGGATGTAATTGCACTGAACTCAATCTCCCATTTTCCCACGCAGGTATGAAGATGAATGCAGCCAGCGGATCTGCGATGAGAAAGAGTTTATTGCCCTGAAGAAGGTGAGCAAGGGGCCATTTGAACCTTCCTCCCCAGGTTTGGGTCTTTGGGATGCACGCAGGGATTTATTTCCCAAAAACAGCACACAAAACAAGTACAAACAGGAGCTGGTGCTCAGGTTTGCTTGAACTCAAATCAGCAGCAACTGTGTAATTGGGAGCTGGCGCACCGTCATGGTACCGGCACCATGGTCCCTTACCCCAAGGGTAGCCCTGAGTCTGCTCTCACTAACGAACTTCCTTCTTCTCTCCCCAACACAACTTCAGGACGCGGACTGTTTTTTCTTAAACAAAGCAGAGCTGGAGGCCAAGGTGGAAAGCCTGAAAGAAGAGGCTGACTTTCTGAGAATGCTCTACGAAGAGGTAAGAAGCCTCCCTACCGCTGCCGTTGTTTGCCAAGAAGCCATTGCTTGCATTTCACAGTCCAATCTTGAAGCTGTTTGTCCCATCAGAAAGGGGAAGAAAGGGTAACGCAGGGCAGAGGTCATTCCTCGCAGTGAACGGGGAGACCCAGAAATTCATCTCTGCTTTGTCACCACAAAGGGGGTGCAAGTTGCATGATGTGCATGACACACCAGTGAGGGGCTGGACTGGGAGCACAGCAGAACCAGCATCTCACTGTCACCACCAGGAAACCCACCAGCTGCAGACTCAGATCTCAGATACTCAGGTGGTTGTACAGATGGACAACAGCCGAGATCTCAACCTGGACAGCATCATTGCTGATGTCAAGGCTCAGTACGAGGACACTGCCTGCAGGAGCCGGGCAGAAGCAGAAGCCTGGTACAAAAGCAAGGTGAGAAAAACTGCCAGAGGGAGGGTTCGGATGCAATTTCTCTCTTAAAAACCAGAGAAACGCCCCCAGGCTCCTAATATGCTCTGATTTAACTCAAAGTATGTGTTTTCTGAGACACACAACAATGTCTTTGGGACTTTTTTAGTTTGAGGAGCTCCGAGTCACTGCAGGCAGAAATGCTGATAGCCTGCGAGAGACGAAAAAAGAAATAACTGAGCTGACACGGATAATCCAGAAAATGAACGGAGAAGTCAGGAGTGCCAAGGACCAGGTGAGCACACCCAGGTCTGTTTGTTTCACCAGGGCAGAGCTTAGTGATGACGAATTGCTGTTCCAAGTAGGCTCCTGGCACAAAATTAAATGGTGCTGTAACACCCTGCAAAGGATGCTCAGTAGCCAGGACTTCACTGTTCTGGCTGGGGCTGCATTAAAGCCCAACTCAGGCACTGCCTGAAGGCAGCTACGGTTACAGCATCCCATCCCCTGCGAGCAGCACAAGGAAGCATTGAAACTGCACATCCAGCTCCCTCAAGCCTCTGCTGGGGAGGACTGCATGTCCATCTTACTGCTGGGCTGAATGCACAACCAGACTTTAAATACACCTCTAGATAATGCATGATGTTTGAAAATACCAAGAGACATTGAAGACTGACCGTGTCTCGCTCCTTGCAGCGCTGCAAACTGGAAACTGCCGTGGCCAATGCTGAGCAGTGTGGGGAAACATCCATCAAGGATGCAAAGTGCAAACTCTCTGAGCTGGAGATAGCTCTGCAGCAAACCAAGGCAGACCTGGCCCGGCAGCTGCGCGAGTACCAGGAGCTGATGAACGTCAAGCTGGCCCTGGACATCGAGATCACGACCTACAGGAAGCTGCTGGAGGGAGAGGAGAGCAGGTGAGTGACAGACACCAGCAGGGCTGGACAAGCTTCTTTAGACCCATGTGTCAAAAGGGGAAAAGAAAAAAAAAGCAATGGTCAGAGCTATTTTGCTATTTCATAGCTGCCGTGCTGCAAGTCAGCCTCGCAGCCCCAGTGCAGCTCTTCCCATCAGTCCTACCGCACCTCCACTGGTGCACAGAGAGTCCTGCTGCCTCCGCACCGCAGGAGAGGATAAGGAGGGTCAGGCTCACAGGTGAGGCTAACAGGGCTTTGCATCTGAAGACAGGTCAATAATGGATAACCTTTTCCCACTCTCTACAGGCTTCGTGCAGAAGAAGGCCTCCCCGTCAACATCTGTAAGTTGGAGCATTCAACTTCTGCCTTTCCTCCAGGAATCCCCTAGGCTGAAATTCAGTTTTGCTTTGCCTTTTGCAGCTGTCTGCCATTCCCAGGGAGGTCTCGCCTACAGCCCAGAACCCAGTTTTGCCAGCACCCAAGTGTCTGCCAAGAGAAGCTCGTGCAGGAACGGCAGCGCGAGCCGCAGTGCAGGGGTCTGTGGTGCAGTGGCGGGCTGCGGTGAAGCTGTTCGGAGTGGGAGCACGAGGAGCTCCCACGTGAAGCTCGTGTCCATGACCAAGTCAGCCAAGAGCAACATGTAAAGAGCTGCAGATGAATGGCAAGGCTGGAAACAAAGCGACATGCACGGCAAGAGCCGGCCAGTGCCGGAGCACGTGCACCCAGCTCCCCCACCCCGCACACCCATTTTCTATGCATGATACAAAAGGCAAAGAGGGCTTTTCTGTGCTCAGGAATCATTCCCATTACGCAGTTCAAACACGATGCCTTTGGGGTAGTTCCCTGGTCTTCCCACAGATTCCAGGATCAAAATGAAGTGTGAGACAGGACAGCTTCTACCTATGAGCATTTTCATTAGGGCTTTACTCAGCTTTATTCACTTGTTTTAGCAGCTCCCACCCTAGATCAACCTAGTTATATCAGCTGGCCTTTTAGCTTACAGATACACCCCTGGCATCAGCAGAACTCACCCAAAACTGCCTGGCTTGCATGTTCCCTACACATTGTACCAATCCCACTGAACATTTGCCCCAGAGGATAGATTTCAGTGGCTGCTGCTGTTTGGAGGCAGTTTGCTTCATACTCACATTACATATTTTGAAACTAATCCTCAACTTTCCTTTTCCTTCTGTTTTTCTAAATGGTATGGCTCATCTGATGCCATAAATACCATCTTAACTGAAGGGCCTGGGCACCAGAGTCCGCTACCAGGTATGAAAGGGGCTGATCCATCACAAGGTCTGGCCCTCCTCTGTGATCTTGATCGTGGGATTCAGACCCAGTCTCAAACACATCAGACCAGTTTCAATCACCTTTCCAATCTTTCAATACGTAGCAAAGGAAACTGCCTGTGTTAAGTATATTTACCCCGTTTTAGATTTGGGAAAGAAAGAGGATGCAGTGAATTATTTCTAATACCATGCATTTAGTCAGCAATGCTCGTTAATGGCTTTTATCCTAGTTTTAGTCTCGCATCTCCAATAAATTGACATAGCAACAACCAGCACGTGACTGCTTCTTTTTGGGGAGAAGAAGGGTTAGTTTTGTCTCTACTCCAAGTTCTCAAGTGAAGGATGTTGATCTGTTAGCATGGGTCCAGAGGAGGGCCGTGAAGATGATCAGAGGGCTGGAGCACCTCTCCTATGAAGTAAGGCTGAGAGAGCTGGGGCTATTCAGCCTCCAGAAGAGGAGGCTCCGGGGTGACCTCCTTGCAGCTTCTCAGTACTTAAAGGAGGCTTATGAAAAGGACTGGGAGCAACTCTGCTCAATCAGATAATGACAGGACAAGGGGGAATGGTTTTAAACTAAAAAAGGGGAGATTTAGATTAGAGGTTAGGAGGAAATTCTTCACTCAGAGGGAGGTGAGGCACTGGAACACGTTGCCCAGAGAGGCTGTGGATGCCCCATCCCTGGAGGTGTTCAAGGCCAGGCTGGATGAGGCCCTGGGCAACCTAATTTAGTGGGTGGCATCCCTACCTAGGGCAGGGGGATTGGAACCAGATGATCCTTGAGGTCCCTTCCAACCCGAGCCATTCTATAACTCTATGAAATGTCAAAACTTAGAAGGGTCTCAAGCAGACAGAGGTCAAGCCCTCCGTCCTCTGGTAAAACCCTCCTTCCTTCCAAATCCAGGGACTGCACATCGCTGCTCTCCCGTAACCCTCAATGCGTCAATTCTCCACGCACAGCTGCAGCTACGCAGGGAGGAGGCTTAGAAACCTCTCTCCAAAGCACCACTGAGAGAAAGGCAGAGCTCTCTTCTTCCCTGTGCCCACATGCAAGGAGCAGGAGCCATTCCACCCAATGCTGAGTGTTTACGACCCAGCTGGCTACCAGCAAGGCACAAGACACGGGCGCTTCCTGGGTTAGATGTCTTCATTAAGGCAGGGTGGAGCACCAAGCAATTTTCCTCCCAGGAACTCCCCAGGTGAAAATAAAACAAAAACACCACCGTTTAGAGGGCACTGACTAAGCAAAGACGCTCTAGCAGTTTGTATAAAGCTAATTGAAAACTTTTCATTACTACTATCGGTTCCTAAATCCCCTTAAACCCATCACTGATTGCCCCGAGGTACCCAGGAACACTTCAAAGCTGGACACCAGCAGCTGCTGGGTGGTTTTACACCTCCTTGTCCTCCCTCTCCTCCTGGGAGCAGTCCAGGCCCTGCTCAGCTCTCCATCAGCGCACAGCATCATTGCAGCAACCCCCAAGCTGAGCAGAAACAGCTCCCAGGCCACACTACATACATCTCCCCAGGCTGCAGATGCTACAGTGCTAGAGCACAGAGCCCCCACCACCTCCAGGGAGAGCCTGGAAAGCCTCTTAGCCTCGCTGCTGTGTGGGGGGTTGACCTTTATAACCTCATTAAGCCATTTAGCCTCCCAGTCAATCCAACGAGGCTTCCCAGGTGCACCAAAGTCTCCCCGGGATGAGAGCCCCCACCTCGCCCCTCCATGCCTGGTGGAGCTACAGACTCAGCCCAGCCCATAATGATTTTGTGCCATTTAATTCCCTTTAAACACGAGGTAAAAATTTCAATCAACCTCAGAGCAGGGTTTTAGCTTTTGTAGTTGCTGAAAAGCTGATGGAAAATAGGAAGCAAATACAGCTTAAATGCTGGGGAACTTGAGAAAGCTCCCCACCACCCGCAGACTTCTTCCCAAGCCCTGTTGCATCCAAATCCTCACCCTCCCCCTGCTTCAGTTTCCATAAAGACAATAACAGAACTTACCTCCTCTGTAAAACCCCCGACACCTGTGGACAGACCGCATCACTGACGATCTCAGTCCCGTTATTGCAGCGACACATCCACAATCACATCCCGGTGGTGCAGCAGCACTGCAGGGGTTAGGCGGACGGTGGGAGGCTGTGTCCTGCAACACAGCCCCGAAGGAAACCCCCGGATGGGGGAAACACGGCGTTCAGCTGGGCCTCTGAACTGAAGAGGGAACATCAGGGCAGCTCACTAGGAGGGGAGAAATGCAGAGGCTGAGAGCAAGCAGAGGTGGCAGAAGCACTCAAAGGAGCATTTGCATAAAGTATTAGATAAAAAAAGGATAAAGTATGCTTAAATATCGTAAATATATTTAAATATTATGCATTTTGCCCTGCAGAGAGCAAGAGACAGAGGCTGAAGCACTCTCAGCTATAGCAGAGATAGCTGGGCGTTATAACTGCACAGAAACCAGCAACACTGTAAGAAGGAAAAAAGCCATTTCACTGCTTTTGTGAGCTCAGAAAGCTGGCAGATGCTGTTGTACAACTGGAAAGAGAAACTACAACTGACTGCCCACATGAAATTAGCTGGGCATCTTTCAGATCAGTGAGTAAAGCGCATGCATGGAGCAATCTCCCCAGCTGTTAATGTGCTTGCAGCAGGGCAGAGCTTTTAATCACAGAATCATAAAATATCCCGAGTTGGAAGGGACCCGTAAGGATTATCGAGTCTAACTCCCAGATGTTTAACAGACAGAACAATCACTGCAAAGGGCTTTGAGGTGTTTCAGCTACAGAGCTGTACTGTGGAAATCACACAGCCGAGTATAAAAAGGCAGATGTGATCCTTGATCGTGTTGCATTACCTGCCCTAATCACAACAGCAGGGAAAGCAGGCGAGGAGGGAAGTCTTGGCTGTACCCTACCCCAGGGCACGAGCAGAATGCCCTGAAATGGCACCTCGATGGTAGGAGGACTCGCTCATTTGAGGAGGACTTTTGCCCTCTGCAGTTGTCTTTTGCACTCTGTTGGGCCCCATCTTTGCCTTGACTCATCTATTTGCAAAGTTAAACAAACTTTAGCTTTTCCTGAGTTCCCCGAGCCCCGATTCACAGCACCTCTGTGAACCACAGCAGCTTGCTGGGGCCACTCCAACATCCGGACCAGGCACGTTCCCAACCTCACAGCCCCACACCGACAGGAACGCCCTTTGTGCATGATTTTATGCACATTTCAGGTGCTCATTATCCTTCTTAATCACTGCTGCAAAACAGCGAGGCCAAAAAAGTCCTTCTTTGTGGGTCATGTGTTGCTCAGCCTGGCAGCGGCAGCGCTGCTACTGGCTCCTTGGCAGAGGGCTCTGCCGTGGGGGGGTGCCAGCAGTTCATGGGTCACCTCTATCTCCTTCTGGAAGTGCAGAAAACCTCACTTGTTGCAAAGCTGCTTCTCAAGCAGAATTATTTCTTCTGAATCCAACAAGAGACTCAGGAGACACCAGGTTTTGCACTAACTCGCGGCATGCCAGCATCCCCTCTGAATAAGGGATTAAATTTGGACCAGCTCCTCTTTCGACCCCAGACTGAGCCAAGGCCAGACCCACAGAACGAGCAAAAAGCACAATGTGCATCCATCTCCACAAACTCACACTTCACCGCATTTCCTTGAGCGTGCAGATGCCCTTTCCCCCAGCACTACTGTGCAGCAGATGTCGTTCTGCAACAGAGATGGAGCCCTGCTAATCTCCTGTAATGCTGAGAGAGACCCTCGATTCCCCACTAAGTATCACAGAGCCTTGCAAAAGGCAGCACACAGTGTCATCTCCTGCCAAAAACATCAGGGCAACATCTTTCTTTGAGCTCTTTGTTTCAATTAACTTCAGGGGATTTTATTTTCTTTTGCTTTTTTTTGCTGCAACACGAAAGCCGTGAGCTGGGTGTGCTGGGCTGCTGATAGCACGGCTCTGCTGGGCACACCGGATTCCTCCCTCCCTGCTCTTAGTGCCACGTGTGTAGTAAAACCAGACGCAGGCTGAGCACCGCACAAGGTGCAGAGCTGTGCTGGGCACTGGGGCAGGGGTAGTGCCCGGGTCTGTCCCAGGCAAAGCATCCTACAGGCCTTAGCAGTCTCACAGCCATCCTCACACTGGAGGAAACAGTTTTTCCCAGTGACTACAAAATCTCTGCCTGGTCCTCTTCCCACTGGGGTGATACCTTCAGCAACAGCAGCTACAACAAGCGCTCGCCCCACATCTGCACAGTGGCCCTGCAAGAGGGGTGGGGGTAAGCACAAGCCACCCTGGGGTGACCGCTTCTCACCCATGCTGCCCAAAAGGAGCAGAGCAGGAAGGAGTTGACCTCAGGCAGCAATCACATCCAGATTCACTTCTCCGAGCTTTGGCTGCCTGCAAGTGAAGCATCTCTTCCAATGTTTAGCTCCTCTCCACTGAGCACATGGTGCTCAGGAAGAGCACGGTCCCAGCTAGGCTCAGCTCGGAGCAGGGCCCAACTGCTCGAACAAAACCAGTCCCATCATCCTAACGCCCGGACTCGGTGCAACGCAGACAAATGAAATTTACCCAGGAGTGAAAGCTAGCAGGCAACAAACCCTAAATGCTGATCCCGACCACAGTGTGGCGCTGCTCCAAGGGACATGGCTAGGAGCAGGCTCTGGAGACAGGAGGAAGGTGAGAACATTGGAGGTTTATCCAAGCTCCTGAGCATCCAGGGCAGCACACAGGAGGAACTCAGCTGGGACTGAAGAAGCATGCAATAGGGAAACTTTATTAACGACCTCATGACAAACTCCCAGACCACAAAGGCATAAAATGTCAACCAAAGATACGCTGCTAGGACATGGCAGAGCATGCAATACAACAGTTTCTTTGACTTATTTATTTAAAAATTCTTCCTACTGAAGTAACAACCTATTTATCTGGCACGTTTATGTTGAAGACACATTTTGGCAGGAACAAATAGTCATTGTAATGATACATCAACAAAACGTTTTTTCCCTAGCTGTAGTAGAGACACCACATATCACTAGTTTTGCTTTGAAATATCGGGTAGTAAACAGAGGCACCCAAGAATGGGGAGTATTATCCCCCATTTTAGTGTGCTAATTATAAGTTTCAAGCAATTTCATACCCCTTAAGCTCTGGGTTTCTTTTAGGGAGATGAAATGTGTAGGGGAGCTCGTTTATGAGTTATTTTGTTACATGAAGGCTGAAAGTTAATGTCTGCATTGCCTTCGGTAAGAAATTAGCTTCATTCAGATAAGAATTGCTGAATTCCATTTCTGAGCCAATTACGCCAAAATATAAGGAGAAACCCAAAACAGTTTCAACTGTTTTCTTCCTGGTATATTTTAAGAAAACAATCCCAGGCTGAAATCTCAACAAGGGTTGGCATTTTCTGAGGAGCCCAAGGGAATAAAGTCTTCCAAATCATATTCAGAGGGAGATAATCTTCTGGTCTCTTTTGTAAACCACAGCAGAAATGTGGAAAAGCTTGCTGCTCAAATGATTGCTTTGCCCTTCAAAGGGTGAAATCCAGCCCTGAGCAGGGGGGTACCATGCACACAAGTAACAAAAAGCATTACCCTGCCTGCTTCCCTGGATAAATTTCACCCTACAGGCTTGAACTTGCTCTCAGTGGAATGGTTCCTGCTGAGTTCAACAGTGCAGGTTCAAGCCTTAGGCGTGATGTGGCAGGGTCAGGTACTCTGGTATATCTTATTCCAATTCATTCATCACTGCAGAAATTTTGCAGCCAATTTGTCCTATAAAAGGCAACACAACTTTTCTATGTTTTCCCTCCTCCCGTGTAGTGGGAAACCGCCGATTTCCGTTCCTGTGGTTACTTCCTGAAGCTTCTGGTGGACGAGGTTGTGGTGACAGTGTAGGATTTGGTAGCACCCCCAGAGGAGAAGCCGAGCGCCCCACTGCCCATGCCTGCTCCCAGGCTAAGGCCTCCTCTGACTCCTCCTCCCAGAAATCCACTGGAGCTGCCGTAGCCACCTCCACCGCTGGAGCTGACCACAGCTGAAGCACAGAGAGAAGCAAACCAAACGTCAGTATGAGAGAACCCCAAACCCACTTTGGCACCCTCATGCAAAGGGCATCTTTAAATTTCAGCAAGCAGATGAAAATTTTCTATGACTTTCTGCAAAACATGAGGCTGAGGATACAGCTTCCTTGCTGCAGTCTGGCCATAGCATTTAGCTCTGTGCTAAACTAGAGGCATGCAAAGGCTGGCTCAAGACCTCTTGTAGCACGGGGAAGCCCAGATCATAAACACATTCAGCTCATCTCTTGGTGCACCAGGGAGGCCGTGGGCACATTCACCAGCTATGCAGATGAGTTAAAGCTGAAATCTGCCACTATCAAATTCTGTCCTGGTGGGCTCCCATTTAAGAAGGGGTTAACTTGGTTGCAGAAATTAAGGCAGGGCACTACCATGCTCCTGCATGCAGCCCCAGCTGGTCCCCCCTGCACTTTCTATAGGCATATGGCTATGTGTAACTATTACAAGTCATAAAATCAACTCACAGATATTGACGCTGCCAACTCCATCACCAGCCAACCTGTTGGAGCAGAAAAACACAAAGGCAAAAAGGAAGAGGATGGGTTAGACTCTGCATTACTCAGTGTTCCCCCAGGGCCTCAGCGCTGAGGATGAAGACAATGGCAATGAGTTATTACTGCTGTTGTAAATAATTCAGACAAGATAAGTGTGCCATCCAGCGCTTTGTTCTGGCCCTACATTTACAAGCTCTGTTATCACCTGGGGGGGACAGAAAGAGCACAAAAGCTCTCTCCTAATTCCATGGGGATTTAAACCACTTGGAAATTTTCTGCCATAGCATCAAATGTACAATGGAAAACGAGTCTTATTTCTTTGTATGTTTTCACCAAAAGTATTAATTTTTCCCTACAGCTTGCCAATTTGGCAAGCCAGAATACTATCAGGACCAAAAATCAGTTTAAAATGCAAGGTTTTCTCTTCCATATCTCCTTCCAGAAACTGGAATTGGACTCTCATGTTGTCATCATGATACAAAGGGCTGGACTCTTCATCACGTAAAATCCACGGACTGCACCCACCTGCTCTCTTCTCCCTCCAGCAGCTTCCTGTAGGTCGCGATCTCGATGTCCAGGGCCAGCTTGACGTTCATCAGCTCCTGGTACTCGCGCAGCTGCCGGGCCATGTCCTGCTTCGCCTTCTGCAGAGCTGCCTCAAGCTCCTCCAGCTTTGCCTTGGCATCTCTGACAGCCATCTCACCACGCTCCTCAGCTTCAGCAATGGCAGCCTCCAGCTTGGCACGCTGCAGTGACAAAGAGCATGTCGGTGGACATCCTGTCTCCTTGGTAGGACACTACCACCCATGGACTTCTGACACCTACACACCCGCCCACCTCTGTGACTGTAAGAGCACTGGAGCCATCTGTTCAAATTAGACCCAAAGAAATTCATGCCTACACATTTTTGCGGGGCACTGGAGGGAGATCAGCCTGCAAAGGAAGCTCACCTTGTTCCAATAAATGTTCTTCTAAAAGGCAATTCATCTGACCTGTTTCTCTCTCCACTAGCTACATTTTCATAAGACTTTCAGGTGACCCTCGCTTTCTCAGCCCACCCACACTGCACACAATTGCACAACACTTGGGGTTAATGCAAACTCAGATTTTCTCTCCTGTTATGCCCCAGAGCTTGTTCACAGCCAGTTGGTCTCCAGCAAGCTTTGATGTGAGGCAAGCATGGACTCGAGCAGGACCTGCAGTTAACAAACAACACACATACCCCAAAAGCATCCCTGTGGGGCCACATCAAGCTGGCAGCCTAATGCGCCCTCAGCAGTGCCCCTTGTACCTCCAGAAAGCTCCATGTTTGGCAGGAAGGGCTCACAATGAACATGTGCTTTACACTCTCATTCATTATTAAGAGAGCTGCACTGGGTCAGCTCTTTACTTGTAAATGTGTGCTGAAACATCCCTGCCCTGAAACCAAATAAACACAAATGGATGAATCACAATGGCTTATCTCCAGCTTATGCACTCTGGTTATTTGCAGCCTGTATTCAGCCCCGAACATGGTTTGAACCACTCACTGGTCTGGCTTTCACCAGGCGTTTTGATAAAGTGATAACCCACCCCTGGAGAAAGCAAACAGAACTCCTATACAGCTGAAAAATTCTTTTGTGTGCCCAAACATGGTGTTCCCTACTGCAGAAAGGGAGTGGACAAAGATCCCAGCAGCGAGAAGGCACAAGGACTGTGCGTGGCTGGGAGGGTTGCTACATTCAGCCTTACCCTTTGGAAAGGGCTCTGCATCACTCCCCTCCTGTGCTCACGGGTCCCTTTGCAGACTTATTCTCCCCTATAGTTCAGCTCCCTCTCAGCATTACTTAGCTCATGACACAGTTTCTCCCTCCTGCAGAACTGACATCTTTCAGTGCGATCGTTGCAACTATCTGCAAACTGTTTCTAGCAGATGCTGTGTTACAAGCCCTGCTCCCGGTAAGCCTGTTGCTGCTAAATCCGCTGCTCTGCAGCAGGAAAACAAAGGCAGCTCCTCACCTGGGCCTTCGCATTTTCAATTTCACCCTGCAGCCTCTGGATCATGCGGTTTATCTCTGAGATCTCATTCTTCGTGTTGCGCAGGTCATCTCCGTGTTTCCCAGCAGTGACCTGCAGTGCCTCATACTGTGACACAAAACAGCAGCACAAGAAAGGATGGAGTCAGGCAGGCAGCCCGTTAGATGTTACTACATCTCCCCCCAGTCATCACAACCAGGAAGATGTAGTAACAGAAGCTGTTACTGCCCTTATCTCTCCCATAACTCACCTTGCTCTGGTACCAGGACTCAGCCTCTGCCCGACTCCTGTTGGCAATATCCTCATATTGTGCTTTGACCTCTGCAATGATGCTGTCCAGGTCCAGGTTTCGACTGTTATCCATGGACAGCACCACAGATGTGTCAGAGATCTGGGACTGCAGCTCACGAAGTTCCTGGCAGTTGCATTAAAAACATACTATTAATCACTGACTTTTAAGGGCCTCTCTTTGGTAGCCAATTAAAGAGAGAATATCAGAAGGAAAGGAAAAGGAGGCAGATAAAATTCGTCAAAACGATCACTAATTAAAAGTAAATTGACTGAATCACATCAACCTGAAAAGCACAAAGTAACAAACAGCAGCAGAAATGCCTCTGCTTATCACCTACAGCTTAAGAGCAAGGTTAGTTTACTACTTTCCTGAGATAAGACCTCAGCATGAAATGCTAGTCTGAGAAGTTTGAGCATCAGCTTCACCACAAAGCAGGGCCCTACTTCCACCATATCACACAAGGGTGCAATGTGCATAGTTGCATCAGTGTCGTATCTTGTAAATAGAAGGTATCAGAAGATAAGGAGACCTGGGACAAGGAGCTTTCCTCTCTCTCTCTCTCAGACAGCACAGAAACACATAAACACACACCAGCACTACAGCATTGGGTATAATGCATTGTTTTTCTTGTTTTCATACTAACTGCATTCAAAAAGATATATGTCCCAGCCATCCTTTGCAATAAATCCATCTCACATCACAGACAGGGAAAAACTACTGTGAGAATTCACAGAACCTGTACTTGCAGACTTGTTTTTGCTTAGGGAAGGGAAGACTCAATCTCTCCATCACCATTCTCATCTCTAGAAACAGCATAATAATTTTCCCAGTCACCATCCACAGTTCTTCACCTACTTGCGGTACTATATTGCAGCACCCACAAGAAGCAGAAGGGACCTTACCGCTTCATAAAGAGATCTCAGGAAGTTAATCTCATCCGTCAGTGCATCCACCTTGGCCTCCAGCTCCACTTTGTTCATGTAGGCGGCATCCACATCCTTAAAAAAGAGTGATAATCCTCTGAGATTGCTGTAGCTTTGATGACTAAGTCCACCCAACCTTTGGTGCCTTCAATAGCAGCCATGTGCCCACTGTCAGTTTGGACAACACAGACTGTGAAAGCCTCAGGATCCCTCTGACTTTGGGAATTTTAAAAGAATAGAGGCCTTAGGAAAAGACATCACATCCCCAAAGATACAGCCATCATTCGTGAGATCGGAAAAATCTGGCACTCCTTCCTAGGTTCCTATAGGGACCTTGGTGCCCACACTGAGGCAGAAATGAGATCTACAGTTCTTCACCTGTGGGTCTCCAGGCAGAGCCGTAGCAAAAGTGATTGTGGGACAAGACAGGGAGAAGGGCTGCAAACATATTGATCGGGCCCAGCTAATACCCATGGCACGCACCTTCTTGAGCACCACAAACTCATTCTCTGCTGCTGTGCGCTTGTTGATTTCATCTTCGTATCTGCCAGAAGAAACGGGATTGTTGTTAAGTTAGAGCCTGGGTCACAGTGAAGCATTACCCCAATTCCTTTCCTCTCTCTCCCCATTTGTGAACCACCTCATCAGTCTATGACTACCCCAAGCAAGCCAACCATGGGCAGAGGTTTGCTGCACCACTGAGGCACGTGTATTTTTCGCACAGGCGGTGCCAGCTGTCTGCCACAGCTTTATGGTACTGTTTGAATAAGCTGATGCCTGAAAACTGCTGTGGTCCCCAGCACCGTTACTGCTAAGCTGGAAAGAATTTCTCACCAAGTTCTCCCACATTCATTAAAATTCACTATGCTTAGGAAGATAGATTTCTGCTCATTATTCTCACTCACAGACAGCCCAGCGATTGTCCTGCCTGTGGGGTTGTAGTCTGTGTCCTGAGGCTCTCAGTTTTTTTCACTTGACCATTGACAGAGCACATACAAATGCAGAAGAGATGCAAGCAGATGAACAAATTCCTCCGTGCTGATGAAGAGGTTTTTAAAGCTACATTCACTCTGCACTTCCTTATTCCAGACACCTGAGAATATGCTGCAGGTGTCGATCACGTGTAAGACCTAAGTGCAATTATTCTTGTACTGCACGGAGTGGCTATGCTTTAAAGCCCCACAAACTTCCAATACCGGCACCATCACTTCTTTAGGTGTTTGGCTTCACCTGTAATCAGCTAGATCCTCAGCAGATATAAGCCATGCTCCACTGACTTGTACCACTTGCAAGCCTGGATCTCAGAGCCTGCTTTTCAGCATTCTGCATACAGCCAACCTGCTGAACCAAACAGCAAGAACCTGCTGTATGGATTCTCTAAGCCATCCAAAGGAACAGAGCAGGAACCGCTTTCACCAGCTGTTTTGGAGTTGCTGTTGGCAAAGTAAGAACACTGCTCTGTTTATTTACACAGTCATTGTATGGCTAACACTGTAATTTGCCTTCCAAAGCGTGAGCTATTTCAGTTTTGAGAGTCTTTATGTAACTCCCCTTCTGCTCTGCACTGGAAGCCTGCCCATCCACACTGGTATAAACGAGCGTTATCCCTTTCAAGGTCAATGAACTGCATCCGTTGCTATTGCAAACTAATATATGGCATGGTCGTTACATGCATGTGTTGTGTGTGCACAGCCTGCAGTGCAAATGGAAGAGAATCAGAGCCTAGCCTCCAGCAGAGATGATCAGAAATTGGTTTAAAACAAAACAGAAAAAACCCTACCACCTGAATTTTTCTAGGATGGTTTGTCGAGTTCCATTTCCAGGGCAAACTCCACTAAGCTGGTCAATGAATCACCAACAAATCATTCAAGGTTCTCCACTAACTCCCAAGGAAGCCCAGCACCCTATCACACCTTGGCGCGCCCCTGCACCGAGCCAGACAGCACGGATCCAGCCCATTCCTACCCCTGCTTACTTTGAACCACACCCTTAGTCAGGGCAGTGGGCAAATAAGGGACCGAATCTCATCCCCTGGAACCTCGTGCATATAAATCTCCGCCCCTACCCCAGAACACAAATGGTGAATTGCTCTGTAAATTGGATGTAGGAAAATGAGGTGATAGATACATACAGGGCTAGTTACGTTTTAGGTATTTTGACTTAGAAGTTGAAATTTTCTTCATATAACGGGGAGGAGCAGGTTATGAACTTCAGTTACTAAGTCCTCGCTCCTGTTGCAGCACTAGCATCTTACACTCCTAACTCCTGCTCCCCTTCCCCTACAGGGTTAGCTTCCCAGCAGGGACCCCCAAGCTGGAAGGATGAATATGCACCTGTGCACCTTATATTCATGTGACACACAATTAAATTCAGGGCTACAACATCTCTGGGTACAAACCAGCTCCTTGCTGTTGCCTTGTGGAGAAGCAAGGTGCAACTGTGGATGAGCACAGAACAGAAGTAACTGAGCAGGGCTGGGGGAAAACGTAATTCCCATGCACCTCCTTGGGAATTACTGGGTATTGACTTTCCCTAAACACACCCTGGGGATTATCAGATCTGTATGCTTTTTCAGTTCCTGCTTGATCCAGTTTGCCAGCTCCCTCTTTTCTTTCTTTCTTTTTTTTTTTTTTTTTTTAAAAAGGCATTCCCCTGTATAGCTGGGTTGGGCACAGGCTGGGACAAAGGCTACTTTCTTCATGGGACTCCTCCCAGACAGCATTTGGACAGAAAAATTGCTTAAAAATTGCAAGTCACTGCTCCATTACCTCCCTACAGAACAAGCAGTAGTTCACCTACTGCCTGCCAAACTGCAGAGCTCTGATGGGGTTCCTACAGACCCAAACAAGCCTGTCCAACCCAAAAGTATGAAGCCATCCCTGAGGAGGCTCCAGGCAGAGTCAAGAGGATGGAGCCACTGAGGCCATGTGGGAACAAGGTGCCAGGGACACCAAGCAATCCAGGCAGCTTTCCTGGACTAGACACCTAGCTCATGGTTGAAACAAAACAATACAAAACTCCCTCCCTAGCAGAAAAACTGGGACACCTCTGTCAATCTCCCAACAACCTGTTAGCTGTTGTCAATTTCAACTGTACCGTTAGAAGGTTAAATTATACATTACTTGGCCTTGAAATCCTCAACAAGATCCTGCATGTTCTTCAGTTCACCCTCCAAGCGCCCTTTGTCATTCAACAAACCCATCCAGCTGACGTCTCAGGTTGTGATGTATGCCTCAAACATGGGAGCGATGTTACTCCGGGCAGTCTTTTGGTCCTGGAGAAGGCTCCATTTGGTCTCCAGCATTTTGTTTTGCTGCTCCAGGAACCGGACCTGAAAGGCAACCAAGAGGTCATTTGTAAAAGCATGAGGAAGGGGAGAGCTGACAATGCTGAGTTTGGATCTTGGGGTGAGGATGGGCTGTGGATGGTATCTGAAGAATTCACAATGCTCACAGGAAGCACCTGAATTATGAAGGGTGATAAAAACCAGAGGGAGCATTGCTGCTCTGGGGCTTGCCTTATGACATTACGGCTTTGTTTGAATTAAAGATAAGCAGATTCTGCTTGCCTGACACATGAAAGAAGCCGTCCAGAAACCTCAAAGTCAGCCAATTACCAAACTCCAGGTCTGGATTCCTAACATTTTGAGGATGCCTGAGCCGAACTTTACAACACGGGACATACAATCAATTGGTGGGAGATAGCAAAGCTGCAGGGGTACAGGGCAGTTCAAACAAACACAGTAAGCCCATCAAGGTCTGTTCCACTGAGTCAGCTCCTCTCCAGGAGGCCCCCTCCTCCCTGAATTTGGTGGTGTGCAGATTGGCTCGGGTGCAGATTGATCTTTAAAGCCTGCATCCATTTTATGGGCCATGTAAAGGAGGCATAAAGCTGGCCTAAGCAGGGCAAAATCCATTGCTGACAGCAATGAAAGCAGGGCTTTAGTAAGTTATTGGATTGTAACAGGCAAATCACACCATGGTGCTGAAGATGTGACCCCCAAGCCATTTTGTGAACCCCCCACCACGAGCTAAGCGAGCTTTGGGTAAGGCCTACTTTAAGCAGCATCCCCAGAGCGCTCAGTCTTTCCGACACCTCACCTTGTCGATGAAGGAGGCGAACCTGTTGTTGAGTGTCTTGATCTGCTCCTTCTCCTCCTTCCGCACCCGCTGGATATTGGGGTCGATCTCCAGGTTGAGGGGTGTCAGGAGGCTCTGGTTAATGGTGACCTCCTGAATGCCCCCGGGGACTCCCCACCAAATCCCATGCCACCGTAGCCATATCCAGACCGAACGCTGTAGGAGCTGCCACCTCCAAGGGAGATCCGCTTGTTGGTGGAGCCGAGGTTGTAGAGGCTGGAGCTGCCAAAGCCGGCACCCACTCCTCCACGGGTGGAGGAGACGGTGCTGACCCGCATTTGGCTGACCCCTGGGACTGCCACAGAGCGAGAGCTGAAACTCACAGACCGGACATGGCTGCTCAGAGGGTGCCTTCAGTATCCCCCACCCTTCAAAAGCTCAGGAAAGCTGTACTGGAGACCAGGGAGGCAAGTGAGCTCTCCTGACTCGCTTCTCCTTTTATCCGTTAGAAGAGCTGGGCTTGGCTCGAGGGCAAAAGAGGGATCGTTTTACTGCCTTCCGAACTGGGTGTGCCTGGCAGCCTTCCCACCCTCTGTCAACCTGCTGAACTCGAAGGGAAGGGCCAGGGAAGGGGGACAGGACACACCTGGCGCCGTATCCCGGCGCTCAGACCTGGCTTTGTTCCGTGCCTCCCTTTGCCTCTGCCACATGTGCAGCCAAGGGATAGGAAGCACGGGCTCTTCCGAGCGACCTGGGCAGAGAATTAGAACAGGACAGGTCCAATCCCCACGTCCTCAAGGGTTCTCTGTTCCTCCCTCCTTGCATAAAGGGATGCTGAAATGAGGAAAGGGGGAATGTACATTGATTTTTTGACATCTACCACGGAGCAGGCAGCTCCCCCTGTGCAACAGCAGGGAGGGAGATAAGGTGCAGCTGAGTTTAATATCAACCAAAGCCAGCTGCAGCCTCGGACACCACACACACACACCATACTCTGCCAGCAGCGCCCAGCGAGTCTACTCTGCGCAGGAAAATGCGGTAGCAGGAGAGAGATGCTGCAGGCTGACCCTGGACACATTTTCATCGTCTCTCTCCTGCTAGCTCTAAAATAAAGGTGGTTTAAGTGGGTTGCACCCTGCGTGCGGAAATGCCCAACATGCCAGTCCAGACTCAAAAGGAGAGAGGATTTCTGCTTTAACTTCAGCGTTGCTATGCAGAAGCAGCAGAGACATTAAAAAAAACGGTTTTACAGGCTTTATGCATTTTTAATAGCCTTGACGGGATAGATCTCTTTGCTATCAGGTCATAAATCCTCCGGGAGATTTCAAAGGCTAGCCTGAATGTGTCACCCTTCAGATCTTCCTCTCATCAGGACAGTAAGATAGTGCTGGCTATATTTTCTGGCCACAGCCCATTCAAACTATGTACTTCCTTCTTTGCGGGGAGAATAGAAATTGAATGGAGATCCCAGCTTTGAAACAGAGAATTTCCTTTTCGTAAAGGGAAAGGGGGAGACTGAGCCCGACAGAGACATATGAGGCAAGATTCCTCCCTGCCCTGAAAGTTGGCTCAGCTTCCATCATCAAAAAAAAGATTCACTGAGCATAAAGCAAACTTCCATGTTACACATACCCAGCTATACTTGACCTGATAGCTGCTGCAGACCAGCTATGGTTCATTTCATCCGTATGCAGACAGCAACAAGGCAGAGGTCTCCAGCTATGTTACTTGGCTCAAGGTACTTCTGAGTTCACAGAGACAGGCTGCTTTCCTGCAACTCCTCTGGGTTGTCTTGAGAGGACGGGAATTGAATCTGAAAGTACCATTTAAGAGTTCTACAGTTAGGCAAGAACAACTCCCACCAAGGCAAATTCTAGCTGCTGGATTTTATCAGGCTGCTTTCCAGCCTCAACTCCCCTACATCAGCAGACAGGACTTTTGCACAACACGACATGCAAACCAGAAAGCAATCCAGCCAGGTAAAATACAACCCTGCTGTCAGATAACCTATCATAAAGGCAAAGCTGTTCCCAGCAGCCTCAACGGAAACACCCGTTCAGCAGTAAGAGAGCTGAACTTCACCCTGCTTTGTGCTATCAAGGGCCAGATCCATGAAAAGTCATTTTTTCTAATCATAATTACCACCGTGCAACACTACTGGTTTTAGGCGAGGATGAGTCTATCTTCCATTCGAAGTTCAAGCTCTCTGTTCTGTACCATTTGCAGCCCAGGCAGTGCACAAGTGAAGCAGGAAAGCCTCACGTACCACGCTTGTGTACGCTCCCCAGCTCCCAGCTCTGCAGCTAGCCCGTTTAGATCCCCCCTCCTTATCACAACCCAACTTGCAATGCGAACGTTACCCATTTAAATCCAGTTTCAAGCCAGGTTAAGTCAAAGCAGGATCCTGTGATCCTGGCTGTCACAGGCAGAGTTTCTTTGTGTTGCTGAGATGCCATGACAACACCGCATTCTTTCACAACCACAGGGACCAGTAAATGCTTCCAAGCCCATTCGAATGACCCCTGGGGATTCTGGTTGGGTAACACTGAAGACACTGTATGGACCGGTTAAACACCCTTTTGGGGAAGTGAATGCTTTGACACTGTGACTGTTCTGCTTGGTGTGACAACAAGCCAGCCCCTGCACACCCAAGCCAGGAACACCCTGTCGCTGTGCACCAGCGCTCACAAAGCTCACCAGAGTCACAAGTGACAAAACCCTCCGAAAATCCTTCGTTAAGCATACCGAGCTTAAAATTCCAGCCCTGAAAGGGGGCGTGGGGGGAATCAAATGTGGCCACATCCTACAGGAAGAGGAAGAAGTCTTTACAAATGAGTAAAATTGTTTTAAGAACACGTTATTATGCCGCTCAGTGTCTGTCTGTTGTTTCCTCACCCTCAGTCGATATCCGTGGGCTATCTCTTGCTGTGTGCTTAGATTGCAATGTTTGGTTTGAAAGCTTTCTGGAGCAGGGAGTGCCCTTAGGTTTTGTGTTTGCACAGTGCAGTCCTAGTTTGTGATTACTGCTCCAAAGTGCTTCAGCACTGAGTCATAAATTAGTTAGTGTCTTAACGACCAGCAGTGTTTTGGTGGTCTGATGACTGGGGTATCAGAAGAGAATGACAAGGCACTCATGGTGCCATCAGAGAACGACACTGTCAAGCTGTTATTCTTGATAACAACACCCAAATGCAATGCCAATAAAGCTGCCACGCTGAAGATCTCCCCCGCTGCAGTCACAGCTCCCCCTTTCAGGAGCTGGCTCCTAGAGTAGCATCAGTGATAAAAGTCTCCAGGTCATCAACAACTCATAGGAATATCGAGAGATTGCTCCAGAGGGAACTTGTTCTCTTACTGCCCCAACTGCAGGCACTGTATGTGATGTACAGATGCCCAGACACGAGTCATGTCAAGACAAGGTGCTTATTGAACCCGAAGGATTAGATTTGTACTTCCTGTGTCACTCAGGTGATAAAGCTCACTAACGCCACAGCTCATCCACCTGCTAGCTTGAAAGCAACTTTTCCAAAAGGCGACGGCTGGTGATTTGAAGGATTCATTTGTTACAGAGGCTGGTACCTTGGTACAGTTCATTACCCTGCAGCAGGAACCCTCCTGCTATAACTCAGTGCATTGTGCCTAATTTGAGGTTGTTTAATTGATGTCTTTAATTTTCTGCCACTGCCCACTTCCGAAGCACTGGAACAGCTCCCTTGAACCTGGTAGGATTTTCCTGTTAATGTTAAGTCACCACCCTCTTCGCCTTATGTTGGATAAAATGAATCCTCAGACTCTTCATAATCAAGTGGCTTTTCTGGACGCCTTGAACCACTCCTGTGGCCTCACTCTGCTCCAATGCCCTCAGCAAATCGCAGAGGTCATGCACTGGCACCATTCGCACTGCAAAGTCACGTCTCCATCAGAGCTGGAAGCTGCTGTGATGGGTCTCACCTGAACTACACAGCTACACCTCTCCTTCCTGCAACGACGCTGAGCAGTCTTAGTATTGAGGGGAGCACCACAGGACCCGCAGGAACAGCCGGAGGCTGCTTGCCCAGGGGGACAGAGCCAGCTCTGTGTTAACAACGAGGCTCCCAGCAAGCTCCTGCCCTGCCTCCAGGAGCTGCACCTCACCACCTCACCGTTCCTCCTCACCCTGCCTGGCTGGGAAGCCCTCGGCTCGGCCCCTCGCTGCTCCTGGAGCGCTGCCTGCTGCTGGCCACGTAATCCACTGCTGGGAAGCAGCTCCTCGAGCCCGGAACAGGCCGTGCCAGTCCTGCTACCTGAAACGCACAAAAGGCACCGGTCTAAACCCAGAGGTTTTTAGATAACGGCACAAAACCAGCTGCCAGCGGAGCTCCTTGCACCCCCAAAGGAGCTGCTGTCACTGGATCCTCCCTGCTTTATTTTCCACCTGCTCAGCACAGCAATGGGGCTCCCCGGCCCCCGGCTTGAGCCCCGTGTGCCTCCTGCCCCATTTGCACAAGGAGCGTTCACACCCTGTGCTGCGGCTGCTGCTATGGGAACTGCTGCCCGTTGCCACGAGCTCCTGGACAAACAAGCACACCCAGCCCATGCAGGCGGGCTGCACGGATCCTGCCTGGGAAGGCATCAGCAAAAGCTCTCCGTGCCTGACGCATGGGGGAGGCATTCAAGCTATGGACTTTCTCCCCTCTCCAGCCTCCTTTACATGCATTTAAAGCTGCTTTTTCCCTCTCCCCCAAATTACAAGATCTGATGATTACAAGAAATCATGAAGGAATAACTATAAATATAGCTATAATTATGTATAATCATAATTACATGGCTAATTTTTACATGAAAGTCAAGAGTCGCTCCTGCACCTAAAGCCTCAAGGAAAACAAACAAACAAACAAAAATATTGCAATTCTCAGAGCCAAGGTGAAACTGCCAGTCCCTGCCAATGCTGGGCTCTGCTTTTCTGGAAATGGTGTCTCTCAGAAGAGAACGGGAAAACCCAAGTTTTGTCCCCACAGAGTGACACACGACAACATTTTGAGCCTGGCCTGTTGCATCTGTTGGTCAGTTCCAGCTGCTAACAGCTGGTCCGATCTGAGCTCTGCAGGTACACACATGGCACAGAGCGGGCACGCTGGGGCAGAGCAGAATCCATCCACCTCAAGCCAGCAATACACGCTGACCAGCACAAAAATACAGGGTAATTACATAGTGGTCCTTCCTCCGGCCATACTTCTTCAGCCTCCAGCCAGCCGTCAGCTGTTTAACCCTTCCCATGGAGGCTGCACCTCGACCAGCACGTTGAGCCGCTGGAGAGGGACGTTTCTCCCTGCTATCCCTGCTTGCTACAGCCTGTGGCGATGAGATTGCACGTGGCGTGAGATCTTCCTGTGTTCCTGTTCAATTAACTCAATTGCAAACTAACAGATGCCGTTCAGAGCGGGTATCAGCAGCGCAGCGGTACTCTGCATTGCTACAGGAGGCTGTGGGCCTGATCCATGCCTCGGTTAAAGGATAACGCCATTGTAATCTGAGCAAAGCGAATGGAGCAGGGAAGGAGAGAAATGGTCTTGCACAGTCATCAGGAAGAAATGCTCTTATCAAAATTTTGCCTCATCTGACACAGCTTGGGCAGAGTCAGCGGCACAATGCCAGCTTACACCAAATGATGCTCCGTCTCCACAGTCAGGAAGGATTAAGGACCGACTTCTCCCAAAATACGAAGCTTCCAACATGACAGCCATCCTCAATCACCCTTGTTTGTACAGCCCTTGGCACAACCTAATTAGGGACAACAACTGGGTGTCTTAATAGCTACCACAATACAAATAACCATCTTCACCCCAGTGACTAGGCGGGAACAAAGCTGCTCTGCAGCCTCTGGCCCCAGTTACAAATTCCAAGATCTTTCGCAAAATCAAGCTGTCCAAACAGATCTGTTGCCTAATACAGGCTCCTAAGGAAGAAAAACAACAAAGAATAACATGGAGCTGTACGCAGTATTGAGAGATAAACTGTCCTGCAGACAGGAAGTCCGTGGGAGAGGCAGGAATAAAACCCATATTGCCTCCCTCCGCTCCCTGAGCACATAGCTACGCCTTAGCAGACAAGCGGTTGTCAATATTTATTTGAATCTTCGGCACGTTAGATTGCAAAAACTCCAGCAGATTTGGTGCACGCTGCTCTCCTGCTACAGAGGGTGGTTTGTACCACCAGAGGCAGCTTCTCCTGGCCGAGCACTGGGGCCATGCGCAGCAGGGACGTTTCCCGCGTGGACCTGCAGGCATTTTACGTGCTCAGTGCACAAAAATGGAAGTTGCAGCTCAGCCTGCGAACGCCCAAACGGTTTTGTGAAAGGCTGAGAAGCAGAAAAGAGTCACCAAAGGCAAGGGGGTAAAGCCAGGGAGGGGAAGGATCTCCCCATGGATGAGTCACAGCTGAAAAACAAAGGTAAATAACATTCAAATGATTAATTCGTTATGAGTATTTTATTACAGCTATAATCATGAAGATTAAATGATAACCTTTGCCTCCAGAGGGGCCATTTCGGCTCTCAGGGGGATGTAAGTGCTTTGTCCTAGGACCATAAAACAGAAAATCCCTTCCCCTGACTTGGGCTCCAGTACTTCCCAGCTGCCTGCTGCCACACTGGCCCCGTATTTTATCACGGTATTTATACCTTGACCAGCAGAACATCTGCCTCATGAAAACTTTCCAGCACTCACCTTTTAACCTAAATATAACAAACCTGATGACTTCCAAATGAAAGCCAAAGGAAGGTGCAAAGCCCCTTTTCCTCTAGTCCTTTCCCAGCTAAGGGCCTGGTATCAGGTTTCACAGTAAGAGCAAAGGGCAAGACTGCAGCCTTGGACCCGATGGGGAGCCAAGCCCTGGGTGCTGATGGCAGCAGAGGGTGTGGCAGGTCTGTGTCATGTATCGCCATAATCAATAAATTTTACATCTAATTATTATTGTCATCACTGAGTGATCTCACCCAAGTGAGCCTCTCCAGGTATGTGGGAGGGGAGGGATGATCAGCCCCAGCGCTGCGTGGAGCTGGGGCTACCCAGGGCCATGCCAGCTGCTCACAGAAACCTCCAGCACCCAGCCAGGCTCCTCCCGACACCCACCAGCAACCCCAAAACCACCCACCAGCCACCAGCTCAGCCTGTGGCAGGCTTCCACGTTATGCGAGGACAGCGAGGGAGGAGAGAGGTTTGGCAGAAGTGGGAGAAAAGGCAAAACAGCACTGCTTGTGCTAGGATTGGGAGCAGCTCTCCGCGATGCTGAGGATGCTTTGTTCCCACATACTGCAGGATGCACGGCCCTTTGCCTGCAGCGAGAGGGTTGAGCAGAGCTTTACCTGGTATAGAAAAGCTTTTTAAGGGCCATTCAAGGCAGGACTGAGCTCCCAGTTTACTGCATTCACCAGGCATGCACCAGGCATGAATCAGTCGCGTAGAATTTGACCCCAGGAATTAGAATCAGGGTGAATCAGATCAGGTACCAGATTTAACATGGATTACAGGCTTCCTCCTGGGCTTAGCACCAGCCTGATCCTGACACACACATGCACGTGCAGATGCATGGGGCCTTTGCACGTGCACACACAGCCCAGCCGTACCACACCGTAACTGCCCTCCAAAGCCAAGACGGAGCGAGAGAAGTGGGCGATTCCTCTCTCTGCCTCGAGGTGCTGACTTGGGCCCGTGCCTGCGCAGCATGCGTGGTACGAACCCGCTGAGCTACGCTACAGGGCACGCCATTTGGTGCCAAAGCTTCCCTTGCAGACATGTCGGGACAGCAAGCAGCTCCCGACCACATGCTGAGCTGCGAATAGGAAGGTCCGGGAGCTAACTGGCCCCAGAGGTAACACAGCACCAAAACCACGCACGCAGCAACTGCCCCTCTGCAGCCAAGCAAGCAGTGAGCAGGAGCTGCCGTGCCGTGCCCAGGGCCTCTGCCCGTGCCGAGGAGCGCTGGGTGGCATCACTTACAAAGCGTGCAGCGCAACAAAGCGCCCCGAGGAGAGCTGTGGAAAGGTGTGGGCATGGCTGGATGACTTCTTTGCCTTCATTCCAGAAAGGTGTTGGTGGCACAAGGTGGAAAGTAAGGGAGACTGAGATGCAGTTAATGTAAGCAGCTGGAAAAAAAAAGTAAAAGAGATCTTTTGCCTGATGGTTTGGGCACATGGCCTCTGAAAAGAGCAGGCACAAAGCAGGTGCAAGTGAGGGGCATAGAGGCACTGGAGAAGGCAGCTTAAGCAGCTCCCACATCTCCTTGTTCCCAGCCTGTGCTACCACAGCTGCCTCATCAAGCAGTGACACCGTCCCCTTCTTTTCCCACTCTCATCATGCCTTGATCCCAGCCCATGGCTCCCACCTGAGGACACAAGTAGCAGGAGCCCCAGTCGTCGCAGAGAGACAAGATACCCCCAAAGACACCTTGCCTTGTGTGCCCTCATCAGGGTTTTTTGGCTTCCTTTAAATTTCTGCAGTACTGATTTTATGAGAGGAGATGCTGCACGCTGGGATTGCTCTGATCAGAGCCAACTATCCCCACCTCGGGGCAAAATTACAGGTTTCTGCAATTCCCAAGGCAGATGCCCACCTACCAACTATCACCTTGGTGTCTTAGGTCTTCTCTCTCTCCACAGAAAGATCCCAGCGTGTTTTAGCCTTGCAACCTGCATGTTGCAAAACAGGTACATGGCTTCATAAATATCCATGCAACCTCATTAAGAGCTAAAGGCTCGCAGTACCCACTGAAACACAATGCATCATTATTTATGCTGCAAACCATGTGAGAATGACACACAATGCAGAAACAAAATGCCTAATTAAAAGTGACACAAGAGCACAGAGCCAGATTGTAATCAGAGTGGTGGATACTGGGTGCTGTCTAAAGGAATGAAGTCATTTGCCCAAGTGTGGATTGAGAAACACGAAGCAGTAAATCCTCACACTGTCTCGTTTATGCCTTTTTTACAAGCAGGGACAAGGAGAAAGGAGAAGCCATTTGCCAAAGTAACAGGTCAGGTTATTAGAAAGGAGCCAGGCAACCTCCAGGCTCCTGACAGAGCTCTGAAGAGTGGGCTCAAAGAGCCCACTGGTTGGCACTGGGACCAGTGACGATGGACAGCTGAGGACACGTGGAGATTCACAGATTCTGGAACAGTCTTCAGCAGACTGAAAAAGCAGCGGTTTCTGAGATGAAACCACATCCCTTTATTCTGGAGATGACAGGATGCTGTTGCCCAGGGGAGAGCCCTAGGCACGGACAGTATCACCCAGCCACTCTGCACGGTGGGAAGGGAAGAGGCTGCAGCATCGGAGCAGAAACGAGTGATGTCACCACCACTTAATTAGCCCGACTTTTTTTTTTTTCCTTCTTCTTTCAAAACTTGACATTTCCTGGAAACTACGTGAGCAAAAGTGCAGCAGATGGGTTGGAAACCTGAGTGCAAAGCAGATGTGGGCACGTCCTGTCCTGCCTTCCAAGCCCTTCTATAAATTCTTTGCAAGTGACGTCTGTTTTGGGGAAGTGATTTAGATGGCAGTTAGAGCTACTCAATGTTGCACCCAGAAATCAGAGAGGAGGGAAGGGGGCAGCAAGCTGGAAGGAGGAAGGGGATGTGCATGGGTTTGGGCAAGCACATAAAGGAATGAAAGGAGGAGGAAAGAATGAAAATGTGACACCAGAAGTTTGGATGGGCACGGAAAGAAAAGAGAGGGGAAGAGCAAGGATGAAGCGGAGCTGGGGAAAGCTGGAGAACGATCCCCAGCCAGCCCCCCGAGCAGCATCCCCGAAGCCCCACAGCCTGGGTGCAG
The DNA here is from genome assembly GCF_009769625.2 of Cygnus olor. Lineage (NCBI taxonomy): Eukaryota > Metazoa > Chordata > Aves > Anseriformes > Anatidae > Cygnus > Cygnus olor. The sequence goes on from NC_049197.1 coordinate 281,942, forward strand.
CTCTCTGCCCAGCCACGCTGTCCCCATTCAGCATGGGTAAGGCAGCTGCAGCGCTTCCCTCAGTGCCCATCACCGTCCCCCCAGGGCTAGGCAGCAGCAGACAAGGAAAGCAATGGCAAACCACACGTGGGCCCAAATTAACACGCAGCCGTGTGGTCACTGGCATGTCCCCAGCTCTCCTGCCACAGCACTGCTCTGGCCGTGCCTTCAGCCCAGCCCGGCACCTTCCCTTCTCCACCAGGCACCGCAGAGCTGGGCTGAGAAACAGCTGAACTAAGGCATCCCTGCGATCAAAGCCCCTCGCCACAAAGCCAGCTCTGCTGGCCTGCAGCCCCACGGCTGTCTCCAGAACCTATCTCCAGCCTACGAGCAGGTAAATGCCTTTGCTGTCGCAGGATGAGAGCCAGCGGCCAAATTTAACAAAAGCAATCAGGGACCTTCTTCTATGTTTTTTTGTTTGTTTGGTTGGTTTGGTTTGGTTTTAAACCTGAAGCTTTGGGGACCAAACTTGGCTCTCTGGAACTGGGAACCTGCAGCTGCTCTGCCTTGTCCTACCTGTGGCCACGGTATCAGCCATTCCCCTGCGATGTGTCATTTGCCTCAATACAGACAGCTCCCACTCCAGATGCTCCTCGCGTGCCTGACAAGGCTTAAACAAGTCCTGCTGACCTACTCATTACCTCCGTGGCTCTCTGCACCCCTTGGCCCTGTCTCTGTCTTGCTTAACCTTAATCATTCTGATTCCTTGGGGCAAATGCTGATTCGCCATTCATGCTTCATATGTTACCCATACTTAATAAACAGCAATTACTTATGGAATCTTGATATATAAATTATTTCACTAAGCATACATATATTGAGCCAATAACCCTACAAGGTGCTTTTCCAGATGGCTGGGATAAATCTCCATGTACCAAGGGAAAGGTGACAGGACTCTAGGTTTGTCTGCACAGAGAGCACCCACAAGTGACCCCATGGTGGTTTCAGCTGCCCCGTGCCCACCCCCAGACCTCAACCTACCGAACAACCACACTGCAAGCTCGAAGCAATGCGTTGCCTTGCTGCAGACATCTCCAAAATGGGAGACCCTCAGATGACGCAACGTCTTTGGGTGGTAGCTCCTTCATCTGAATGGATCAGGATCAAGCCAGACCAGGCTGCACAGACACGGGCAGTGACACCACGGGAGAAGGACACAGCAGTTGGCTGGAGGTGGTTGAACCCTTTATCATATTCTCCACCTCATCTTCATCACATCTCCACCTCTCCTATTCACAGAATGGTTGAGGTTGGAAGGGACCTCTGAAGATCATCCAGTCCAACCCCCTTGCTTCACATCCTTTTTCAGCTTGTTTTGCCGGGCAGTCAACATGGCTGGCACCAAATCTCAAAGCCAGATTTTGGAGAACAGCCATTTCCAAACTGAACCAAATACCTGGCTGAGGAGGAGCATCGAGAACATCAGCAGGAAGAGAAAAACACCCTGACTCAGCACTGCCTCTCCCACAGGGCAGGGAAGACAGCAAGGGAGAGAAACACGCAGAGAGGCTTTGGCTGCACACCATGTGAAGCAGCCCTCCCTTCTCCATCCCAGGAACAGGGTCACAGGCTTCCGCATTTAAGTGCGCCTAAAAGACCAAAGAGCAGTATCAATCTCAGGATCAGGATTGGGCTGTTGTAGCACTGCCGAGGAGTAATGCCCTTAACTAGACTGAATCAGGGTTCCCTAGGACCTAGCGCCAGCAGCAGCACTGTCTTCCCATAAAGGGACAAGCTTGGGTCCCCATCTCACCCCACTGCCTAGCAGGTGGGAGCACAGGAGCTTCAGCTTGGTGCCTAGAAAGGAGAGGTTAGAAGGCAAGTTAATCCTCTCTTTGCAAGCTCTTCCCACATATCCTCGCATCACCTGCCAGCAGAGATGACCACTTGCAAACACTTTCCTTAGAGGGTTATGGCAAATTTTACCCGTCCTGGAAGGAGGCAGAGCTTTGAAAAACCTTGCTCATCTCAGGGTAGAGAGGCCCCGTTGCTACTACTGGAAAATAGCTTTCCTTCCTGCCTTTCCCAAGCATGAAAGTGAGCTTTAATCCTAAGTCATCTTCCTCCAGCATCTTTCTGTGGCAGAATGATCCTACCTCCCTCTCCAGCACCTGAGCAGCACCTAGCAGAGAGGACATGGGATATGGTACATGACCCTATACAGGAACCAGGACTCCAAAACCAGAATGTTACAACTAGATCTGGACAAAAGTTCATTATTGTTTTAAGCCCTGACATTCTGCACTGCGCGATGCCATTTCAGCCAGACTGGATGATCTTACAGGCTGGAGCCAGCGTTAGAAGTTTCATTTCAAGAAAGAGATAACAGGGAAACAAAGGATCGATACTTGCAGGAGAAAGGAGTAGGGACTGATGCTCAGGGAGATGTGGTTGCCAACGCAGTGACCAGCAGCGCTTTCTCTGCAGCAGCACTCCCTGGGATATTGCAAAACACCATCGTGCTAGTACCCAGCCTAGCTCCGTGCAGAATACAGCTCCCAGCTGCTATTAAATTGAACTAGCTTAATTTCACCTCTATCTCCTTCCCTTGGAGGGATCATTCCTAGGGAGCCATCACAACTGCCCTCAGTACAAGATGAAGCAAAAAACCTGCCACGTGGCCCCGTGACCTGATGCTAATCAGCAACACTGATGTGCCTGCAACCGCAAAGCCACAAACGAGCAGCCCACGATGAGATAATCTCACCTCACCTTGCGAGAGCCATGAGCTTTGTCATCTCTCAACCATATATTTTGTTTTAATCCTCAAAATAAAGCATCGGGATTAAGGTGGAAAATTTGACATGGATCCATTCAGTGAGGGACTCGGTATTCAAATGGATTATCACAGGAAACACGTGAGGCGAGATGGACGTGCCGCTGGGAAAGCACACTGTTCTTGGCAAAACACTGAAACTACGCTTGAAGAAAAGGATAACCCTACCAGAATGGGTCAGCTTCCCTGTGAAGCCTTTCTAAAGCCAAAAACTCCTACTATCATCAGACACGTTTCTTGTTGAAGCAGGTCTGCGACAGACCCAAGCTTTCTCCCACTTCATTCGGCAGGGAAATTCCCAGCTTGCCTTCCAACGCGGGGCAGAAGCAGCCCGTAAAACAGCAGCTTTCCCACAAAATGGAAATTGCAGATTTTGGGCAGAGAAGACCATCCCCTTTCCTGAGAACACTGCAATGCTAATAAAGCAAAGGAGGCAGAAGTGGGTGTTCTCCTGTCCTGCTTTTTCACATGAGAAACTGAGTTAAAGCAGGAAAATGCTTTCAAGAGAGCCGTGTCCAACGTTGGTTTATACCTAGGTCCAAACAAGTATTTAAGGGCGTGCCACCTCAGCAGGCTAGAATTTATTAAAAGAGTGGTTTTTGGTGTCTCCAAAGTTAGCTTTTACACAGCTTTCAGGGAGGGGGAACGCAGGTGTCAAAGATGGACATGGGCACTTTTAAGATCCAGCTTGGTGTCTAGAGGTTTTGAAGGCCCCTGTTGCTGCCAAGGCAGATGACCAAATGACCTCAAGGACTCTTGGCCCACACACCTGGGGTCTCCAGACCAGACCTATCATCCCTAAAACACTCAGACCATCAGAAGCTTGTGTGATGCACCTGCATGGTCAACAGAAGACCATGAGCAAGTCTAATTATGACGAGTTTGAGACACGTTTCCAAACTCCTGCCCTTAGCAAATTCTGACTCCTTCTTTATGATTTCCTCAGCCAAACACTCCCCACTCCCAAAAAAATCACCATCCCTTTGGCTGGAGACCAGCCATGGGCTGAACCCGGGCTCCGTGAGCCAAGCACGACGGCAGCAGCCAGGCTCAGAGCCGTCCTCCCCGAGCCTGCAGCAGCCCAGCTCCTTTGACTGCTTTCTTCACCATTTAAGGATGAGGAAAGCAGCCGCTTGGGGCCCGGCGAATTACCTGTGAGTGATTTGTTTTTGCTGTGAGTGCCTATGCCCTCACCACACAAACAAGCTCCTGAAGAAAGGAGGGTACAGAGAGAGGAGGAAAAAAAAAAGAGAAGCCAACAGGTTGATCTGGATTACATCAACGGTTACACCCTCCTCCGTTTAATGAACATAGGAGAACAGGTGCTTGTAATTTATTAGCCAACCCACGAGCTGAGGAGACAGGAATTAGCCGACCAAGCTCCTCAGCGTGCCACTACTCTCCTTCCCTTTGAGGCAGCAGCAGCAAGAAAACTTCATCTTTTTTTTTTTTTCCCTTCCCTCCTTTCTCCTCCCCTAGAGCTGCAGAGCCACAAGCTGAGCATGACTAACCCTTGCAAAGCCTTCACTAGTGGCTCCCTCTCCTCCTGGGAGGTGTCAGGGAAGATGAGCAGAGGAAAAGCAGCCAGCACGTCCCCAGATCGCCTGGGCCGCTGCAGCCCCAACGGCGTGGCCAGCAATGGCTACAGCTCCCTCAGCCTCCACGGAGATGGCGGATACCAGTGCTCCTCTTACTTCTCCATCGACGGGAGGCTCCTGGCTCCCGTGCACCTTGATATCGACACTGACTTCCAAGCCATGCGGCAGCAGGAGACAGAGGACATCAAGTTGCTCAACAACCAGTTTGTGACCCTAATCGAGAAGGTAAGGTGAGCTGCTGAGGACCACGGTGCGGTGTGGGGATGAGGATGGTGGTGGGGAAGCAAACACTAACCAGTCTGGCAGGGGACTTCTGGAGGCCTTCAGCTAGCCACTGCCAGGCTCTGAATATCAGGCTAATTACCCAATTAGTTATTTCTTCGGTGCTATCTCTTTTAACAAGGGCTAGCATCATCTCTAGGTAAAGCTGGCCCACATCTGTGGTCAGCAGCATCGGGCAGCCTGTGTATCTCCTTTGCTGTGCCTGTCACCCCCCTGGGCCCCTGGGGAGGCCGCGCAGCTCCACCATCGGGGACCTGGCCCTCCCTGAGCACAGGCAGGGCAGCGGAGGCACGGCGCCGGACGGAGCAGGCCTTGGCTCCCATAGTGGACAGACAGCCGCAAGCAGTGACGCTGACTAAGGTGGCTGCTCAAATTCTTCTCTGGCTGCTGAAAGACAGCTGGAAATTCATCCCCGTAGGTGCACAGTGGGCAAGGGAGACCCCCCCCCCCAACACCTCCCTCCTCTGTGGTTTTTACCGTGAGGGGTTGCACACTCAGCCAAGAAAGTGTCGCTTTCATCTCTTAAGATCCATGAGAAGGCAGAAGATTTTCTCAAAGGAAAACAACTCATCCAGCCGAGGCAGGTTTCTGCAAAGCCCTGGTGCTCTGTAAACAGATGGTAATCTCCTAGGAGGATTGCTTCACTGCAGTCTACAATACAGGCTCTCAATGCCAAGCTACTACAGCTTGGGATTTTATTTATTTATTATTATTTTCTTTAAGTCTACCTCGAAGAGGACCTGAGTTCACACTGGGAAGGAGAAGGGCGGGGGGGGGACCATCTCCCGTAGCATCTATCCCAACTGAATAGTTGTGTACCCACCACACCTACATGTGCAAACAGGAGGGTGGTGGTGCCAAGGGGCTGACCCTGCATGGAGGAGCAAGGCAGCCTCTGCATCTGTGCTTTTCTAAGCACTGATTTTGGCAATGCGAAGCTAGAAAACAACTGCTTTGGAAATTACCTGGATAGGTTTTGTTGCATGTGCAGCTGGCCTGGTCCTCTGACTATCCAGAAGAAGAGGGATGTGCGCATATACATCCAGCCCTGCTCAGAAACCAGACCTCAGGAGAAAGGATGGGAGTAGGGGAGATGGGGCAAGACCACACAGTGACAATACGTACCTAAGCCAGACCACAGGCACCAGCTTGTTCCGTGCAAACAGAGATGGAAGAAGTGACAGAGGCTCCAGATTTCACGATAAGCCCAACCTGGTGGCCTGCCGATAAGCATGGGCCTGATGGACAGAAGATACAAATGCTCCACCTTAGTTAGGTGGCTTTGTCTTCAGCACTTGCAGCTTCTGCATTTAGCTTTGAAGGCTGCAGCTTCAAGTGGCACGTAAGTGGTAAACTTCAACCATCTGCCTCAGGCTCTCATTCCAGAAGAAAGTAATGACACTTCCTTGTCACAGAGAACTTGTCTTTTTAATCGGGAATTCAGATGGTCTCAAGCCTGAGCAGCTAATTCCTCAGATAATTGACAACAATAACTTCAGGAGCTTGCTGCTGATGGGTTTCCAGCAGGCTGTTCCAGATCTGCTAGTATTTCCTTTCCATTTGATCCAGGTATGTCCAGGCGAAAGACAAGGAATAGCCGAGGAACAAAGTCCATATTTGAGGCCCTGCCTTTACCCTGAGCAGCTCAGATGCAGAGACCTCCAAGGACTATGCTTTGGTCACTTCTGCGCACAGTCATGGTCTTCCAGGAAACGAGGCCAGATTTGGGTGATTATTCTGCTGCAAAGCTCACGTTAAAAGACTTTGCAGGAAAGGATGTTACATGAGAAGTCAAGATGAAAGCAGTTCAGCCCAGCGGATGTGTATGGTTTGAGAACAGGAAAGAAATTGAAAAGTTAAGGGGGAAAAAGAGCAACAAACCATTAGGAGCAAGGTCAGGAACTGAGACTTGATTTGAGGGTCAGAGATAGATGTAGAACAGCAACCAATGCAACTATTCACTATTCTAGTAGCAAATGGGGAAGCTGCCTTAAAATGAGAAGTTGTTCTCTACAGCCAATCCCGCAGCTTGATCCCGGCCCTGCTGACCACAGTCTTACTGAGGGATGCCCTACTGCAATCCCTAAGATGCCTCAGATGGAGAGAACAAATGGCCCAATTGTCAACAGGTAGCCCTGGAGGCCACTTCCTCATGCCACCTGCAATGCCCCTTTCTGGCTCCGCCACAGCATCACCCTGAAGGTACACAGCCTCGCGCATGCACACAATGTGACACTGTTTTGAGCCAGGACAGAGCAGACAGTCACCAGACTGGACTACCGGCTTGATGTCTACAGACATGTACTATGTTATCAGGAAAAAAGGATTAGGTCTCTAACAGCGAGACCTGGCAGATCTTAAAGCTCCTACCCCTTCTGCTAATAACAGACTGCAAACATCTGAGAACTGCTTTGCTTGGCTACACTATGCTCCCACTTCTCTCTGTTCAGATAAGCAGCTCTTTGGGAAAGATGCTGCCTCTCACCATGTGCATCTGTGAAGTGCTCAGCAGCAGGGAACTCTGTCTCTTCAATTCATTGATGCTGCTTGTGGCCACAAAAACTTACACAGCCTCCTGCACTCCACTGCTCTCTCATTGCACAAGACATCGCTGAAGCTGTACCTTCTTTGTAGCGCAGATGCACTTATATCAGCATTGCATCATCTCCATGACAGAAGGTTTTTGGAGGCAACTGACAGCTCAGAAATCACCAGCCAAAATGCAACTGAAGGAGTTTGGTTTTGTTCACAGAGCAATGAGACAGAAGTAACAATTAAATAATTAATTAAAGTTAGTCAAGAGCTTTGAAGATGACAACTGTTGAACACTGAGCATTACTGTCCAGATTGTGAGTATTAGGAAAGACGAGTGCCAGATTGGAATAGTGGGTGGATGAGAATGCAATGTATCCTCTCTCAAGCAGACAGGCACACAGAGACCTCACATGGAGCCTAATTATTTCACTTACCCTCTAGAGTTCCCATAGTTCTTGTCTGTGCTGCTTTGCTTTGCAATACAACCCAGGACTCTGATTCACCGCTCAGGCTTTGCCATGGTGTAATCCTACAGATTTGAAAGGCGTTATCTTTCCTGATGTTTTGAATTTGTGCCACTCTGAGGTAGTAAAATCAGAATTCCACTACATCTGTGCATGATCAGTAGTGGATTTTCAGATTTTACTTCAATATGTTTGGAGGTAAAGGGGACTGGCACTGAACAGTTGTTATTTTTCAATGACTTAATAAGAGATGCTCTTTCATTTTGATGTGACCATGATTTATCAAGAAATTAAGTAGCATGTAATGTGTAAAACCTCTGCAAGTCCCTATAGCCCTTCATCCTCAGGCCTGATCTTTACAGGGTTTCTTGTTCTCACCTGGAGATCTCAGCTAGGTCCAGCAGCTACTCCAGAGGTCTCCAGACCAGAGGCACTCGGTCAGCTTTGCTATCAGCTGTTGGTGTTGCTGAAGTCTCTGAAATTTCTTCGGCAGGTCCAGTGCCTAGAGCAACAGAACAAGATCCTGACGACACGGTGGAATTTCCTGAAGGATCAAGACAATTCCCACTCCGAATCAGACATCAAGGCCATCTACGATCAGTACATGAGCAAAATGAATCAAGAGATGAAGGCACTCAACTATGAGCAGGAAAATCTCGAGTCGGAGCTGACAAAGGTCCTGAGCAGCATGGATAACTTTCGAAGCAAGTAGGTATATCCTGGTATATCCTTGCACATCCTTGGATGTGCAAGAGGGAATGGGTTTGCAAGGTACCAGTCAAACTGCGTGGACAAGGAGTAGCACGGCACTGATTTAGCATAGCCTGCCTGTTATTCCGACGAACAAACAGAACTGTGCATTTGAGAAGTTAGCTTCCTAGCCTCTTCCTAACTAGAGATGGAAGTAACCCATAGAAAGCAAATCATCAGGGCATCTGAGAAATACCTCAGACCAGAGTACGTCTCTGGGGAACAATATTACCAGGAATGACAGCCAATAAAACAAAATTATTTATTCTCCAGACTGTTATCACAAACCAAAACTTCCTCCCAAAACTGTTTTACGGACTAGGCTACTTAGCATTAACATCCCCTCCTTTCCCTCTTCTCCCCACAAAATTTAAAGCAAAGTTCTGTTTTGACCAAGGAGTCAAATTCTTACCCAGAAAACCCCTGGACAGAAAATATGAAGGCAGCTGAAAGTTTAAGAGAGGACCAGCTGCAGAGCACTTATCGCTGCTTTTGTCAAGAGCTTCAAGATCTTCTGATAACATTTGAGATGCTCCGTGGCTCATTTAGGAAGACAATGCTTTCCTTATTATCGGTGTCATTTGCATACCGCACAGATGAATCCACAATTAGATACTTTCCCTTACAGTTACACCCATCTGCCTACACAAGCTCTCCGGAGCCTTCCGTGCTGATTTGTAGCGACGACCCACCTATGGGCACTGTCAAAACAGAACAACAATGCTAAGGGCCTACCCCTCTGCTGGCACTGATAGACATCGCTGTAATAATAGCCCAAACCTGTTCCTGATGAACAAAGTGATGCATAAATAATAACAGTGCCCTTCTCCAGAGGGTTTAGCCCAAGGATCTCAAAGCTCTTTGCAGACTTTGATCAAACCAGCTACTCAACATGTCTGCAAATTAGGGGAAGGACTGATACCTCCACTTTACGGACAGGGTAACGGGGAGACAGCAGTTACATGGGGCAAGCTGGTGACAGAGCAGGAAGAGGAGCTAAGAGTTTGGTTCTTGACCTTATGCTGAAATCATTATGCTCAGCATCTTTCCAGAACTGATGCACTTATGTACAGATGCCTACAAATCCCTGAATTCCTCGTGGTGGGTGCCCATACTTCATTTGGATGTTGCTTTCACTAAAAGACTTGGAATCACTGATGCTTGCTTTGCTGACAGGTAGCCACCCTGAACTTGGATTTAAGCCATAAGAGGGATTGTGCCATTTAAACATTTTAGGAAAGGGAATAAGACCTCAAGACCTCTCTGGGGCACTTGTTCTTCCTTGTACATCCCCTGGGAAGCAACGGCTCCGTAGCCCTGCAGTTACGAGAGAGACTCCTTGTTTTATTCTGTGACAGTCAGGAAAACACAGATAGGAAAATGGTCAGGCTGCTAGAAAAACATCAGATCAGTCACATCTGCTCTCTCAGTTTGTACTCTCATTTGTACTCAGTAATTACCTCATTAATTGCCCATGTCTGGCAATTTATTTTTATGAATTTATTTAAATGAATGTCTTCATTTATTTCTCAGCCCAGTTTCTTAAGGATAAGGGTGCTTAGGCAAACTGGCTGGCTGTGTGTTTCCCTCCCCGTTTCTGACCTTGGACAGTTTCAATCTAGTTGGACAAACAGGTAGACAAGACAGGTACGCTATATTGCGAGAAATTCAAAACCCATGACCGACAAGAAGAACAGGAGCACCCCCCCACCCCACACACACGGGGGATAAGGACATAGCATGCAGCCATGCACAGGATCAGACAGCAGAGAATCCACACTGGGCACCAGTTTATGACTAGCACAACTATCGATCTTGGGAAAAGTTCCTGCTTTGTGGGACTACATAGCGACAGGAAAATAGCCTTCGGAAATGACACTGCTCCTCCAAGCACTCTTCCTTCATTTACAAAGCCCTCCCGTTCCGCTTTCTATTTGTGAGCTGCAAGGCACAAGCCCTGCCAGGGTGGCCTAAGCAGCAAATAAGCAAAACCCACCCTGTCATTGGGTGCTGCTAACACCCAAAGCCAGCACCGGTGGATTTCTGCGACAGTGACAATCCGCTGAACTGCTCCTGGCCACTGGTGATTCACAGGGAGAGAACTGCTGCTTCTGCTGAGCTTTCTCCAGGCAGCGATCCAACCCCATCCTAACCCACACTGGCTCTGCTGAGTCCTGCAAGACAACTGCCTCAGCCCAGTTGTTCTTCTGGAGCAAATGGTCTACTTAAACCATGCAAACTTTGGAGGCTTCCAGCTCCTGTGGAGGTTTCTTTTCCCAAGGGAAATATTTTTGGGGAAGCAGAAGGTAGTAACTCCACTAGCAATTTTAATTGGGCATCTGCTTGTCCCTGCTGTGACACTCCAGACATAGCCATGCACACAGTGGTGCCCAGGCCGGCTGCTGTCCAAGAGATCATAAGTGAATCTGCCTGTCAGTGCTCTTCGGGAAGGCCTAGATTTGTCTGTCTCTTCTGTTAAGGGATTGCTTTCCAAAAGACACATAGGAGACTTAGCTAGCTGGTATGTTTCCACCTCCTCCAACTTCCTCAGGGTGCCATTCACCAGTGTCAATTCTCCACTGTCACTGTTCCAAAGACAGATGAGGATGGAGAAGGGACAAGGGAATAAGTTGAAGGCTGACACAGGGTCTCAAACCCTGCTTCTTTAGGAAATCAAGCACCAAAACATATTCAAGCAGGGGTAACTGCCCAGGAGTGAAGCCTTTGCTTCAGTTCCCCACGCGTGATTTGCACATGCAAAGACCCATTTGAATGAGAAGGCAGGGAATTTTTGCATGTGCTGAGCAACTCTGGGGTGGGACTAGGAGAACACTGCAGGAAAATATGGGGTTGACAGCCTTTGGAGGTGCCACTACTGAGACCCAGGGATTATGATAGTCAAGCCTTCCCCCTGAAGATTGGTCGGTCTACGTACCTCTACCTTTGCAGTTGGTTTTCAGTGGCTCCCTCCCCCCTTTCCTTGCTCCACAAGAGAGACTGACTTAATGCCGTGCCACTAGGCTCAGATCTATCCCACCACTATATCATCACCCTAAGGTAGGCTTGGAGGTGTGTCCAGAGAGGAACGCAGCCTGCCTGAAATGCAACTCAGCTCTGATTTTGCTTCACTGATTATGGAAGGAGCCCAAGGCGACCAGACGCCTGTCTCAAGTGCGGCTTAAGTGCATGAAGTGAGATAGGATGGATTTGTGCCTTAATGCATGATTGCTTGAGGATTACCTTAAAGGAGATAAATGCTGTAATGTGTTTGTGGAAGGCTCCATCCCCTTATGAGTCACCTCCCGGCCGCCACGTCCCTCCGGAGCCGTGTGGTGAGCATGTTTGGCTTGCTTGGCCTGCTCCCTTTCAGTCAGGAGCGTTGTTTGTTCCACACGCAGGATTATGTCAGCGCCTGGCAATGTGCAAAGCTGCTTCAGCAGGCTGGGACAGACTGGGATTGGGCTGAGATGCCATGAGGATGAAGGAAGAGTGGCAGGCTGTAATTAAGCTCAGTACATAGTTGCTGGCAGCATGGCTAACATTCCAGCTGAAGAGCAGAAAAAACAGACAGGTAAATCTTGTTAACCACGCTGCCTGGCCCTGTAAAAGCAGTCAAGGAAAGGGTGAGTTTAACACCATGGGGATACCAAAGGAGAACCTTAGAAGTGCCTAACTGTAGAGCCTGTGACAATCAGATCCCTCCTGTGCCCTCGCTATCTCCTCTGTGGAGGAAGCGATGGCTCCAGGGAACTGTTTTCAATATTCCAGGTCAGCTCCCAGACATGACCTACCCCCTTGCCCTGCAAAGCAGTCCCCTGTGCTGCACTCCCAGTGCTTTTTCCTCTTTCTGGTAAAAGTTTGTTCAGCAGCAGAGAAGGCTCCCTCCCGCTTGTAGCCAAAGTGACGATGCACCCGACCGTCAAACAACAGAGTATGTCTGTCATTCCTGATTTTATCATCATCGCTCTGTTAGGAGATGCCATTTTACCTCATTTGCAAAGATCTTAGCCCTCCAATTTGGTGACATCTGTAAGTAGCACTCAAAAGGTTTAATTCCCAGCCTGGAAATGCTATGAGCACATTAGAATAAGAGGAGCCTGAGGTGTCATGGAAGTGCAGGGAAGCCAGGGCCTCCCTGACAGCATGACCTGCTCCAGTCTCAACAGAAGAGCCAACGCTCCCATAGCGTGTCCTGCAGCACAGCAGGAGATACCAGACACCCATCACATAGTGCTTCTGGCCTCATGCACTGCAAACAAACCACCTAGTGCTGGTCACAGATCAGACCCAAAAGAGACCCTGTGGTTTCCTGCTCAGATTGCTGCTTTCAGCAGCATCAGGGCAAGCCACACACTTGCCACAAGAGCCAATGAGGACTGGTGTGTTCCCTAAACTAGCTCTCGTGCCTGTTGCCAGCCTTCAGGAAATGTGTTTGCTCCAGACTAAGTCTTTGCCATCCTGGTCCTGCCATATCAAACCTGTTTTTAAGCACCTGCAGGGTTGGTTCCCTTGCTGGATGTTTAGCCATTAGGACTCCACCCTGTCCCATACGGTTTTTGTTACCTTCTGGTCTGTGGGCACTGTTTTCCAAAAATTGCTTTGCCAGGTCTTCTGTTTCTTCACTAATCATGCTTACACTTAAGATAAGTTCTGATGCCAGTCCAGTTTTCTCTGATTTTACACAAGCAAAGCTTTCTCCCTCGAGAAGCCTCTCAGATTCTGAAAATTAACTGCTGAGGATACCTGAAAGAAACAGAAGAGAAAGGCTTAGGGTAAAAATCTGCGACACTTTGGGCATGCACCTGGCTTTCACAGAGAACAACAACTCACCACACCTCACTCTGCAGTGCCTGCTCTCTCTCTCTGTGGCAAATGTGAGGTAACCTGAGGTTGCTTAGCCCTCAAATTAAATTAGAGTTAAAGTTACCTCCTCTTACTCTGCTTTTTTTTTTTTCAGTCTGAAAGTGCTAATGGTGTTACTATAGAGCAGCTGGCATGTGGCAGCTTGTTACCCTCTCTCTTGTCCAGATGCCCATACCTAAGAGATTTCTCTCCTCCTGTTATTTAGGGGCAGAGGACATCAAGTAGGTGGGACATCGTAGCAAAAGCAGAAAGCCTAGATGTCAGCATTTTGGGGGACAGCAAGACAATGTTAAGCATCCCAGAGGCTCACGTGCAATTTCTGACGGCTTTTTTCCACTCTCTTTAGATATGAGGATGAAATTCGCCTCTGTAGTGGCATGGAATACACCTTCATGGAGCTCAAAAAGGTCAGTGGCAAGAGGAGTTTTTCATCTACATGGTCTGTACACCAGCTAGCCAGGAGCATAACAGCCCTTGTACCACTGAGGTTTCACAGGGTAATAAGGTCTCAAGACAACAGCGGAGTGGTGAACATGGTCACAATTTCAATAGGAAAAGTATAAGCAAGTCTGGGCCACTTGTGGTTACAGAAAAGCCCCGTGGCTCTTGGCAGAAGCACCTGGGGGTCAGGCAGTGCCTGTGTCCAACCACACTGCAACTGCACTGGCCAGACCTGGCCTGGAGAGGTTTGTACCCCAGACCCTCCGAGACAATACCTCTGTTCCCTGGCACGTTTTCTCACAGAATGACAGCACAGGTTGGAAAAGGCTGGAAATTGATAAAAGTGTTTGCTTTTGCTACCTGTTGTATGGCCACACCCTGCTTAAACATCCTGTCCCAGAAGTAGCTGCATTTGAATATCAGCTCAAATGGAAGGCGCTGTGCACAGTCTTTACATTAAAAAAAATCCAAGGTGCAGGAATGCAGGATATTATTAGACAGAGGAAATGTTCTCTGCAAATTATCATTATGGCTAATTGCATGTTTTCCCTGACACAGTCATCAGCCAGGAAGGGCAGTTCTGGTAACTTCTGTGGACAGCATCAGTTTTCAATAACCCCTGCTTTTTATGGTGAACAAAAGATGAGTGGGTACGGACCAGCCCTGCCTGCTTCCTTCTCCACCCTACCTATTTGAAACTTCTACCAAAGCTCTCACCCAAAAAAACAAAAAACAGAACAAAAAAAACAACTGCAGAGTTGAAGTCTCCACAAAGAAGCCTCCCTGCTTGTAGAGCATGAGAGCAATTTCACAAGTACCAGGTCATAAACAGCAAGCAACACTTGCTGGGGACATGGGGGCAACACAAAAGACTGCGAACCCAAAGACAAACTACTCATTAATTCACTTCAAACAAACTATTCATTAATACACTTTCCACCTCCTGCAGGATTTAGACGCGAGTACCTTGCACAGAACTGAGCTGGAGGTAAAACTCAATGGGCTTCAGGAGCTGATGAATTTGAAGAAAGCCGTCTATGAACAGGTAAAAACGCAATTGAGAGAGCAGCCTTGGCACATGTGCAAGCTTCTGTGGAAAAAAAAAAAGCCTTTTTGCAGACATTTCCCATACAGAGAGGTCATTGTTCCCAATTTGCACCAAAATGAGAGCTTGCCTGGTAGAGCTGCATGGTGTTGCAGCCAACTACTAGATAAATGGCATAAAGCAGCGTCTAATCAGCTAATCCCCTTCCCTTAAGGGAGCCAGCTCCATAAGAAGTTTGATCAGGATATTCCTTGTGCCCTACAGCTCTTGCAGGGAGGCTGCTCCAGCAGCCCTCCATCAGTCCCAAACCCCCCACCTAACCCCCCGCTGGGCTGCATTTAGCCTCAGCTCCTAACCCCCACTGCCAGAGTTTGCCTCCAGACCTGGGGCAGGTGATGAGCGAGCCGAATGTTATTTTATTCGGATCCAGAGGAAAGGCTCACAACAAAACAGGACAAGCCACTGTGAACCTGGGTGAGGTGCTGAATGCTGTCGTAACACAACCCAACGTACTCCATTTCCACTGGAAGGAGTATGCAGTCGGATATGATTTCACCACGGGGGGGAAGGATACAGCGTCTGCAGGCCTTTGAACAAACCAAAAGGGCGCAGTGTGCCTGCATCTGCTCAAACGCGGTGATGTGATTTCAGGCACTTACTCAGAGCCTGTAAAATGTTACCGAGCAGGCTCAGCAGTGTTTGGGGAATATTAATGATTTGTCTGAATTCCACCAATACAGACAATTAAAGTGCTTGACAGAGGAATGTTATTACCCTTTGTGGGGAAACTGAGGCACAGAGAAGCAGAATGCCCTGCATAATGTCAGAAATGCATTAGAACTCATGGCCTGCCTGCGTCCAACCGTGAGGCCTTACTTCTCTAAAATTACTCCTGTTGCAAGGCAATTACAGGGGTAGTCTGAAATCAGCTCCTGCTGTGAATCCATGCACAACACCTCCTGTCCGGGCCCCCACTGAAGGCAACCCTTCCCCCCCAACCAGGGAGGCTGCTGTCTTCCTTTTGAGCTGATTTCTCCTAGGTCCCACACTGTTGTCCTCAGCAGCAGTCTACACTTCTTTTACAACTCACCCTTTACGCACAGAAATTACCCTCCACCTCTCTTTCTCTGCTTTCTCCTCTCCACAGTTGGTTTTCAGGTTAGTCATTTTCTCGCCCATGCCTGTTGCTTTGACTGACATCAATGTACAGGCACATATACCCAGCAGAGAAGTAAATGTGGGTGGGTAACTGCTTGACATCTTTGCTCGCAGTATGTTAGAGTGACTCAGAAGAGAACCCCAGCCTCGATCCTCATTAATAAATCACTACTTTGGGGGTGGGTTTTTGTTTGGTTTGGGTTTCGTTTTCTTGTTGGCAGAGGATGCTCAAGTCCTTGCAATACACATGCATTTTCTCATATAGGCATTAAAGTGCTCAAAGATTAACAAAGAAGCTCAAAGACTGGACAACAGTAAGGAAAAAATGCACCGATAATCCTGTTCTCTGTAAGAGTGGTGGGGTACTTCTCTATTATTCATGAATCTCTGCATCAGGGCGCCCTTTGTTTCCCCAGTCAGAGGCAGACAAGGCAAACAAGGTATACAGCTGCTTCTCTAAGAGATTAGAGGCTGCTGCACAAAAGGGAAGAACAAAAACATCAAGATGAAAGCTAAGAGATGGGGAGAGACGTATGGAGAGACGTATGCAGGTCTCTCTCACACTGGTGTAAATAAGAGGCAGCTACAGAGATGCTGATAAGAGGGAACCCTTGCAGGAGCAGACCGAGGCTGGGGGGAGCTGCCAAGTGAACGGGTACACCACCTGCTTGGCACCAAGGCAGCAAGCCCTGTCTTGTCTGCACACAAACCACCCAGGAGCGCAGTTTACAGGCATGGATTAAGGATCCTTTTTAGGTTTGCTGAGGGGAGTCTGCATACATCATTGTTTGACTTCTTTTTTGTAGAACTGTGACAAAGTCAGCCATCGAGAGCAAATACCCCAGTCAGTGATACTGCAGCTTGTGTGCGCATTTTTCTGACTCCCCAGGGCTGGTGTGAGTTTCTCCAGCATATGAGAGCAGCTCTGGGGAGTGGAATAGGTCTGCCAGCGATAGATGTGTTCAGAGAAGCGGCCTCTTTCTCCCTTCTCTTATTAGAGAACACTTGCTGTATTCTCTTACAGCAAGTAGCTTTGCTGAATACTTGGTATCTCAGTCCTGTTCTCTCTTTGCCATTCAGGAACTCGAGGAGCTGCTGACAGAAATTAAGGACATTTCTGTTGTACTGGGAATTGACAACACATGCAAGCTCGATCTGAGCAGAATTGTGGAAGAAGTGAGGGCTCAGTATGAAGCCCTGGCTCTTCGGAGCTGGGAGGAGGCTGAAACCCTTACCAGGAGAAAGGTATTTGTCTCCTTATCTGATTGATACTGGGGAGAGGCAGGGAAAGAAGGAGAGAGATCAGCCTAGAAACTACAGGAATCAGCAAGATGTGGAGGGACAGACTACACCTGAGAATGGAGGGAGGGACAGTGCTAACCCAGATCAGCTCCTCCTAATTCACATGTGTAAATTAGGAGTTGAGTTTCATTGCCCAAGACTCTCCACACCATCAGTGGAGAAAGGCAAGGACATCTCCCAGTGGCAACCTGGCCCACCTAAGATGCAGCAAATGATCTTCCACTGGTGCCCCCTCCAAAGAGAGGGAGCAAGAACACGGTTAACAACAACGGACAGTGTGCTCTGTGCCTGGCGCAGCTACAGCCAGAAGACAATATGAGAATGAGCCCTAAATCCTTCCACACACCTGGTATTTTTCCCCAGTTAGGCGTTTCTCCCCAGGGGCAGTGAGAATCCTCCCAGATTCCTTTGCTACAGCAGAGGAAGAACAAATAACCCACTCTTCCATCTCCCCTGCAGCTGAACGAAGGAAACACCCAGTCAGCCACCTATGGAGGTCACCTCCTTGATAGCCGACGAGAGATTGCAGACCTAAACATACAAATCCAGAAGCTGAGGTCCTGCATCGTGTCCCAGAAAAGCCAGGTGTGTCCTGGGGTGGGTGACAAAACTCTAATATGCAGGTCTGAAACTACAACACACCTAACACCTCCAACCACCTTCCTTCCCTTTGCAACACCAGTGCCTGTACTTAGAGGAGAATATCAAAGAAGCAGGAGAGCACGGTGAGACGGCCCTCAAGGATGCCAAAGCCAAACTGGTCAAGCTAGAAGAGGCCCTCCAAAAGAGCAAGGAGGATATGGCTC